>NW_003852437.1:5615156-5630206 GCF_000181295.1 Otolemur garnettii | reverse complement strand
GAGCCTCACTTTGCTCAGGCTGGTCTCGAACTCCTGAGGTCATGGGATCCTCCTGCCTTAGCCTCCCAGAGTGCTAGGATTACACATTTGAACCACCCCACTTGGCACTTGGTCTCAGTTTCCTTATCTGTGAAAAGGGAATAATTGTACCTAATGGGGTGATCATATTAAGTAAAGGAGATGATGTGCCATGTTTATAAGCGTCACGCTCCAGGGTACACGCCACTTCCCTCCCCTGCGAGTCTCAGACCTGAGAGTCTGCATCAGCAGCTCCGACGTGTTCTCATTTATACTCTATAAATTCTGATATTTACATCAGTAAAATGAAAATGTCAGGCTACGTCCAGGATTGCTGAGAAAACTAGGTGGCATAAGGTGCACAAAGGAGCTCTGTGAACTACAAAGAATTACTTGAAGTCGGAGTCAGCCAACAACAGCCCATCGCCAAACCCAATCCACCACCCGTTTTGTTTGTTTCAGGATTTGCAAGCTAAGGATGGGTTTTATATACTTTTTAAAAATTTTTGTAATACACCTACAGATTTATTTGAATTTTACCAACTTTAGCACTAAAATCATTCTCCCATTCCAGGATCCAATTCAGAATCCTATATTGGATTTGGTTTTCATGATTCTTTCATTTTCTCCAATCTGGAAGAGTCCTTCAGTCTTTCCTTGTCATTGATGACCTTGATGCTTGTGTGTGGGTGTGTGATTCTCTCTCTTTTTTTTTTTTTATTGTTTGGGATTCATTTGAAGGTACAAAGAATTAGGTTACACTGATTGCATTTGTTAAATAAAGTCCCTCCTATAATTGTGTCCCGCCCCCAAGAGGTGTGCCATACACTGTGACCCCCCACTCCCTTCCCCCTTCCCCTTTCCCCACTTGCACATTCCCCTACCGCCCCCCGCTTTGTATTAGCTCATCTACTGCCTTCATATTAGAATAGAGTACATTGGGTTCTTGTGACACTTGACTAAGAAGAAAGTGCTTCACCTCCATCCAGGTTAATACAAAACATGTAAAGTCTCCATCTTTTCATGGCCAAGTAGTATTCCAGGGTATACATATACTACAGCTTGTGAATCTATTCCTGGGTTAGTGGGCATTTAGGCTGTTTCCACATTTTGGCAATTGTAAATTAAGCTGTGATAAACAGTCTAGTGTACATGTCCTTATGATAAAAGGATTTTTTTTTTCCTTCTGGGTAGATGCCTAGTAATGGGATTGCAGGATCAAATGGGAAGTCTAATTTGAGTTCTTTGAGGATTCTCCGTACTTCCTTCCAAAAAGGTTGTATTTAGGACTTGCAAGCTAAGAATGAGTCTTATATTTTTAATAATTGAAAAAATAAAAGGATGTATATTTTATGACATGAAAATTATGTGAAATTATTTTTCAGTGTCCATAGATAATGTTTTAGTGGAACACATCCACACTTGGCTGTTTACATACTGTGTGTGGCTATTCCGCACTCCAGTGGCAGAGCTGAGTAGGTATAACCAAGGCCGTATGGGCTGCAATGCTGAGAATACTTACTACTTAGCTCTTCACAGAAAGTACTTGACTTAAAGACAGTGGCTAGGGACATAGAGATTTCAGGGGGAGTTGAGATTTTTAAAATGATGTGTAAGTTATTGGCAAAATGCTGTGTAATAAGGGCTCAGTAAGTAGAGGTTATTGTTAATATTCCTGAAATAAAAGAATGTGTTATGAATTCAACACACAATTATTGGGTACATACTATGTGCCAGACACTGCTACAAGGTCTCAGAGTGTGGCTGCCTAACGCCATGTTGTTTCATTACGTAAGAGGAGATTTAAAGGATTGTTTAGCAGAATTAAGAAAGCTAACAGTTTGAAACACATGACCAGAACTCTTCAAATGTCACCAAAGGCAAGGGGACACTGAGGAACTGCCAGACCAGAAGAGGGAGACACAATGACTAGACACCACGTGGAGTCCCAGATTGGATCCTGAAACAGGAAAAGGATGTTTGTGGTGACCTTAGTGAAGCTGTATAAAGTTCATACGTAGTACTATTGTGTCAGTTATAATTTTTTTTCTTTCTTTTTGAGTAGCTGGATGGGGATTACAGGCATGCACCACCATGCCCAGCTAACTTTTTTATAGAAATGAGACCTCATTTTGTTTCCCAGGCTGTTCTTAAACTCCTGGCCTCAAGCGATCCTCCCACCTCAGCCTCCCACAGTGGTGGGATTACAGGTTTGAGCCACGGCACCCAGCCAATTTCTTAATTTGAGTGATCATCCCAGGATTATTTATACGATATGTTAGCCCAAGGGTAAGGTGTGTGTGGGATGCAGGGGAACCCTCTGTACTCTAGGCACAACTTCTCCAAGTCTAAAATTATTGGGGGCTAAAAAGTAAGAGAAAACAAAGAACAACAAAGTTTCCGGTAGCTCCTGAGTATAGGAAGCAAATTTGAGACTGGCAACTGCTGAAGAACGGTGCAAGTGGGGGAGCGTACGTTAGCAACACAGCAGCTTTGTCATCTGCCACAAGGGTGACTCCTGTCTTTGTCTCCTTTCCAATTTCATTGCAGGGTGTGCTGGGTGCATCACGTAACAGGCATGTGGGTGTACCCTTTCCTGGAACACATTGGCCCTGGAGCCAGAATCATCTTCTTTGGGTCTACAACCATCCTAATGAACTTTATGTACCTGCTGGGAGAAGTTCTGAACAACTATATCTGGGATACACAGAAAGGTAAGGATTGCTTAGGGGAGCGTAAAGCAAGAGAATTACTGCTGACGAGAGCATGGGCAGAGACTGATGGACAGTCCACTGTGGCCTCTTCTTTTAACCTTTTAACCACACAAAGTTAAAAAAAAAAAAGGCCTCTTAGGAAGAGTTTCATTTTAATAACTGCAATAGTAATTTAAGAGCTGCTGGCAGTTACCTGAAAGGTTTACTGGTCAGTCAGTCTTATTAGCTAGTAAGACATCCAAACCTAAAGAGGAAAGAAGGATGTCTATAAAAGTTATGGGGAAAAATGTAGTGTTAATAGAAAAAACTTAGAGAAGTTCACTCTGTTTAACAAAATGCTGCCTTAGCGGGGCAGCACCTGTGGCTCAAAGGAGTAGGATGCTGGCCCGATATGCCAGAGGTGGCAGGTTCAAACCCAGCCCTGGCCAAAAATTGCAAAAAAAAAAAAAAATGCTGCCTTAGCTAAAGGGACCCCAAATTAAATACATACATTATTAAATGTAACCAAAATCTCATTGACAGTCACTCAGATCACCACTTCACTTTCTATGCCGCCATTTCCATGAGGTCTCACTGTCACTCTGCACAAATTCTAAGCAACCTAGAATGACTACAGTGTCTCTCAATATTCGCTGTCATATTGATGGGTTGAAAGTGGCAAAGACGTACGTGCAGTAAAGGGTAATGCTTCAATGCTGCAGAAATTCTCTTAACCTATGATTTGATTTCTCTTTTGTTTCCATTTATGGCAGAGCCTCCATCTTGGCAAGGCATGTAATCTTATTCAAGCTGTGCAAAACCTGTCCAAAGTGTACCTAAGATAACATAAAAATTGGATGATGGAAAAAGAGACAGCACAGACATGTAGTGATTTAAGGCCTGCATGAAAATACAGCCAAAGGCAAGATGGTTTGGGGATGTAGAGAGCCCTGGACATCTCCTCCGACACAGTTCCAGCACTCTAGACATCACCAGTGAATGGACTTGGTGTCACAGACACTGAGCACCCTGCTTTGTGCCAGACACTTTGCCAGGAACTCAGCCTAATCAGACAAATAAAGCACAGTCATTTCATGGGGATGGAATCAGACCTTTTTTGTGTGTGGATCTTCTCAAATTGTACGTGTCGAGGTACTAGCCATGTTAAATGGGCCAGAGGAGTTTGAACACTTCTTGTCTCAGCAGCTTTCGATGTTAACAAGTGGTCTATTAGAAAAAGGGTCTGTTTTTTTTTTTTTTTATCCAGTTCAAGACCATAAATTAATGTCTTAACAATGTTCCCACCTATTCAGTGGGGAATAGTAATCTTTCTCTATTTGTTAATTAATGGAAGTATTTAGTTAACTCATAAACATATTTTGAGAACAAAATGTAAGCTTTCCTTAGTTTCTTGGGGGAAACTAAGATTTAAACTAATATGTCCAATACATGTTATTCAGGAAGTACTTCTGACTCCCTGCTTCCTCTTGATTTGTTTGATTTGACAGTCATTTGGCCATAGTTCTCCTACTTTTGTAGTAGAGATAAATGTCCAGCAGAGATAAATGTCCAATCTAGATTAATAGAATACTGCCTTTTAGCAGCCTTGAATGAGACGGTACAGCGGTACACAGGAATAATGAAACTAAGGTTTCATGAATGCTCTGTCCCAATTTAATTTATCGGTGCCACCCTCTTAAGTAAAATGAGTCAGAGTTGACTAACCTTTTGTAACTCATTTCAGATAGAGAGATTAGTTTTATCTACAAAGGATCATCTAGTTCCTTCCACAGAGACAGATGTTTTGTGTCAAGCAGGCATCTTCCTCATTTTACAAGAGGGCTCACAAACTGAGGGCCTCCCCCAAATTTTACTTACCAAGACGTTTTATTAGGCCTACACAGTGGGATATTTTGGTTTTGAGCCAACATTTAAAAACTGGGAGATTTCACATAAAAGCCAGATTTTCCACTTTTTCACAAGCCTTGGAAGCTCTGGAAACACTGAGCCCACTATTCTCTTCTGGCAACAATAGGTCGGGATTGAGTATCAGTTGCCCACTTTCGATGGTTCTATAATTATCCCTAGATCTCGCCTGACCATTTCAAAGTCCCATTAGCTGCCTGGTTCTCCTAGTGGGTGAGCTGGAAACTGCTGATTAAAAGCAGTGTGTGCTGTGTAACACGTGTATGCACATGTGTTAGAATGAACCGAGTACAATGGAATACAGTATTACAACCTGGTTGTCACACACCAACTACAAAGTCCCCCATGAAGAAGGATGCTGTGTGTAAGCCACTGTCTTTTATTTTCCATAATGGTTTCTAGTGACTCGACTTGCTTCCTTATGTAATGTTAGCTTACAATTTCAAGATAAAATTGCCTTACTACAGAACCATCATCCATACTGACCCTTACCTAATCCTTGAAGCAACTGCACCCTGAATGGGTGGCGGCAGAGCCGATGTCCTCTAACTGATGTTCAATTCAGCGTTATTTCCAGTGAGCTATCAAAATGTCACCACATTTTAGAAACCTAGACATGTGAGAGCTCAGAAACTTCCCTCCCAACTATACACCTAGCTCATAAAATAGCAAAGCAGGCCGAACTGATGTGAAATATAAACTTCTTAAAGCCCTTAAAATAAACTGAATTAATAGTCAAGCATTTGCTCTTTTTACAACCAAATCACCCAAGATGGCTTTATGGAATTTGCTCTAGGTTGTAAAGGTTCCTATAACAGAGTATAGAAATGTATCAACTTATATTTCTGAAGGCTAGAAGTCCAAAATCAAGGGATGGGCAGAATTGGTGCCAGGTGAGAAGCGTGAAAGAAGGATCTGTCCCAGGCCTCTCTCCTGGGGTTCTCTCTATATGTGACACTGTCTCCAGATTTTCTCCTTTTTACAAAGACACCAGTCGTATTTGATCAGGGCCCACCCTGATGATCTTATGTTAACTTTATGAAGACCCTGTCTCCAAGTAAGGTCACATTGTGAGGCACTGAGGGGCAGTACTTCAACATTTGAATTCTGGGGGGATACATTCAGCTTATAACACCACCTTCTCTGCCCCCCAAATTCATGTTCTTCATGCAGTAAAAACACCCCTCTCCCAATAGCTCCAGAAGTCTTTCCAACATCAACTCATAGTTAAGTGCAAAATCTCATCTTAAATACAAAAATTAGGTATGCGTGAGACTTGGGGTATGATTCATCCTGAAGCAAAGTTGTCCCCCAGCAATAGGCGAGACTGGGAAACCAGATAAAAAGTTTTCTCCTTCCAGAACACAATAGTGGGGCAGGCATGGAATATATTACACATTCCCATTCTAAACAGGAGAAACTACAGGCGAGAAAAATGGGTCATGATGCCCAAGCAAGTCTGAAAGCTAGCCGAGAAATTTCCATTTGCTGTTGAGGCTTGAGACTAATCTTTTTTGACTGGGTGGTCTGTGCTCAGGGCTCACCTTCTAGGCACTGGTAACAGCTTCCCTGCCTCCTCAGCTCTGGGTCGCAGCCCCACCCTCTGCAACCAAGGGGGAATCAGCACCTGAACTGATGATTATGAGGAAGGACCCCACCCTCCACTTCAGCTCCTAGAATATGTCTTGTGACATATTCAGAGTGGTGGCGGTCAGACAAGGCCCATCCTGGGTGACCACCTCTCTATTTCTGGCTTCTGCAGAGATGGTTGATTGGGTCTCTGAGTTACACACCTACTTTCTTTAGGAGATACTTGTGCAGACACACCCTTGGCATTATCCCCCTTCTGAGATACTGTGGGTTAACTTCAATATATGAATTTGGGAGGGGGGATACAATTCAACCCAGAACACCTGACATATTTGTGTACTTAATCTCAGTCTCTATCCTTATTCCAGTGTATCTGACTGAGGTGTCCAGTCTTGTCAGTGTCAAATTTTATAAGACTAGAAATGAGAGTTCTCAAAACCAAAAGGTTGGGGTGAGGGTGAAGTACACGAGTTCTCAGTGAGCAGAAACCTCCACTTTCCTTCTCCTCCAGCCTCCCCTCGGATCACTCCTAGCTGGCCTGCCCCCATGTCAGCCCTCAGGAAGGCCATGTGACTGGTTCCCTCGGGCCTATCAGTCTTTTTCCCGGGGTTCCCCTAAGTGCATCTTGCCTCAGCTTTGTAACAGGTTTCTTTCTGCTTTTTGTGTGGAAATTATACCCCTGGGTCTTCCAACCATTTAGAGCTATCTCATTTTTTTCCCTCTCCCTCATAACTGCCAAACCAAAGTAGTGGGAAGCCACTTTCCTTCTCTAGGCCAATGAACACCCCTTGTTCTCCAGCACCTTCTTTTGAAGATTCCACATCTACTGCCAGGCCAGCCCATCTACAGGAGAATGCTTTGGAAGAAACAGACTTTACAAAGAAAACCGAACTGCTATTGGCCCCTGATAGCAGACAGGGGACGTGAGAGGGAAGCTGGAACTCCAGTCACACGTAATGGTTAATGGAATCTGTGTTGTGTTTCTGCCTTTGCCTTGGTTGAGCAACAATTAAGCCATATTGTACCTTCTCGCCCTCAACCCTATTCTTCCTCCCTTTGGATGTCCTGACGCCTCAGTTTAAACTTTTCCTAAGTATGATTTCTGAGGAGGAATTTGGGAAAAGTGTTCTAAATCTCCACCAGTTCTTAGCCATGAAAACTAAACATAGAAGACTATGGACGCCTGTTTAGAGCATCTCGCCACCACTCTGACCTCACAAGACATATACTAGGAGGCAGAAGTGGAGGGTGGGTCCTTCCTAATGTAACCCTATCATTACGACCCTCCAGGGTCAGACTTTATAATAGTGTACATTCCCATATTTTATTCTACTGCTCTCCACTAGTCCAGCCTTTGGGGGCCTTCTATATATTCGTTATTAATGTATTCAACAAAGACTGATTGAGTTCATACTCTGAGGTGGGCACTATGTTAAGTGCTGGGCATATAGTCAGGAGCACAAGGAAGGGCCCTGTCCTCAGAGAGCCTGCAATTGGTGAAAGAATATTAAACTGCAAAATAATATTTTGAGTTCTTTTGTTGCCCTGTTGCTGTTGAAACAAAACAAACAAGAAGTCTCTAAGACTTTGGTGTGATTGGAAAAACGTTTAGCGAGAAGCCAAAGAAAAAAGAACTGAGGAGTATTTGCCCAATTTAATGATAATTCATGAGAATGACTTGAATCATTTCATCTGTAGGAAAATGAAACATGTCTATTCACCACAAGCAACCGGGAAAGGTCTCACCGAGGCAGCACATATGGGTCCTTCCAGAAGAAAAACAGTTCCACCAGACAGGGTTGAATAAAGGGGTAGCTTGAGTTAAAGATACGTGGGTATCTTTTATAAGTAATTCTTTGGCTAATAAGCTTTTTATGAGCTTTAAAAAAATGCTTTTTGGCTTTTGAATATTCAGAGTCCTTGCCTTGGGAAAGGACAGGACTAAAGCAAAAATAAATCAAGTCTGCTGGCGGGTCATGAGCTGCACATTGCACCTTGGTTCTGTTGCTAGACACTGTTTAGAAAGTATTCTGGCTGAAGTTCCGCGCAAGCTCAGCAAGTCACAAATCCACTTGCAGCCCTCTCTCCCAGAGGCCAAAGGAGCTGGGTGTATCCCAGAAATGTGGCCTGATTCTGGAGAATGGGTGGGGAGAAAAGTCACTGAAGAAGTTTCTGGAAAAAGTCATAAATGGCTTTCCTTCTTAGCTAGGAGGGGGCAAAGGGCGTGGGTGGTAAGGGTGGATGGGAGAAGGGAGGGGATGTGAATTTTTGAAAGCAGCCTTTTGGCAAACCTGCTCATGGGTTAATCTTATGATCAAATAAAGCTCTTTGCCTGTATTTCTAGGTATGGAAGAAGAGAAAGAGAAGCCTAAATTGGAATGAAATCCAAGTCTAAATGGAAGAGCTGGATTGAGCACTATTGAAGACTTGTTACCCCCGACCCCACCCCACCAGGCATTGGAAGCAGTGCCATCACCCACCTACCCTGGAAGAGGACACCTTTTATATGCAAATATGTATAAAAATTCCAAAATAACTCATCCTCATTGTGTTTTAAAGAATTATTCCCCCCTTTTCTATGTTTTAAAACCAAAATTGGTCGTTGTTAATTATTTTGTAATTATTACTCCATCTAATCAAAAAATAATAAAAATCCTATTATGCTTCTTGTTAAAAATATGTTAAAGTCAAAGAAGCAGACACAGAGCAAAGATTTGGGGCATTTATCCCTAAAGGTGGCTGGAACCATGAATTTAGGCCACCATGTGGGCCCAAGGGGTAGATGGGTCCATGTTTTCCTATTGCAATAATGTCACAGTTGCCTGAAATAGGCAATGTTAATAAAATGCCGTCAATTTTAGTCAAAACCCTAAATGTATTTGGATCTCCTGATTGAATTGTGTGAAACTTTTCCTAGATTCAAACTTGAATAAAGACCAAACAACTCCAAACATGATGTCTTGCGCAGTACATTTCAAATTCCTGACAACACTGGCAACTCCCTTCTTATTTTTTTCTATTACCTGTTGAAAATGGGTTTATTGAACCCAGGTTCTTTCCTATAATGGCCTAATTTCTTAAATGTGTATCTTTTTGATAATTCCAGAAGAATAATTGTTTTGAAAAGCTAATTTACAGAGTCTGTGGCCATGATTATTATTAAAGTAGAAAATGTTATAAATTATAAATTATTACTTAAAAATCAAAAAATAATAAAATCCTTAAAATTTTTTCTAATTTTAACTTACATTTAAAGATAAATATATACAAATCAGATAAAGGGCTAGTGACCAAAATATACAAAGAACTCAAGCAAATCAACAAGAAAAGAGCAAACAACCCCATCAATCAATGAGACAACCCTCATTAATCAATGGCAAGTGACATGAACAGAAGAACCTTTTCCCAAGAAGACAGACAAATGGCCAACAAACACAGGAAAAAATGTTGATCATCCCAAATCATCAGAAAAATGCAAACCAAAGCCACCCTGAAATACCAGCTAACACCAGTGAGAATAGCCCATATCACAAGGCCCCAAAACTGCAAATACTGTTGGGTGTGCAGAGAGAGGGGCATACTTAATGCACTGTTGGTGGGATTGGAAACTAGTACAGCATTTTTGGGAAGAAGTATGGAGAATCTTCGAAGAACTAAAAGTAAACCTCCCATTTGATCCCACAATCCCTACTAGGAATCTACCCAGAAGAAAAACAATCATTTTACCATTGCATGCAAATGTCCATCGCAGCTTACTCCACAATTGTAAAGATGTGGAAACAAGCCAAGTGCCCTTCAACCCGTAAATGGATCAATAAACTGTGGTATATGTATATGCGGGATACCATTCAGCCATAGAAAAAATTAAGAAATAATAAAATCCTGTTATGTTTACATCTCTTGTATTTACTTAGTTTTGGAGAAAAGATTCTCCTAAGTAAAGTATCACAAAATGGAAAAACAAACATCTATATACTCAGTTCTAATCTGAAACTAGTAGATTAACAACTGCAGGCCCACATGAGAGAAAAACATAATTAAATTCAAGAAGGGGGCAGGGGGCTCAGTAAGTTCCCACCTCTCAGGTGCAGTGTAGGGGTATATGGCACACTTCTTGGGTGAAGGATACAACTATATCTTGGACTTTGGGCTTTACCTTACCAACCCAAATAATGTAACTTAATTGTATCCTCATACTAAGCCAATTTTTTTTTAATTAACTGTAATTTAAGAAAGAATAGAACTCCCTTTCTCTCTCTGTTCTCCTCTCTCTCCTCTTTGTCTCTCTCTCACACACACAAACACATACATACAGACATATATGTATATATATGTGTATATTCTTTTTACTTATTTCTTATCTATAACCACTTCCTATATGAGCCTGATTATTCCTTTCAAGTGACTTCCAAGGGCCCAGTACCCATTTTAAGGGAGAGAGAATTTTCTAGGAGGCTCCTGAATTTATTCACAGGTAATTCAAGGCAGATATACTTTAATAGTAAATATGTTTATACTTTACAGTATACATATACCAATTTTAAAGTTTCAGCCTGAAGGATAAAAGTTAGTGTATAGGAAACTAACCCATAGCATAAAATACTACAAAAGAACTGCAGCCAAACATGTGTTATATCAATAAATATAAATGGGTGTGATTGACATACTGAAAGAAAACAATGTTTAGAGTAGATGACAAGGGAAAACCCAACTCTGGAGTTGGGGTGAACTCATGGAGTTGGGGCTACTTAGTAGGAGAGGTCAAGCAGAAATCCACCAAAACAGAAAAGCACAGCAATGCCACACACTTGGAATAACTGCTACAATCAGTGCCACCATCAAAGGCGTGAAGGGTACAGGGTTGGTGGTTGCCATCATAACTGTAGCTTGACCTGTGTCGCAGTTTAGGTTGTGCGCTTCCTAAAATCCATATGTTGAAAAACTAACACTGAGTATCTTGCAACACGACTGTATTTGGAGATGGAGGTCATTAAGTTAAAACAAAGCCATTAAGGTGGGCTGTAACCCGATCTAACTGATACCTTTGTAGGAAGGGGAAATTTGGACACACAGAGATACACCAAGCATGCACTCCCACAAAGTAAAGACCATGTAAGGGCACCATGAGAAGTCAGCTGACTGCACGCTCAGGAGAGAGGCCTCACAGAAATCAAACCTCCTAACACCTTGATCTTAATTCTGGAAGTTCTCTCTATGTTTTCTTCTACAATTTTTATGGTTTCATGCTTTACATCGAAGTCTTTTATCCATCTTGGATTAGTTTTTGTATATGGCAAGACATAGGGGTGCTAGAGCTGAATGAGACTGGAGTGGGGTTTGATGATAAACTCAGTTTTCAAATTTTTCTATATGGAGAGCAAGGACTGTTTCAGTGAAATTATAGGGACAGAATCCAGATTCCACAAGATTAACAAGTCAGTAAGTTTCATGTAGTGGATGGTAAAGTAGTAGAAATAGTAATTACAGAATGCTATTTCAAGGAGAGAACTTGCACATATAAAACAAAGGAAGAAATGGATGTGAATCAAATGTGGGTATCCTCAGTTGTTGACTCAGATTCTAGCTTAGCTTTAGGAGGGCAAGCCCTTCCCACTGTAACAGAAAAGAAGGGAAAATGGATGAATGAATTCATGAGATTTTAGGACAATGGATAAAAATCATAGACATCTTTTTGTCTCCTCTTTTTTTTTTTTTTGAGACAATCTCTCTCTGTCACCCAAGCTGGAGTAATGCAGTGGGACAATTACAGCTGCCTGAAGCCTCCAACCCCTGGGCTCAAGCAATCCTTTTTCTCCAGCCTTGATTACAAAATAACTTTTTGTTATTTTGCAGCCATTGCACCCAAAATAACTTTTTTAATTTTTTGTAGAGACAGGGTCTCACTATGTCACCCAGGCTAATGGTGGTGGTGGTGTGCAGGCTATGATCTCACCACAATCATCCCATCTCAGATTCCCAGTGTGCAGGGATTACTGGCTTGAGCCACCGTGGCCAGCCCATACATAGACTTCTCTTTAATGACTTTTGATGGCGGCTACAAGAGACTGAGAGAATGGATGATGGGGTTGGAGTTTGTAACATACCCTGAAAGAAGCAGCATGGACAGTGGAAACGTGGAAGTGAGGGCCCCAGAGAGGTTGAAGGCCATGAATGCACTTGGAATAACAAGGACCACTTTGAGATTTCCTCCAAGAAACCTTAAAAGGCCAAACAGAGTGAAGAAATTAAAAGTTTGGTTTAGAAGAGTAGGTGCGAGTCAAGCATATTGGCTGAGAGTGGTGAGAAGGGTGAACTATGGGGTAGAAGATACCAAGAAAGAAAGAGGGCTTCTGTTGTTAATCCAATGGGCAAAAACTGAGGCATCGAGGACACATTTGACACTGATTGACAGATGAAAACTCATTGTCAGAAATTAACTGTTAGAGTTTAACATTTAGCAGTACTTGCGGTCATACCATTTCTTGCTTTTTTAAGTTAACATACTGTGGCAGGAACAGCCCCTCCCCACAGTTGTCCCCGTGCGAATCTGCAGAACCTTCCATAACAAAGAGATTTGGGAATGGGATTAAGTTAAAGATGTTAAGATGGAGATGTTATCCTGAATTATCCAGTAGTTCTAATGTAATTCCAAGAGCCTATATAGTAAGGAGGCAGGATGGTCAGAGTGAGAAAAAGAAATGTAATGATGGTAGCAGAGATCAGAGTGATTCAAGGAAGGGGCTAAGTGAAAGAATGCAGGTGGTCCTAGATTAAGGTGACCAGACATCCCGTTTTTGGTGGGACAGTCCTGATTTTTAACAATTTGTCCCTCATCCCTTGGTGTTTTAAAAAAGTCCTGATTTTTGGAAAGAATGCACGACAAGCTAGGGAAGGGCGGGAGAATAGGAAGGGAATATACGGCTGCTGGAAAGGTTACCTAACTCCATTTGGGAATGAAGAGGTTAATGTAACTTCATTTGGAAATGAAAAGGCTAATGTAAAATCCCTACTCCCCTCCTGGGCAAGGTCACCCAGGTGGAATCCGTATAGAAGGATACTGGCTCCCTCCCTTGCTTCTAGGCAAGGACAATTAGCTCAGAAGGAGCTAAACTGTCTGGAACAAACAAGTAGCCCCTGCCTCTCTAGAGGGTCCCTAACCATAAACAGCTCAGCCACTAGCCTACCCCCCCATCAATGCTGTCCCGCTTTACCAATGTTAAAATCTGGTCACCTTATCCTAGATGCTTGCAGAGGAAGGGAAACAGATTCCCCCCAGAGTCTTAAAGGAGTACTACCCTACATACATTTTGACTATAGGACTTCTGACCTCCAAAAATGCTAGGCAATAAATTTTTATTTGAAGCCACTGATTTGTGGTAATTTCTTAATAATAGCAATGGGAAGCTAATACATATGGCACCATGAAGCATTTTAATATATTTATGTGGGCTATTATGTGGGCTATTTATGTGGGCTATTCTTGTACTGTGCTCAAAAAAAAAAAAAAAACCCACATAGTAATAACCACATAGTAATATCTAAAACCCATGTTAGCAATTTTCTAATAATTGAGTGACCAACACTGCTGTCCCTCACTAAGCCAAACCAATTTTCCAATGCTGACAAGCCAGTCCAAATCATTCAAACTCATCTGATTTATAGAGATGGAAGCACCAAGGATCACTGACGAAAGTCCCCATGGAAACAGCATTTTTCCATTCAAAGATATTTAGACTATTTCATGCCTAATCATCTATGAAGGAATGAAAAATTTTGAGACACATGACCCAAATTTTCTGTATAAATTAAAGAATTTTGTAGTAATGACTAATGTCTATGCTTGCTATGGGGAGACTTGCCAGGAAGAAAGGGAGTTATCGTATGTCCAAGCTTTATTGAAAATGTATAATTGTAAAGCCTCAGTCAAAACAGTCCATGCAGCAAAATCTTCTCAAGGGAATTTTGCAAGTATGCAAAACCAAATACAGTGGAAAAGCTTTTTTGAAGGCTATGTTTGGTTCTATGTACTTGTATGTGCATATTAATCAGTTTGATTAAATAGTCTCGACATAGACATATGCAAGAATTAAATTTACTCATTTTCAGACTGTACAAAATATTCTGGACTCTCATCCCTACATCCTGACTAGGCCAGACATTTTATTTCTTCATCAAGTGCTGGCAATGGCTTTGGAGTGGGATTGAAGAAAAGGTTACCCTTCAGGGAGCTCATGGAAGCCCCACCCCTGAACAGTGGCTCTGTTCTCATGGCAACAAGAAATCCACCCTAAGTTTCTGCTTCTGGCAAACCTAGCTACCTTCCACCACATTCATCACTGCTCCTTGCCAAGCCTAGGGTTGGGAAGACCTGCTGCCCTAGGGCACTCTCCCACAGCTGCAGCAGCAAGCAGCACCAGATGCAATGCCAGCTCAGCAGCACACACACATAGCTCTTCCTGAGGACTCTTCCTGAGGAGATAACTTGGGAAACACAAATTTCAACAAAAGAGGGTGGAACAATTTGAAACTTCCTTGCTCCCTGCCTCCTGGGCTCTCCACCAAATGAAGGGGAGGGAAAAGGCTTCATGAACTTCTTTAAAAGTCTCATAGCCTTACCTCCTTTCTCTCTCTTATTTTATAAAAATCCAAAGAGTAAGATTTAAGGAACCAGTTCTGATGAACGTTTTCTGTTAGCAAATCCCACAGTCTAAGGCTGGCATCAAGAAGGCATTTTCCTATACTGAAAAGGTGAGATATTTGGCAAGTTTCATCCTGAACTGTGGACTTTAGTTGGCAGTTCCAGGGAAGTACAAATGTCCCCCC
>NW_003852437.1:5533045-5608520 GCF_000181295.1 Otolemur garnettii | reverse complement strand
CTGGGCTCAGCTCCCCGTCTTTGACTTCATAGATTCTGATTCCAACCAGTTTTTCTTCCTTTGTTCAGGAGCCTCTGACCAGGGTTGCTACCAGTCAGCCATCTTCCCAGAATCCCCCACCTTATCACTTTTAAAAAATATTCACTTCATACTGTGGTCATCATTAACTTTGGGATTTTGATGTTGCAAAATGGTTTCTCAGAGACAGATTACCAATTTAAAATATTGTGCCTCTGAGAAATGTGTTCCATTAAATTGGTTCAATTTGAGACTATAATCTCAGCACTAATTATGTTATAGTTCGGAGATCATTGCATTGATTTCAAGACTCCAAATGAAACTCTGGGATTAAAAGTTTCCTGAGAAAGAGAAATAACAGAAAGACCAGAGGAGGGTGTCCATGAATAAACAGTTTGCCATCTTTAAGAGAGCCTAGCAATTTGCAGCATTTGTTCTCACTCAAAGGAGAATCATGAGGCCAAGTTTAAAGTACATTGTTTATTCTATCTGGGGAATTTTTGCTCCCTGCTATGAGGTAGCAATGAGGTCTGGATCACACACACATACACACAACTGTAAACAACTAGAAAAATTGGCAAAATATAATAAAAATAATTTTCAGACATTGGTTGACAGACCTGCTTAGGACTATAATCTCTAAAGAAAGGAAAATGAACTGTGTGAGCACTGGCTTTCTGCCTAGAGGCAATTCCCAGATCATAGCACTGGGAGGAGAAGCCCGAACAAAGTGTGTCGGACTCATCAGTTAAGGAGATGAACATTCAGGGACACCGAGTTAACTAGAATTCATGGAACAGAGCACTTGATATGAGGGGGCTATAAAGAGACACAGCTCCAGAAATCTGCAGTGCATCATCCCCTCTGTCTTTGGCTCACTCAATCTGCACATAAACAGGGTGAAACTCTACAATCTGGGGAAAAGAAAAATTGCTGAGGTGCTATAAACTGAATAAGCCCAAGAGCTCCCATGTGACCAGGAACCAGTCACATTCCCACTAGCCAGAGTGAAAAGGCCTCATCAAACACATGGGGAATTCAGTAAAGACCCTAGAAGGTTGAGGCATTACTCATCCAGCTTGAGTCAACTTTACACTAGACTCATTCTTTAAAAGCTTTAAAAGAAGCCTCAAAATTATTAACATAACATAATTGATAAATTATGATAAGTGACTATACTCGTTAGGGAAGACCAAAGGAAAAAAAAAATAACACCTAAGACATAATATTTATCATTCCTAGCACCCAGTCAAAATTTCTAGACTTGCTCTGATGCAGGAAAACTTGACCCCCAAACAGGGATGGGAAGACCAATAAATAGAAACAAACTCAGAATTGTTAAAGAGATAAAATTAGCAGACAAGGACGTTAAAAAATATATTATAAATACAAAAAAAATTATAAATACACTCCATATGTCAAGAATGCAGAGGAGAAATTTACATAACTTGGGAACAAATATGAAGATTTTTTTTGAGATATGAAAACTCAAATAGATATTTTATATATGAAAACTTCCCTGAATGGGATTAACAGAAGATTAGAAACTTCAGGGGGAAAAACATCAGTGAATGTGAAGAGATTATGATAAGAACTATCCAAACTGATGCACAGAGGACACAAAAGAGTGAAAAAACAATCAGCATCGCTTCAGTGACCTGTGCAATAATAGATGTGTAAATGGAGACCCATGAAAAGGGAGAGAAAAGGGGAGAAGCAAAAAAAGCAATTTGAAAAAATAATGGCAGAAAATTCATAGAAAAGTAAAAATTACCTAAATGGACTCAAGAAGAAATAGAAAACCTGAATAGTCCTATATAAATTCATGAAATGTAATTCCCAGTTTAATTTCCTCAAAGATAACTCTAGGAACTGGTATCTTCACTGGTGAATTCTATGAAATATTTAAAGAAGAAATAATACCAATCTCACGCAAACAGACTATAGGGGATAGGGAGGAACTTCCTAACTCATCCTATGAGACCAACATCACTGTGACACCCAGTATTGCCCTTAGACTCAAGAAAACAGGCCTCTGCTCTGGGCCTTATGCCTCAGACACCCTGTTTAGAGTGTCTTCCTCAAGTTGTTCTAAGTCTCCCTCTAGTGCATCAGATTCTAATGCCATCTGGATGGGGGGTCTTGAATGTGGACCCTAATCATCCCAGATTCTTCTATCCTGCACATGATGTTCAATCAAATGCCCCAGGAACTTAGGGACTCACATCTCTGGGTCTTCCCAGGATCCCTTGGCAATGTTCCAGTTGCAGTAGGAGATCTGGCAATATTGCTTCTGCATGGTCATGCAAGACTGGGCTTCCACAATAATGCTGAAATGCTGATGTGGATTGGGTTTCTCTGATATCAGACAGAACGAGTTCAGCACTCTGGCCTGCATTCAGGGCCACGCCTTGGGTTTGAGCCACATGTTTGGTCCATGCCTGGACTCCCACCCATCCATATTCTCACTACAGTGCTGCCCACTGTTCTTGTTCTACCCATGGCACCTCATCTATCCAGCTGTGTGTGGTGGTGTGTAGAAGGTGGTTGACGCTGAAAGAGGTTGCATTTCAGGAATGCACTGATTACAGTCTACAAAGTTCTACCTTTATGCTATAAAATTCCAAATGGTGAATTTACCAAGATCTGGAAAAAAAAATGTGGTACACATTTTCCTGCATGCTCTGGGTAAAATGTGCATTTGTGGCCATCACCAAGAAAACACAGTGATAACCTTTACTCTCCCTGGAAGCTAATCTTGACAGGCAGTAGATGGATCCTGAGAAGTGACATAAACCTACATTAAACAATTGGCATTAGGGAATCATAAAGGTATGAAAATCTGTATTGTTTCCAGTATTGTGAGTAATAACAGCATGGCTACATTTTCTCAAGACAGGAGATGGGAATTAAGTCAGAAATAATACCTTTAATGATAAAGAACTGGAAACGATGGTCCTATATAGGAAGAAGCGGATACCAGGAAGAAACTTGATGGTGACTGCTTAGATAATACACACACACATAAATACCTCTGCTCTATCTGGTGGTTTTTTTTTTTTTTTTAAGTCTTTAGTAGACATCACATGGGCTCACAGATTTTGTAATATAATTTAAATCAAATCAAATTGTTTATGTAGACAAAGGCCTGGTGAAAGATATTTGTCTGGAGCCATAGATATTCTAGAGGCATTCCCACTAATATCAAAACCCAACACATCACACACACAAAAAATACCTACAGACCAGTATCCCTCAAGATCATAAACACAAAAATTCTTTTTTTTTTTTTTTTTTTTGAGACAGAGTCTCACTTAGTCGCCAGATTGAGTGTCAAGGTGTCATAACTCACAGCAACCTCAAACTCTTGGGCTCAATTGATTCTCTTGCCTCAGTTTTCATTTTTAGCAGTCTTGAACTCCTGAGCTCCAGCAATCCACCGCCTTAACCCCTCCAGAGTGCTAGGATTACAGATGTGAGCCACCGCCCCCAGCCAACACAAAAAGCCTTAACAAAATATTAGCAAGTTAACTCCAGCAATACATAAGAAGCATTATACTACAGTAAACATGTGGAGTTTATCCCGGTCATATAAGGTTTATTTAACATTATAAAAATCAATCTGTTCAGCTCAGTACCCGTAGCTCAGTGAGTAGGGCGCTGGCCATATACACTGAGGCTGGTAGGTTTGAGCCCAGCCCAGGCCTGCTAAACAATGACAACTGCAACCAAAAAACAGCCGGACATTGTGGTGAGTGCCTGTAGTCCCAGCTACTCGGGAGGCTGAGGCAAGAGAATTGCTTAAGCCCAAGAGTTTGAGGTTGCTGTGAGCTGTGACACCATAGCACTCTACTGAGAGTGACATAGTGAGACTCTGTCAAAAAAAAAAAAAAATCAATCACGGTATTAGTTGAATAAAGGAGAAGACCTTATGGTTATCTCAACAGATGCAGAGAGAGCATTTGACAAGATTAAATCCCCATTTATGAAAGAGCATCATGTGTGCTCAGGCCCAGGCACAGGCCCTTATGAAATAGAGACAGGCCTGACCCTGGTGGAGGGACAGATGCACCTATCATCCCAGAAATGAGGGGCTCAAGGCACAGGGAGGACCAGCTCACCACTGGTCAGTGCCACTGAGATTCAGATCTCTCCCTGTCTGTCTCTCTTCCTTTCCCTGTACCACAGTGTCTCCATATAAAGAATGGCTGGTTTCATTTAATGCAACCGCACTAACATACTGTCACTAAGAATGCTTTTAACTGAATCACTATTTCTGCTAACAATAAATTAACACCTATTTTTCACATTGAGATGTTCATGTGTATATTTTTAAGGTGTGAATTCAATATGCAAAGATTGCATTCTTTGATGTTCTATACTTGGGTCAGGAGACAGTGTTGTAGAATGGCAGATTAACCCATTTTGGAGACCCTCTTTCAGAAAAAGTATGTAATAAGAAACAAAATTAGGTTCAAACACGAACATTTATTCACAACAAATCAGGAATATTATAAAGCTAAGAAATACCACAAGCATAAAATCTGGAAAAGTAAAAAATATTCTCACTAATTGCCTGCCACCCTTCTATGCTACTTTATTCTCATCTTTATTTTTTCTTTTGATTCACATTTAATAGAAAGATAATGCGTTTTTGCTCTAGCACCGTTAGTCAAATGGTTTCTTCTTATTATTATTGACAGTCAGGATTCATAAAACGTGCAACTTCATGCACAGATGGACTGTCTGTATGGTTTGTGACCTATAATCAGAGATCTTTATAAATTCTATTTTAACAAGTCCTATCAAAAAGAAAATAAATGATGCATTTATATTTGGATGCACTGCCTTATCAATTATATTCCTGCAGGAGAGAAGTCCAGACCAAAACCAAGTTGTAGAGGGCCTCCACATGAGCAACTTCCAAATTCCCTACTTTCTCTCATCTTTCTTTGTCACACCCAGGACTTGGCTTAACTCAGAGCAGCTACAAGGCCAGCTCTCTGGTGTCTGACGTGCTGAGTCCTTCCCCAACTCTCTTCCCCTCCAGCTTAGAAGATCTTCATCTGGTTGCGACAGGGACTTGTGATGCCCACTGGCATCTTCTCTCAAATCATTGCTGTGTCACATTGGGCTGAAGACTTTGGACATTCTTGCTCTCAGGGTGGTGGGTACCTTCAACCTTGTAACTGGCCTGGGGCACAGAGACCCAGAGGGAAGAAATTCAATAAATAGGAATGAGAAGCATCGAGGTTAAGTCACTCGAGATGCCACCACCCAGTGGGACCAAATTCCTACTCAGGCCTATTTTCAGGCCGATTTCCCTTGACACATGCCCTTCCTTTAAAGTTCTAAAGTTATTTAATTTTTGCAGATAACATTCTCTAAGTTAACTTCTTGCCATACAAGCTAATAAAAAAAAAGTTATTTGGGGCACAAAATGCTCTATTATCTTGACATCAATGGAGACTACAACCAGGAGAAAAGACTTTCCCTGATGAAAGGCCTGAACCGAAAGCCTCTGTGCAGCTCAGCCGTGGAGGGACGTGGCTGTAAGCCCTGAAAACTGGGGGAAACTGTTCACGCTTCTAAAAGTTATTGTTTTTTTTTTTTTCACCTGCAAAGTACTCTTTCAAGTAGTAAAAAGAAAAAAAAAATTATCAATCCCATACCCCAGTTAAAGATTTCTCTCTCCTTTTGTGCATGCTGACCCAGGACTAGAATAGAGGCTGCTTTTCTTACTGTATGGCCTTCCCACACTTTATTTAGACATGAAATTCTAATAAATTAAAAATGACCATCTATATGTACAGCATGCATATAAATAATATTTATAATAAGTATATATTCTTTTGTATTATATAAAATATTACGTTTAAAGTCAATACAAGAAAAATAATTTGAGAAGGGCCGTGGGATAAATCCCAGAGGGCCAGCTAACTGTACATGACCCTTCCTGGCTTCTTTCTCCTGCCCATTCTCGCTCTCCACGGGGACTCTCTTTCCTCCCTCTCACAGATTTCTGGGCATTTGCTAGCAAGCGTTTCTCAACTCATTATTTTTGCCCACTTATCAGCCTTCAGCCCTTTCTCTGTATTCCTGTCCACAATGTCCCTCTCCCCAACAATCCTCATTCTTTTTCTTTGAGACCAGTGGGTTTCATAGCCTGCACTGGGAATGGTGGACATTCCCCACCGCTGAGAGACCTGACCCCTTTTCTCTCCAGAAATGACAGGCGAGGGGGCCAGGACAAGGATGTGGGCGGGAACAGAATGGACCTGGGATCCTGCCAGGCCCCCCACTAACTTTAACAGTATTCTTTTGTGCTCCCCACCGCAGGGAGGGTCGGAATTGAAAGCATTTGTCCCAGGACCCTGTGCGTTTTGCTGTTAAATCGTTTGAGGATTGTTAAGCGATTAGCATATTGATTATTGCTAGAGACCACCAAATTCTGGGTCTTCTCAAGATCCTCAAACATTCCCCCGTTCCTTTAAACATCTCAGCCATGGCCCTTTCAGTCAGCGACCAGATACGATCATAATAGAGAGGCAGAGAGACTAGAAAAGGTAGACGCGAATAGAATGGCATCGTTCATTGCCTTTTGTACCAAATTCTCAAGTTTACCTTCCTAAAGCAGAAAGAAAACTAATCTGCCTGAAAGGAGAAGAAAATGAATACTCAGTTCTAATAGCCTAGTGCCTAGGAGCTCCAGCTGAGGGATCCGGCAGCTTGGCTTTGACTCCCAGCTCCGCCATTCACTGTCGGGGGGCCTTTGTTATTAACCCCACTGAGCCTCAGTTTTCCCATCTGGAAAGTGGAGATAAAAATATCCCCTACCTCACAGGGCTTTTGTAAGCATTCGATGAAATGGCTCTGAAGTGCTTGGCCTTGCACTTCTTATTATAATACAAACTCAAAAGACAGAAGCCAGTACTACTTTGTCAAGGCGATGTAGTGGGAAGTAAAGGGAAAATTAGAAGCATAAGGCATTTGCTGCCCTTCGTGAACTCACGGTCCCGTGGAAGAAGCAAACATGAAGAAAAGAGAAATAAGAATATAATTCCAGAAAAGGTTGATGTTACAAACGATAGTCATCGCAGGGAATTCTGAGACGAGAGGAACTTGTGAACATGGAGAAAGGGACCAAGATGCCATAAAGGGCCCTAGGACTTTTTATTTGCAACTTTAGAAAAATCAGTAATTTTCTATGTATAGCAATTCCTACACTGTTTTAATCTTCCTTAAAGTTCAGAGGCAGCGGGAAATTATACAAGATTTTGAAGAACAAAGTCTGTGACCGCACACATTAAAATTGGCCTGGGTCCTAACCTCTGGCACTAATGGCTATGGGGGTCACGTCAAAAGGAAGAGCTGGAATAAGCTCTTAATGAGGTGACTATGGAGAGGACCACGAGGTGGCCTGCTTCTGTCTTATGATGGGAGAGACGACTTGCAGAGACAACCACTGATCTTATCAGCTCTACCTCCGTCAGTTGGTCTTCATTCTAATCACCCCCAAGTCAAAGTCACCTTTAAGGCACTCTGCACCACTGTGTCCTCAACTCCTGTGTCACCCACAAGGACCAATCCAGGCCAGAAGATGAAAAAATTATTTTTTCATCAAATAATTTATTATTTCTCATATTAATAACGGTGAAACTTATTTAATAAAAAAGAGTAGCCATTTTTCCTCTAATCTTTTTTAACTTTATTTCTTTGCCTTTTTGCTGAACTTTCTTGGAGGTTTCCTTATTTTTATCTTGCAATTTTTCTTTCTTTTTTTTTTTTAGTTCAAGTCCAACCGTATTTTTTATTCCTTTTTTCACATTCTGCATGGTCTTTGTACGTGGCTATGGATGAGGAAAAATAGTTATTGCTTCTTAATACACGTATGAAAATTATGCAGACAGATTTAATACAGATTTTGGTCCACTGAAGCAAGTAACAGTATCAGACCGTAGTGTTCCTCTTATTTCTGAGCAAAAATTCACAAACTCCTCTAACCCAGTCCCCACAAACAGAGCCCTCAGTTCTTAATTTGTACTGGTTGTCCCTGGTTCCCCATGAGAACACACGAGCCCAAGTCCTACTATATCCCCAACAGTGCATTTTAACTGGAGAAGACCATTGTGGTGGCCTGGCAGGAATGTTACCCTTTTGTGGCAGCAGGCAGCCCGGGAGAGTCCCTTCACAGACCACTGTAATTCTGTGTCCTGGTACAGGCAGGCTGGCCATAGTAACCACGCTTTGAGTGTTCTGAAAGCAGTTGGCAGTATTTTTCCTCTTTGGTGTCACTGCCATAACTTCCTCTACTGTCCTGATAAAGTCTGGAAGAACCTTTCTGTGGCTCAGGGGGTCTGGAGCTGGTGTACTGAGGCAGGCTGGGGTCTAGCTTGTGTGCTTTGATTGGAACTTGCATAGATGTCAGGACGTTTCTGAGCAATTTCCATCCTTGCTCAAAGTCACTGATGAGGCAGCTGTCGTAATTCAGATAGTCCGTACCCATGGTGGTTAAGCAGGACATGTGGTCTTCAGGGTCATCGTCCATCCCTTCCATCTTTCCTTCTGACACCCACACTGCTTCTCCTTGCTGATGTTGAACGTTGTCCTTCAAGCTGCCAAACCAGCTGTCATTGGCTGAATTCAGGTTGATTGTAGCCATAAAAATATGTGCCCACGTTTTTTTACGCTTGTTGGCCTGATCAAACAGCTTCCGAGAACTTTTGTTGGATGCTGGATTCAACCTCTATCTCATGGTTTTGATATCTTGTCTAGAATCTTGGTTGAAAAAAAATCACAGTTGGGAGCCACTGTGTACAATTCAACAGGTCCACAGCTTTCAGAGTCACATCCAGTGATGCATGCTTATCCTGTTCAATCATTTGCCTCACGGTATTTAACCGAACCACTCCACTGGATTTCTCAGACCCTGCATCTCTCAGTTCTGTTTTAGCAGTTTGATACAATTCAGGTAACTCATTTTCCAACTTTTCCATTGCTATATCAGCTATGGGGCCAAATAAGACCACAGGTCTTTTGAAACCAGCTTCTCTCAGCAAAACCCTCACATAAGCTGGGAACTTGGTGCTCACAGACACGACAGCTGTTAGGTCTTCCCGACTCTTCCTCAGGTTCTTCTTCTCCCCAGATCACTGGCGGTGCATTTTCCAGAAATCCGCCCTGTCCTCAGCATTGTCTCTCTGGGCATTCTGAACACTGGCCATTTGTTCGGCTCTGTTTTTGTTGGGGATTAAGCCTTTCTCCAATTCATTTCCGATCCTCACAGCCAGCCAGTGGCTCCGCTTGCTGTCATACAGAGTGTCCGCCACTCAAAGACCTCTCCCCTGGTGAAGGCCAGGCTCCGTGGCACTTCCTTCTCACTTTTGAAGTGGCTTCTTATAAAAAACGAATCCCCTCTGCCACAAGCCAGGACGTCTCTACACACATCTAAAATGGTCCCCATTTCACCTTTAGGGATTTCTAACAGGTTCAGAACAGCGTCCTCCCAAACCAGCCCTCTGAAATCGTGTGTCTTTTCCTTCAGAACCAGGTCTCCTTCTTGAAGGCCTTCCTGCTCTGCAGAGGTACCCTCTTGGATGCCAGCAACAAATATCATGGGTCATTGCCACCGGCCAAGGGGAGGCCCACGCTGGCTCCCTTCTTGAATCTCACCATTTTGGTGTTAGGCCTATATATTGCTTCATCTTCAGGACTAGGATGAAGAAAAGTTCTCGGTGCTTTTGGTTGAGGAGCTGGGGGTTCCTCTTGGTACCTGGGCTCCTTTTAGTCTCTGTGACAACCACAGCTATAATATCCCCTGTGGACTTAAAGTGAGCGGGTGTGGCACTCATCTTGGACAGTCTGCTCAGCACATCTCCTCTTGAACTTGGCCTTTCTTTCAGCTTCTCATTTGAGGAATGATCATCATAATCAGAATAATGTTGGCATCTCTCCTCTGGAGAAAATGATCATTTTGACTCTATTTCTGAGATATCTTCTTTTTCCAAGTCACTATCGTTTAAGGACCGGATATTGACGAGGGTCTGCCTGCTGTCTCATGACACCACTAGCTGTAGTTTTCCTCTTGACTTTTCCATCAATCTCCCGGTATTCATTAAAGACATATTCTCAGTGACAGTTCCATTGGTTTCCAGTATTATGTCCCCTTCATGAAGGTTGCCGTCTTTAGTTGCCGGGCCTGTTCTGGTCATTTCTTTTATGAAGATCTGATTCCAAGCCGGAGGCCATACTTTTCATTTGCTTTGTTTTTCATCAGAAGGACCCCATGGGCCTGTCCAGGTCCTGCTGGTATGCATGCCTCGGCTGCCCCTTCTGCTCATGGCTGGAGCGGCGGGAGCGCAGGTGCTCCCAGCTGTGGGCCACCAGGTACCCGGCATTGTGCTGGGCTCTGTGGCTGTAGACCGGGCTGTACGCCAGATCGAAGTCTGGGTCGTAGTCCTGGCGATAGTCAGGGTTGATACTTCCTTCAGCCATGGCTGTGGTCCCGGTGCTGGGGTGGCCCAAAGTCATGGTCCAGGTCTCGCTCCAGGCTGTGGCCACGGTTGCCGTCACGGCTGAGGCTGCGCTCCCAGCCGTACCCTCTGATGGGAATGCCCCCGCTCCGGGCTGTCCTCCCAGCTGCGGCTTCTCCCCAAGGTGGTTGCTCTGCCGGCTCCTCTCGCTGTACCCGCCGCAGAAACTTCTGCCATCAAAGTCATCCATCACCTCAAAAGCCGGTTGCTGTGGGTGAACAGAGGGCTGGCCTGCAGTGGCCACCTGCACTTTCCGGGGCCTCTTGACCACAATAGCAGCGACCTTCCCGCTTTTTCTCAGGGGCTGAACTGCAAACGGACAAAGCACATCCTCCATGGAGGTGCCATTCACCGTGACCACTCTGTCATTTCTTGAAGCTGCCCATCCTTAGGCCCGACGGGGAGCACATCAGAGAGGACAATCCACGTTTCTCCATTTTCAAAGTGGGGGTTATCTCTGCCTCCAGATGCTGCAATTCCAAACCCTCTTTCGGAATCCTTTTCCTTATCAGCTCTTCCTTGCCTGGGGCCCGAATTCTAAGGGTATACGATGTTCATATTAAATATTAAAACTGGACTTTTCAGTACCATATACTCCAGGTTATCTCTTCACCCCTTTTCCAATAATTCCAATAAGAGATATATCTCGCAGTTTTTCAATTGAGTTCTTCAGTTGCTAACAGCTTTTTAATTTCCACCTCAGCCTCTCAATAGCCAGGACTATAGGCACAACCCACCATGCCTGGCTAATTTTTTAAATTTTATAGATATGGTGGTCTCACTATATTTCCCAGGCTAGTCTCCAATTCCTGGACTCAAGCAATCCTCCTGTCTTGGCCTCCCAAAGTGCTAGGATTATAGGCATGAGCCACCACACCCAGCTTATCATATGTTTAATAAAGTATATTATATTCTACAGTAGAGATAAGCAGAGAAAATAAAATTCACATATCAAAATAGAATCAACAAGACTGATGTAAAATATCCATGTCAAACTTCCTATTCTTATTTTTTTTGGTTTTGAGACAGGTTCTCATTCCGTCACCCAGGCTAGATAGAATACAGTGGCCTCATCATGCTATTGCCCAGGCTGGCCCCAAATTCCTGACCTCAAGCAATCTTCCCAAGTTGGCTTCCTAAAGTGCTAGAATACAGGCATGAGCCACCATACCTGGTTCCAAACTTCCTACTCTATAAACAGAGATTGTATTTTCTTTTTCAAGTTCACATAAAATACTCATAAACATAGCTAAGTACTAACCCACAAGGAAAATCTCACAAGCTCCTAAAATAAATAGTCCCAGGTCCAGTTGCCATGGGAGAAAATATGGTGGCCACTTAATTGTCCGAAAAGAGCTAAAGACTTCATAGATAAGATCATTTTTAAAATTTAGAAATAGAAGCATAAATGCACCAAGTAGCAATGCAAACAACTTTCTAGGTAAAGGGAATGAATTAATTAACGTTTCTAGAAAAAAGAAAAGGATAGAGACAGGGCAGGAAATGAGGATGGAGAGGTGCTTCCTTCAGCTCCCTTTGCAGGAGTTTGGACTTCATTTTGAGGGGAACTTGGAGGAATTTTAAGCAAGAGAGTGACTTGGGCAGATTTGCATTTTAGAATGACCTCCCCAGATTCAATGTAGATGCTGAAAACAGGGTATCTTTTTTTTTTTTTTTTGATAAGGCATAAAATAAGGTAAGGCATAAAAATGGAAACGAGCGGTGAGTGGGAGAATTATCTATGGCAAAGCCATCCAGTAGAACTCCCTGCAGTGATGGGAATGTCCTTGGTCTGCCCTAATACACTATAGCTACAGCAGAGCATTTAAAATGTGTCTAAAGAACTGAATTTCTAAGTTTATTTCATTTTAATTGACTTAGCCTCAGGAGTTTAGTGGACAGTGTAGCTCTAATTAGAAAGTATGGGTGTGCATCTTTAAGTCTTAAAAATATTGTCATTAAGGCATAATTGGCATAAAATAAATTGCACGTGTTAAAATGCACATTTTGATGTTTTGATAGATACAAATCTATGACCATAGTCAAGATAGTGAGTATATTGGTCGTTCCTAAAGTTATACGTAAAATTAATGCTCCTGAAAAACAGATGCTAGATAAGCAGAGAAGGACCCTCCACTGTATCAGCTCATACTTTGTCTACTTTAAGGGGGAAAAAGTGCAGCAAAAACCACCAAAAAGCTTCATATCATCTTTATTTGTTTGCAATTTCTACATTAAAGAGAGAATCGTACAACTGAAGTTCTAGGATAGGATAGAAGAAAATTGAGACACAGAAAATGATCAGGAGAAAGAAAAGAACGAGGCAATTTCTTCACTCTGGATCTTCCTCATGCCTCAAGGGAGGAGCTGTCAACTATTCTTGGATTATTTTTTGGCATGAAATTTGGACGACTTTCAATAAATTACCATTAGGCCCATACTTGAAGAATTATATTGTCCTTGGAAATTTATTCTGCGATTAAGAATTTTCCGAATATACTGTTTTTTGTTTTCATATTATACATGTTACCACTTAAATATTTCCATAGCGTGGGACTTCTAGAATATATATGGACTAATATGGGAAAGTTCTCAATATTCCCAGAAATAGACAATAATTTGACTATTTACATTTCTCATTTAAAGAGGTCAAATGGGGGAACATTTTACCTCTTTAAATGAGAAACGTAAAAACACAAGTTTAAACACATGTCAATCTTAAGACCTGCTCCTCTTTTCATCTTGGACTTTGGGGATCAAAGAGGGTGTACATAGGTGTTCCTGGGGGCTGGCTCTGATGGTGTCTAACATGGAGTGGGTGTGCTCCTGGGCAATCGCCCTTCTCCTGAAGGATTTTTAAGACAAATTTTTAAAACAAAATTTTCTTGTGGAAAAATTAGTCCTAATGATTTAGGAACTCTCTGTACAGGCTGACATGAGCCTCTTTGTTGAATAGTAAAGATGAAGGAATTCCTTTTATTTAAAAACATATTTGTGGCCAGTTATGGTGGCTTACACCTGTAATCCTAGCACTCTGGGAGGCCCAGATGGGCTTGAACTCAGGAGTTAGAGATCAGCCTGAGCAAGAGTAAGACCCCATGTCTACAAATAGAAAAATTAGCTGGGCGTTGTGGCAGGCACCTATAGTCCCACCTACTCAGGAAGCTGAGGCATGAGGATGGCTTGAGCCCAGGAGTTTGAGGATGCTGTGAGCTATGATGATGCCAGGGCACTCAACCCCACAGCAACAGAGTGAGACTCTGTCTCAAAAAATAAAAAATAAAAATAAATTATAATAAATTTAAAAAATATGTATTTGTGATATATCTAAGCACTCTACTTATCGCTGGCCTTCCATTTTCCTTCCCATAAACTCTGCTCTGTATAGAGCAACAGCATTTCCTCCATCCATCCATTTATTTATTGCAATCACTGAAGTACTCAGTGTGCCAGCCCCTTCCTAAGAAATGGAGATACCACAGTGAACAGCAGCAAAGAGTCCCGCTCTCATCCTACGCATACTGTGGTAGACCTGAGTAAGACAGAATAGTAATATAATAGGATATAACCAGTACTATAGGGAAAACACAATAGAGTAAGGGTGGTGAAAATGGCCACAGGAGCAAGAGTTGTTATTTTACATGATTTTGTCAAGAAAGTCACTGATAAGGTAACATTGAATCAGATTTCTGCAGCTAATGGAGGAATGAGCTATGTGAATACATGAGGAAAGTCCCTGTGGGTTTTGTTTTGTTTTTGGTATATTTGAGATTGGCTGGGTTAGAGCAAGCCAGAGGTCAGGGAGATGGCAGGGCTCAGACCATGAAAGAGAAAGGAAATATTATACCAGGGACCTGGGCTTTTACCCTAAGAGACATCAGAAGTTATCAGAAGGCTTCAAAGAGAGATGTGATATTATTAGTACGTTTTTGAATGGATTGGTCTGAGGCCACTGTGGTAAGAATAGGTTTGACATGATGAGGGAGGCAGAATAATAGGCATGTCCTCATCCGTAGAACGTCTGAATTTGTTATGTCACATGGCAAAGGGGAATTAAGATTGCAGATAGAATTAAAGCTGCTAATCAGATTCAAAGTTATAGGGAGATTATCCTGGATTATCCAGCTAAACCCAATATAACCACAAGAGTTCTTATAGGTGAAAGAGGGAGGCAGAGGAGTAAAGGGAAATTAGGGAAATTTAAATAAACCATTAACAAAACAAACTCAGCCACAAGAAAGAAGTATTAAGTGAGTTTCTGAATGAACAAAGGTTAAATTGTTCTGGGGCTATTTTTATTATTCACATGTCATTAGGGAAGAAGGAAACTGTTTAATCATATAATAGCTCAGATTTTACTGTAAAGCAAGTTTCAATTCTCTGCATCTTTAGACAATTTTAATTGGTAAAAAAGATACAGCTTTATCTGAAAAAAAAAAAAATAGAGTTAATACAATAGAAAAATCCAGGTCAAAGCTTACTTCTGCACCCATGGAGTAAAAATCTTTCAGTGAGTTGAAGCACATTAAAACATGCTCATTATTTTCTATGCCTATGCACACTTTGAATTCTTCATATTGCTTTTCCCAGGCATCCAGATGGGTTCTAAGAAAAGCTCTACTGAGATTACATTTTGTCTGCATGGTTAAAAGAAGGAGTATTGGCACTCTCCTAATTTGGTGGTGGTTTTTAACTCAAATTCCAGATTAAAGAGGTTTAAATTCCTGCAATTACAGCTCTAGAAAACACATCAACGGATCTTCACAGATTTACCTTCATTAGAAATTGTACGCCTGAAAAGACGAGAGAAAATGACATCTTTATTCCTTCTGTGGATCCATTCTCTGGATGTTACAGAGATCTCTCACCTTAATTCTAACTCATTTAAGACATCCTAAGAGAAAATCAGGTGACTGGATCCCAGGATGACTATGCGTCCCATTAATTACTATTTTCATGGAGCCATAGAACTTCCTGTGGTTAATGGTGGATACACTCTGGTGCTCTGTGGGATAGGTGGTCAACTCAGAAACACTGGGACATCAAGGGGGTCTTGAGAAGCCATTTAAATTTATTTCCCTGCTTTCAGGCAGAACTACTGGGGAAATATGAGACACAATCATATTTTACAAAGGCTTTCAAGAAACTAAATCCAGGACATAAGAAAAATAATTTAAAAAAAACCAAATACCCTAGTGTCTATCTAGCCACCTCATTGCCATGGTTAAGATCTTTTAAATTGATAAGGCTAGTAAAGCCAAGCATGACACAATTAATCTCTGCATGTCAACACATCAGTCAACTAGATATAACTCCCTAGAAAGTATGCATAACTCAGATCTTCACTTCAAGAAAGAAGAGTTCAAACTCCTCATCTTTTTTAAAGAGCTTCTAATCCAATGTGACTTCCATTCTTTGTAGAATAAAATAGTGATTTCAGGAGGGTGAAGTCACCTATCCCATTTCTATTTATCAGAACTAGTCAAAATTCGGAATTTTCAAAGTTTGTTGTTGATTTTGTTTCTTCACTTAGAAATTTACTTTTCATAGGAACTGTGAATGTGCTTTAAGAACTTTTTGATAGGACTCCATCTTTACAAAAAAAATAATCTTTAACAGGAAAAATTGAGGAGACAAAACAGAAGATGGGTAAAGTCCAAATCAGGATAAAAAAGTAGGTCTGTGGATATTCCAAACAGATTTTGTGTGTGTATGTGAGAATAACTGCCCAAGCTTTGGTAGGAAAATTTAGAAACACTATAAGTAGAGGTAAAAATCAAAGCGGGAAGATGAGGGTATCAATAAAATGAACATGAGGATGATTTACATGACACATATAAATATATACACACGAGAATGTTAATCCGTACATCTCTATGTAAATCTTGGCCCTGCCATTTACTGGCTGTGTGTCTTTGAAAAAGATAAGATAGTTAACTTTTCTAATGCCCAGGTTTTTATTCAATAAATAGCAACCATACTATCTGTCTTACACAGATAAAATTTTAAATAGAAATTATGGTTATAAAACAACAATGATATACAAACACCAGGTAGTCAGTATACCGTTGATATTCTTAAAGTAAATATCAGTTATAATTTTGAATTATTTGTGTATAAACATATTTTTTAAACTATCATGTTTCAAGGCAAATGATATGAAAGGAGATTAGGAAATGATTAGAAAACAATTTTGCTTCTATTTCTTGGAGGAGATGTGACTTAATTCGTCAGAGGGAAACTATTTTAAAGCGTAAGTCATTTGGAGGTATAAATAGCTAGCATTGCCCCTAGTATGGTCCAGATGGTCTTATCAGGTGTTATCAGGTTCCCTGTGCACTAAGAAACTGAGTTTAATGAACCAATAGTACCCGAAAACAGATTGGCAATAAATTCCACAAATATACTGGCACCCCTCCAAGTGTGTGATGAACAACCTCCTCCCCTCCTTGTGGCAAGAGAAGGACATCTTGACCACAGAGCATCACACTCCTTCATCAGACTGAGCTGTTGTGAAAATGCTTTCGATACTTAAAGAACTGAGAGACTTTGGCATTATTGCTTCCATTGAGAGGGCAAATTGTCCAAACAAGAGTCTTTCCTCTTTTATGCCACTGTCTTGTGAAAAGAAATGGGGAACAGGCATTGCTGGGCAGACAGGAGGAAGTAACTGGCAGTAGAGGGGTTTGTGAGGCCAAGTAGGAGAGAGGGAGAGAGGGAGGAATAGGAGGAAGAAGAGATACAGGAAGAGGAAAGGAGGAAGGGAGGGAAAAACGGATAAGAAAATTCTTTGGTTCTCAATGTCGGATCTATCTCTTTCATTCAAACCACAGTCTCAGGCAGGCAAGGGAAGAGTTCCATCCATTAGAAGTCTGAAATATATCAGTTACGCCCAGCAGGGTGATTATTCCTTCACACGTAGTGTAAGTAGGCCTGTCTACTCTACCAGACTCTGTGCTCCTTAAGCACACAGGACATGGCTAATTCTTCTTTGCATCAACAATGCTTAACACATTCTCAGTCACAGACTAGGCACCCAATAAAAATTTTTCTCCCATGAAAACATTTAGGGCTTGGGCGGCACCTGTGGCTCAAAGGAGTAGGGCACCGGCCCCATATGCCGGAGGTGGTGGGTTCAAACCCAGCCTTAGGGCTTTATGCTCTACTTTTTCCCCTGAGGTCCATTGTTTATCCTGGTCTGGAAATTTTTAGTTTACATGTTAATAAAATCTTATATTTGGTCCTTGTGTTTGGTATAATAAAAAGATAAGTTAAGAGCCCATATTCTATAAAGAATACGGGTCTTCTGCTGATGGATGGTTGTCTGCTGATGGGCAGAGACGTGCTTCACAGAGACAGACTTTATGAAGACTGAAATGCCCTCCTCAGAGAGACAGTGAGGGTCAGTCACTGAACTCTTATTCCAAAAAATTAAAAACATGAAATAAAAGAAAAATCAAAGATGCTTCCCTGAATTTCAGAGTTTTGGTGATGCATAAAGCAAATGGCAGTAGAGTGAGAATTACTTCAGCTTGTTACTCCTGTAAGGGTAGGAGACCCTGAAGGTATTTCTTAAATAAAGACCAAGTTAGAAAGATTTAGGAAAGAATTGTTGGAATTATAATAAATCTCACTACTTTGAGTTTTGTTCTTCCATTTGGATATTGGTCAATGAACTAGAGTACGTAACAAAAATCTAAGTAGGGAATTAACTGCACCTGCTGATAACTCTGGCTCTCTAGGGTCTTATTTGTAGGAGTGCCTCTAGGGCAGTGGTTCTCAACCTTCCTAATGCCTCAGTGTATTTTCACTGTTACAAAGGGGTCGAGACCCACAAGTTGAGAACTGCTGCTCTGGGGTATTAGGAATAAATCTTAAAGAAGGCCTTTCAGTCCAGAAGGGAAGATGAGTGCTGCCAGCATCTGTGGGTAGGAGAAGGATGCTGCAGGTAAGGGAGATATTGAAACCACAAAGACAGAGAATCAAGACATGAGAGTGGAGTCAGCATGAGTCAGGTGATGCCTTTCATTCATCCTCATCTAGTGCAGTCTTGGGTAAATTACTCTGGGGTCTTCAAGGAAGTATTATCACATTGAAGGAGGAAACTTTTAGAGATTGAACAAAGATCTCTGGTTACTGAGAGGCACTATTAGCCAGGGTTTGGCTGAGAAAGACTAAGCTTTGTCTGTGAGTTGAGACATAACTTTTCTTGGTCTTTGGAGATGCTGCAGTGGCTGGATCCAAACAGCAAGCACAAAGGGGCCACAGATAGAGGCAAAGGCACAAACAGAGGTAGCTATAAAAGCAACACCCACTACATTCAACCACCAATAACCAAAGCAGTGGGAAGATGTAAATGGCTACCAAGGAGAACGGGGAGACATTTCATGGTGGAAAGGAGAAAGGGTATGGAGGTTCAGTACCCCAGTAATTCTACTAGGTACGTACTTAGGTGCAAAGCCCAGGCTTTTAGTTGTCCACAATGGCAAAGTCACCAGGGAAAACAAGAGTTTAATGTCCATTTAATGATGTCTCTTAAGCTCCTCAATGGATGTGCCTAGCTCTATGTTAAATGATGAAAATCAAACAGCAGGAGAAAGAGACACTGTTCCTGCCCTCTTTAAGCTTACAGTCTTGGGTTTAAACATCCCTGATAAACAGTACTGTTGGCTTTATTGTAATAAAAAAGCCTAAATACTCTGCAGTTTTCAGGTATATAATGGGCCACAGATTGTATACAAAATTGTGCTCAGAGGCCTACATGGCAGATTTCACCACCAACCTGAAGATACACTTGCTTTACTTTGAGTACAGAGTAATTTTTCTTGCAGTGGGAAGGGTAGACCAAAGAAACCAGGAAAAAGTAAATAAATAATGTTCCCATAGTGTTAAGTGCAATGAAGAAGAAAACAATAAAGCAAGGTGGTGATGAGGGAGAAAAAGAAAGGGAAAGAAGGAGAGAAAGGAGGGCTGGAGGAAGGAAAGGACGGGGGTGGGAGTGGGGACTCTTTTTCCTAGCAAGACCCAGGAAGGCCTTCTTGTGTGTCATGAGGAAATGAGCCATGCAAAGATCAGAAAGAAGGACTTTCCCAGCAGAGAGAACACGAGTGCAAAAGCCTGAGGCAAGACCAGTGCCTAAACACGGGAGGTGAGAATGGTGGGAAATGTCATGGGCAGGGGTGAGCCAGATATAGACCCCGCTGAGATGTTTCCATTTCTCTCCCACTGTAATTTGTGTGTGTATGCATGGGTGTCTTGTTTTAAAATCTTGATGAGAAGCCATTAAGTATTCTGAGCAGTGACAGAATTTCTTTTCAGCTGCTGGGGCTTTAGCATTTGCACAATTTATTAATGCTTCTTCCAGATCAGATTCTCCGTAAATTTGGTGTTGTTGCTGGAAGTGACCCTATACACCTCCAGCTCAGCTTCCCATTTCACACAGGCAAGAACCTCCCTCAAAAGTGGTGACTGGGCCTTACAATGAAAGCACAAAACATTTACAATCATGTGTGGCTAGAATGGGCATGAGTGAGCCCATCATCCCCCTGTCTCCTATTACCATGGAAAACCAGTGTGGCTCCCAAGAAGGAGTAGCTTTGCATGCAATCATACCAGAGGGGCTTCCTCCAGGACCCTCTGTCTCAATAGGGAGAGAACCTGTTCTCAAGTCTGCAGTGGGGATATGTCAGTGCTACTACGTGCAGACATGTAGCTGGGCATGTTGCAATAGGCCAGGTCAATGGAGCAGAATAACAATGGTATCTTAGTCATCTCAGGCTGCTACAGCAAAGAACCACAGGTGACTGGTTTAGAAATGACAGAAATTTATTTCCTACTGTTCTGGAGGCTGCAAGTCTAAGGTCAAGCTAACAGCATGGTTGGGTGCTAAGGAAGACCCTCTTCTAAGTTTCAGGCTACTGACTTCTTACTGTGTCTCCACATGGTGAAAAGAAAGCTAGCTAGCTCTTTGGCCTTTTCTTATAAAAACATTCGTGAGGTGTTCACCCTCCTGACCTAATCACCTCCCAATGGCCCCAACCTAAATATTGTCACATTGGGGTTATGGTTTCACATGAATTTCAGGGGTGGGGATGCAAACATTAAGTCCATCACAAAGAGCTACCATTATGGAGTTCCTACTGAGTGGCCATTCCCTGGATACTTAAAACATATTACCTCAAATTTTCACAACCATCTCCCAAAATACTATCTCTTTTTGATAGAAGAGAAGCCTGAAGTGTAGACAGATGATGGAACTTACATGAGTGAAGGTCATACAAGAAATAATAATGCTTGAGCCCCCGGTTGCCTAACTCCAGAGATTTTCTCTCGGCATTCTACTATGCTGCCTGTAAATACATCAAATGACTGGAAAAAAACATTTAACTAAAGAATTATTATCATATATTGTTTCTATAAATTTCCATATGGGTCAAATTTCATAATAATAAACTTTAAGAGACTATATGTAACATTTTGTCACAGGTCATCAGCTTTAGAATTTGTATCGTAGTTTAGTGTGTTAGATATTTCTTGAAATAAATAGATCCTAATTGAATATTAGAAAAATTGCATAATATCTAATTTTTAAGTGAACAAATGATTTTATTAAATGAATTGCTTAGGACCTTAAATTGCTATGTTACATATGAATCTTATTTAGAGACCTATAGTTCGAGTGCAGAGAACATTATTTGAGTATTACTTATAATTGTTGGTACTTTTCTGCACTATTTTTTCTAACAGACTCTGGCTCAGGACTGCCTCGTTTTTACTTCTCTGCCCATGGTTTTGCCAACTCCATGTACTCTAACATTGCAATTCTCAGAGCATAATTTTCTCCCTGCGTCTTTCTCTGTTTCTGTGCCCTCTCTCTCTCTCTCTCACACACACACACAAGCAAACAGAACCATGGACATAATGTCTTCTACAGAGACATTAACTCCATGGAATATTTTGGGGGTAGAACAGAATGCATTTTGCCAAGACCAACAAAGCAGGGATCAGCCATCTGCCAGGATCTGGACTTGGTGTCTCACTGTCTCCTTTACATACTCAATTACGGAATAACATTTTCCAGGCAAAGATTTTACCCTGGTGGCATAGACTATAAACCTGCTAAAATAGTTCTTACACAGCAGCAAGCACCGTGTAGCAGAACTAAGCCAATAAATCTAGAAGGGTGCCTGAAGATATTCTCCTTCAACCTCCATAATAAATATTAATAGATAAAGAAGCCAAGGTTTTGTGAAAGCGCTACTAGGTAGTATGGTGAAATGAGACTAGAACCCAGGTCTTTTTGCCTCTAGAAAAATTACCCTCCCTCAACACACTAAGCTTTCCTCTGAATTCAAGATTGCAAAAACTATGTCTTCAAGTGAAACCTGAATTATAATACATCTATATGAAAATCCTGTCCTCTGATAGCAATAGCCTGTGACTTGCTTGAATAGAGCTCACTTCTTCCCAGCCCAGTGATTCTAACTTCTTTCCTTTGAAATGGCACAATGCCTGTGAATACTCACCTGTAGGGACTTCAACATTCTAAAAAATCTTGCTGAAAAGGAAGGGTGATTGAAAGAACATTGCCTCTTCCTGTGTAGAACTTTTATGGCATTTCTCCCAAGAGTGTGATAACTGTGTGGTTGTATTTTATGAAACTTTTATGAGAGCACTTCATTTCAGCTCTCCTCTGCCTTTTATGGTAAGCCTGCTTCTATTATTTTTCTGTAACTGAGATTTTATTTTTAAATATTAAATTGTGATTATGAAAAAAAGGATCTTTATTCCCAGAGCTGCATTCATGTATATGTAACTTTTTTTGACTTATGTGGAAGCAGCTCCCACATTAGAGCTTCATCCCTGGGCCCATAATTTGCAAGCACCAAATGGAAGCTTCATATTGCAAAGCAAATTACAGTTCCCAGGGAATGGCTGTATAATTGCCCAGTTACAAAAAAAAAAAAGTAAAAAGGAGAAGAAATTACCATAATGGGCCACAGAGTATACACAAGAGAATGTGCAGAAAGGCCTATATGACAAATTCCATCACCATTCTAAGGATATGCTTGCTTTACTCTGAAAGGCTAGAGAGAGATGTTGTTGGCTTGATCTTGAAGGAACTTGATCTTCAGTTGCTTTTATAGTAGTGATGTATTGGGCTTAATTATTCATAGTCTCTCATCCAAAGAGTGAAATGGCAACTAAGATTTGAGATGGTTTTAGAATCTAAACTGTAATGGATGAGTAGGCTGAAATATGAAAACACAGACAGCATGTGGCAGGAGGCGGAGGAGCAGGCAAAGGTGTCAAGACAAGAAAGTCTATTTGAAGAGAAGCACAGTTCAGCTGGGCTAAAGTCAGGGTGAGACTTTTCTGGTATGTACCAGTAATGCCTTAAGTCCAGCTTGTAGCCTTGATCCCTGGTTCACAGTGAGTCAGTTCATCAAGAAGGGAAGATTCCTCTAATACACTAAATAGCTAACCCTGGGTCAGAGTTCCGGAAAGCCAACTCTAAGGGGAATGAAGGGAGACCTGAAACTCTTCAATTTTGATTCCTAGGACCTCTCCAATTACCAGCAAATCACAATTTTTCCTAGTATGATACATAAATGAATGCTGAACATGGCAGGTTCTTCCCCAATTCATTTGGCAATTGATAAGAAAGAACTAGTACTTTGAGAGATATTTTTAAATTAAGTTATTTAACTTTATTTTTTTAATCATTCAACAAATAACTATTAAGCACCTACAAAACACAGAAACAGAAAAATAGATGCACAGTCCCTTCATTAAAGTGCCCTTGGGCCATTAGAAATGACAACACATAGGTAATGTTAATAAAATATTGTAAAAGAAATGATAAAGAAGAATGAATGGGATCACAGGAGCCATAGGAAGGGTACTGATCACACCTAGGTAAATGCAAGTATGGGCAATGACATTTACCCCTGGTGGGAATGCCCAAGCTGAGTCATATGGATAAATAGGATTTGATCAAACAAACAGGGGCAGGAATGAGAAAAGGAGGCAAGCAAAAGGGAAAGGGCATTTCAGGCAGTAGCGATGGTAGCAAAATAGCAGAGGCAGGAAATAACATGATGTGGGTAGTAAGCATCACACAGACTGGCATTTCTGGAATAAACCATTAAAGAGGACATCTTTATTGCCTATGGTTGCTAACACAACTTACCAAAAATTTAATGGCTTCAAACAGTACAAATGGACTCTCTTTACAGTTCTTGAGGTGAGAAGTCTAAACTCAGTTTCATTGAGCTAAAGTCAAGGGGTTGGCAGCTCTAGTTCCTTCTGAAGGCTTGAAAGAAGAATATATTTCTTTATCCTTTTCCCTTTTTGGTTTCTGGTCTCACTCTGCATTTCTTGGCTCATGTCCCCTTCCTTCATCTTTAAAATAAATTATGTCCAAAAAAGTAAAAACTGAGAGAATTTGTCACCACTAGACTGGTGAAGAAATGCATACCAGGGTCTTTCCTTTGAAAGTGAAAAGATGATACTCACCATCATGAAAACATGCAAAAGTAAAAAACTTACTTGTGAAGCAAATACACAAAGAAGAAGGAAAAAAGAATCAAACCTTATCATGATATAAAATCATTAAACCACAAAGATAAGCAATAACTAAAGAAGTAAAGAACAAAAATCTATGAAACAACAAGAAAGTAATTAACAAAATGATAAGAGTAAGTCCTCATTGATCAATAATAACTTTGAATGTAAATGGATTAAATTTCCTACTTAAAAGATACAGACTGAGTGAATTAAAAAAAACAAGACTGGCTAGGCACGGTAGCTCACCTACTTGAGCTCATAAATTTGAGACCATCCTGAGCAAGAGTGAAACTCTGTCTCTAAACAAATAGCTGGACATTGTGGCTGGCACCTGTAGTCCTAGCTACTCAGGAGGCTGAGACAAGAGGATCATTTGAGTCCCAGAGTCTGAGGTTGCTGTAAGTTATATTATGATGCACAGCACTCTACTGAAGGCAACAAAGTGAGTTTCTATCTAAAACAAACAAACAAAAGACTCAGGACTCACCTATATGCTATCTACAAGAAACTCACATCATCTGTAAAGACACATATAGACTGGAAGTAAAGGAATGGTAAAAAAAAGTTCCAACAAATGGAAAGCAAAATCAAGAAGTAGGTATACTTATATCAGATAAGATAGATGTTAAGTCAAAACTGTAAAGAGAGACAAAAATCATTATACAGTAATAAAGGGACCAATTCAGACAGAGAATATAGCATTCTAATTATAAATGGACCCAAATTCAAAACCCCTGATATATAAAGAAAATATTATGGAATCTAAAAGGAGAGATAGACTGAGACAACATGGAATGAACTGGGGAGGATTCCCTCCTTCTTGATATAGAATAATTTCTATGGGATAAGTACCAGTTCTTTGTAGATCTGGTGGAATTTGACTGTGAATCCATCTGGTCCTGCGATATTTTGTTGCTGGAATATTTTTTATTACTGATTTAATCTTGCTATTCATTATTGGCCTGTCAGGACTTCTATTTCTTCCTGATTCACCCTTGGGAGGTCATGTTTCCAAAAATGTATCCATTTCCTCTATATTTTTTTAGTCTGTGTGCATAAAGGTGTTCATAGTAGTCTTTATTGATCTTTTGTATTTTTGTGGTACCAATTGTAATGTCTCCTTTCTTTCCCCCTGATTAAGTTGATTTTAAATATTTCCCCTCTTGCTTTGGTTAATTTAGTTAGTAGTCTATAAATTTTCTTTATCTTTTCAAAGAACCAATTTTTTGTTTTGTTGGTCCTTTATAATTTTTTGGTTTCAGTTTCATTTAGTTCACAGCAGACTTCCTATCAAAAACATTATAGGTCAGAAGAGAAAAAGATGGCATTTTCAAGGTGCTGAAATAGAAAAACCTTTCAGCCAAGAACTTTACAGCCTGCCAAAATAAGGTTCTGAAAGGAAGGAGAAATAAAGTCTTTCCCAGACAAGTAAATGCTGAAGGAATTCATCACTACTAGACTGGCCCTACAGGAAATGCTCAAAGGGATCTTAAATAGGGAAGTGCAAGACTGATCCTTGACATCATAAAAATACACAAAAACATAAAACTCATAGGATTTATAAAACAATCACACAAAGGAGGAAGAGAAAGGAATCAAATTGCAATACAACAGAATTTGATCAAACCACAAAGACAGATTAAAAGAAAGAAATAATTTATAAAATAACTAGAAAGCAGTTGACAATGTAACAGGAATAAACCCTCAACTATCAATACTAACCTTAAATTTAAATGCTAGATTTGAAAGATCAATGGACATAATGGATTAAAAAATGAATATGATTCAACTATATGCTGTGTACAAGAAACTCACCTTGCCCATAACAAAACACAATATAGATTGAAAAGTAAAGAGGTGAAAAAAGATACTCCACACAAACAGAAATCAAAAGCAAGTAGCAAAAGCTATATTTATATCAGTAAAATAGACTTATAATCAAAAACAGCAGGAAAAAGACAAAGTAGGTATAATGATAAAAAGATCAATTCAGCAAGAAAATAAAAACAAATATTACCAGACCTAAAGAAAGAGATAAACAACAATAAAACAATAGTAGAGGACTTCAACACCCACTGAAACACTAGACAGATTATTCAGACAGAAAATCAACAAAAAAACATTGGATTTCAATTGGACATTAAACCAAATAGACTTAATAAACATTTGCAAAACATTTTACCCTACAACTATAAAATGTACATTCTAATCACCAGCACATGGAACATTCTCCAAGATAGATCACAGATTAGGCCACAAAATAAGTCTTAACAAATTTTTAAATATTGAAATAATACCAAGTATCTTCTCAGATCATAGTGGAATAAAGCTAGAAACCAATGTGAAGAAAAATCTCAGAAACTATGCAGACACATGGAAATTAAACAACATGGTCTTGAATGATCACTGGGTCAATTAAGAAATTAAGACAGAAATTAAAAAGTTTTTGAAATGAAGGAATGAAAACACAGCATACCAAAATCTATAGTGAAAGAAGAGTGCTAAGAGGTAAGTTTATGGCATTAAGTAACTACCAAAAAAAAAAAAAAGCAGAATGATTACAAATCAAATCAACAACCTAACATACCTCAAGAAAGTAGAAACCAAATATAAACCAAACCCAAAGTTAGGAGAAGAAAAGAAATAACAAAGATCAGAGTAGAACTAAATGAAATAGAGTCAACAACAATGACAAAAAATACAAGAGATCAATGAAACAAAAAGTTTGATTTTTCGTATAAGATAATAGTCACAGCTTCCAGGGATTAGAATGTGGACATATTTGGGAGGCTACTATTTAGCCTATCACACATATAAGGAATAGAAGAAAATGAATTTGGGGAAGCAAAAAGAGACTGGAAAAAGAAGGCTTTGTATGCCACAATGAGGAGCTTGTGTTTAACCTTGTAATCAATAGAGAACTGTGGAAGGATCTCAAGCCGGGAGAAACAGCAAAGAGGCAGGTGGATTGATGGGAACCTACTAAGAGCAGAAAAACCACTTAGCAGGTACTATGGGATTCAATGAGAAACAATGTTTATACCTAAATACAGCACAAGGTGCTTCCCCACCCCCCCCCATGATCCCTTAGAAAAGACTGAGTCACTTTATAGTATTAGAGGAGTTTTTGCAATTACTTTAGTTGGAACAACAAACTGGTATTTGATGATATGATTAATTACCTAAACTGGGACACTCTTGAAATTTACACAGGCACAACATGTTAAACCGGGACTGTCTCTGGCCAACTCTAGACATATGGTCTCCCTATGTTTGGAGAAGTCATGTTCGCCTGAAAAGACTTAAATCAATGCTAGTCTTGGGTGTTATAAAGGTCTCCTCGCTGATTGTGTTTTCAAAAGATTAATAAAGTCCAATCAATAGAGCTGCAGTCATTTTTCTTGAGATTTTTACCTCAAAATCACAAGAGTTGGAGGGTCTTATAAACAAGCATTTGAAAGACTAATCTAAAATGAAGATGCTAAGTGATTAATATAGCAAGAATTACAATTTATAGCTTATAAAAAAAACAATAGTGCCACGGGTTATTGTGACTTTAAGAAACATTTCCAGAGACAGAATCACATCTGGAGTCTGAAAATGCTGTGTCTTAAACAACACAGAATTGGCTGTGATTTGCTCTAGAAAATTGTATTAATTCTGCAAGAGGTTCCAGTGATGACAAGCCCCAGATGTCAAAATTGCTTCATGAAATGTGAGTGATTCTGTTAATTTCTAAATTAATATCTTATAGTTCATGTGCTATTTAAAACTTTTATATGTAGCTTAATTAACGATTTAAATATAAAGAGGCATTTGACTATTGACCAAATTACTTTCCATCAAAAAATGGTTGAGTTTCTTAAGGCCTAGGATGAAGGTGGGAAGGGGAGGGAGAGAGGAAGGGGGGGGATCGATAGAGGGAGGGTTAGTAGGGGGACCACACCTATGGAGCATATTGCAAGTACAAGTTGGATCTATCAAGTTTAGAAATAAAAATAATAATAATAAATTAAAAATAAATATTTGCTTAGAAAAAAAATGGTTGAGTTTCAAGGGGCAGGATCTCGTAATTAAAAAACAAAACAAAACAGGAGGCCCTACTCTAAATGGTGGGTTCCCTTATATTCTGACACATGCTGTATTTTAAGAATAAGCCCTGCAGGACTTGACATGTAGGCAGGACGGTGGGTGAGGGAGAAGGATAAGTTGGGTACATAGTAGGTGGTGCTATCACCTGAACTCGTCAATGGCAAAGGCACAGGTTTGCAGGAGGTAGGGTGGATAAAAGGATATTAAAAGTTCAATGTTGGCCATGTCTGTGGGGACAGACAGAAGATTGTTGGATATAAAATTGGTTAAGGAATTATGGAAGTATGCTTTTATGGGAACCACAGCACGGAAGGCGGTAGCGGAAACTGGAACAAGCAAGAAAAAGCACAGGCTATATGAGCATGACAGTGATATTGGAGAGACTACACAACCACAGGGTTTTAGGTGTGGGCGTGTGAACTAAGGTACCCACAAGGTGTGGCACGGTGGAATCAAGTGGCCTCAAGTTTTCTAACAGTCCCAATGTGAAGGCACTCATTAACAACACGAGCTAAGACTCCACCATGGTCAAAACCTGGTGTGGCCAGCAATGTGGTCTGCAGGCTAAGTGAGGCTGGAAGGAGTGAAAAACCCATATAAATGAATGAAGCCTGCTCAGGCCCTCAGTTTCTCAGCTCTCAAAACAGAGGTCTGAAGAAAGAAGTGAATGGTGTACGCACACAAACATTTATAGTGCAGGCTTAATTATAGCTATAGACTGTCTCCCCCCAAATTTATATGTTATAAAGCCCTACCCACAAATGTGATGCTACTAGGAGTTAGAGCCTTTGGAATGTCATTAGATTTGGATGAGGTCACGAGGGTAGAGCCCTTATGATGAGATTAGTATTCTTATAAGAAAGAGGAATTAGCCAGGTACAGTGGCAAGCACTAGTTGTTCTAGCTATTCTGGTGGGAGGATTGCTTGAGAAGTTTAAGGCTGGCGGGACAACACAGAGAAGCTCTGTCTCAAAAAGAGGAGGAAGAGACACCAGCTCCTCCTCTTTCTGCCATGTGAGGACACAGCAGGAGAAATTGAAGGTGGTCATCTGCAAGAATCGGATCTTTCAGCTCCTTGATCTTGGACTTCCCAGCCTCCAAAACTGTGAGAAATAAATTTCTGTTCTTTGAGCCACCCAGTCTATGGTATTTTGTTATGGCAGCCCTAGAAAACTAAAATAATTACGCTTCAGAAGAACTGTTTAGCTAGAGGAACATTCATTCTGCACCTTCAAGGTGTTGGGGCATCTTGTTGAAGAAAGGCACCACGAGCTTGGCATTACTAGCAGCAAATGTTAGTCTGTGCCCCACCGTCACACTCAACACTGCATCTGTGAGGGGAGCAATGATCCCTGCCCCGCCCCACCCTTCCCTGCCACCAGGGTACAGGGAAAGCCTGCTTCTTGTCTTCATTGGGCTGGTCAAAGCCACAGAAGCACCAGGACCTGGTTATGGAACTTGCTCTACCCAGCACTGTCCCTGAGGTCACTGGTCCTCCAGACAGACATAAGCATCTTCTCTTTTCACAAGCATTTGTTCTGCTGGGCCTCCAAGCAGGAGGGTGGGCACGTGGTGGCTTCCTGGCTTGGAAACTGGCCATTATGAGCAGCCGATCATCTTGCCTTCCATTAAGTATGTGATTACAGCCAGATGCTGTGGTGATGGGCATACAGCTCCCTATAATCACTGTAATTATGATCCTGGTGTTTCTTCAGCTCAATATGCTCTGAACTTCAGAAGTCAGAAGAAATTTGGAAGAATTGCTTATTAGAGGCTGCAATCAAATGGAGGAGGAGGACTTTTTTTTAAGAAGGGGGAAATTCCTGCCTGACATCTTGGCTTCTGCACAGCCTGCACTGACACCCTGTGGTGTGGTCCTGGGTTCAGAATGAACACAACTCCCTGCTCTCTGTTCGGCCCTGCCCACCTCCCCTTCTGGTTCCCTAAGAAAAACAAGCACCTGCTTGCCCATCAGTTCACATCCCCCCCCCCCCCACTGTGGCAGGGGCTTGCTGAGAAAGACACCTCCCCTGCCCACTCAGGCAACATTCTTGGAATACCCGGGGGGAGGTCACTGGAAGCTAAAATTGGCTGCTTGCTGCGATGACTAAGAGTCACCTGGGCCTGCCATTCTTATGGGCCCATCTATTTGTGGAATATGGAGCTGTTTGGGGTATATTTGTGCACTAAATCTTTATGTATGGGAGCACATTGAAAAGAGCTGGAAATCTAGTGTTTGAGGAAATATGTAACATTAGTCTGCTAGGGTTGCCATAAATTTCCACACACTGAGTGCCAGAAACAGTAGAAATGTGTTGCCTCACAGTTCTGGAGGTGACCAGTCCAACATCAAGGTGTTGGCAGGGTCCGTTTCTTCTGAGACTGTGAGGAGGAAGGATCTGTTCTAGGCCTTCCTCCTTGACTTGCCGATGGCCATTTTCTCCCTGCACATCTTGGTGATATCATTGTCCCTTCATGTGCATGTCCTTCTCTTCTCATGGTGTTTGCAAGGACACCAGTCACATTGGATTAGGGGCCCACCCCACTGCACTATGACTTCATCTTAACTAATTATATTTGCAACAATCTTGCTTCTAAATAAAGTCACCTCCAGAGGGACTGGAGGTTAGAGCTTCAACACAAATTTGTGGCATGGAACTCAACCTGTCACACATGTTGTGAGCTTACTGTATGCCAGGACTGTGCTGAATTCTGGGAATACACTCTTGAACAACAAAGGCAGTGCCTGCTCTCCTAAAGGCCACTGAGGATACAGAAAATAAAGAGAAAAATTACAGAATCAAAAGTGGCTAATGGTGCGATAGGGCCTGGGGACGGAGGTGGGAGAACGTAGGAAGAGAAACCACCTGTCCATGGAGGTGAGGAAGGACATCCTGAGGAAGTGAGCTGAAATCTGAAGGGTGAGAGATTTCCTGGGAAAAGGGGGGTGGAGCAGACAGATATTCCAGGTGGAGACAACAAAAAGCACAAAGGCCAGAGGGAGAGGGAGGGTGGCACGCTGAGAGGTTGGTGCATAGTGCGGGTGAGTGTGTCCTAAGGGTTAAGGTGAGGAGGAAAGGGCCACTGAGAGAGGCAATACTAGAAGGACATGGGGTGCAGGCCCTCATAAGCCCACTGAGGAGCTCAGCACATAAACCTGAGTGTACTTGGGAGCCACTGAAGAAGGGCATTTAGGACATGACACAATCAGATTTGTGATTTAGAAAATTCCCACTGGCTGCAGGCTGGAGAGGAGTTAGAGGACATGCCTAAGGTCCAGATGAGAGAAAGCTGTGCTCTGAGGTGGGAGGGTAGCTGGAGCTGGGAGGGGAGCAGGACTTCACTCATGCTGGCCCTGCAAGATCCCAGCCCCAGCTCTCCACAAACCCAAGGCATCAACCCTTGCCTGGTAGTCATTTCACATGTTTGTGTGATGGTTTGATACTCATCTCCTCTCCTTTGTCATTTTATCTTTCAAATATTTACTTGGTACTTTCCATGTGCCAGGCACTGAGTGCATTAGAAATGTTAATTCATTGCACATTCAATAGTTGCTATGCAGGAGATGCTGTTATTAATTCCTTGTGCAGAGGGAGACAGGGTAATGTCCTGGCTAACAGGTGGCTGCATCAGGATCTGTCCCTGGCTGTGTGGCTTCACCATTCATATTCTCAACGGTGACCCCACAGTGGCACTTACAACCAGGCTGTCATTTTATCATCATACCCAGCAGAGGACCTGGAATATTATAGGTCCTCAATGAATACCTGTTAAATGAACGTTGGTGATGGCTAGATGTGGATGGTGAAATGGCAGGTGGGTTGGAGGATAGGTGTTAAATTTGACTTCCCGAACTTTCAGCTTGGGTGGGAGGTGAGGATATCCATTGAGTAGGGACCACAGAAGGGAAGCTGTCACTGGGGAAGGAGCAGGGAATGAACCTTAAAAACCTACATCAGAGACTGTTACATGTAGGGGCACACTGGAGCAGCTGGATGGGGTATGCCTCTTCCTACCCCTCAGCTCCCCCCCAGCCACCCCCGTTGATTGATGTCACCCGCCACCCTGGTGAGAATAACAGCAATCAGAAATGCGTTAGGCTTTCAACTGTAACAGCTGAATAATGGCTATTAGCTTGGGACTCTAGGCATTTTTATGAGACCTTAGTTCCAGGGCTTGAGGTTTGGCAAAAAGAACATATTATTCACACACAACACAACTGCATTAAAATAGTATTAAGCATCTGGCATACACTGAGAAAACCTAGGAAATTCAGAATTATGGTGAGAAGTCTGTCCTGAGTTCACCCCAACACTATGCCTGGTGCTGCTCCTTTCACATTAAATGCAGAGAAAAAGGTCCCCACAGAGGAAAAAGAGCCACACTGGGGAAGTGTAAGGCAGGCCAGGTAAGGGAAAGAGAATGGAAAGGAGGAGGATGTGGGGAAGGGACAGTAGGGGATTGGCCCTGGTGCCCTCCCCCAGCCTGCTGTGTGGTGTATGGTGATGCAGGCTTCACGCTCTGGCCCCAGAGGCCTCTCCCCATCCACAGCCTGGAAAACCCTGCCAGCACCATGCTCTGGCTCCACTGGTCTGAGACTCCCTCCTAGAAGCTGAGGGAGTTGCCACATGTACACATTTGCCCATGGAGTGGAAGCTTCATTCACATTTCATCCCTCTTCAGACCTTGGACACAGGGAAAATTAATTAGTAGATACTTTGCTCCTCAATGAGGAATTGAAGACAAATTCTTTCTGGTCACACTCAAAAATGAGTGAACAAAAAGTGCTGACTGTGTTTAAAGACAGCAACATGGCTGACTAGCCGCTGAGGGACTGCTCTGGCGGGGAGGTCAGAGATTTTGATTTGAAGTTTCTTCAAGAGTTGGAGAAAGAAGTGAGAGAAAGAAATGCCCTTCTCTTGGCCAAAAAAAAAAAAAAAAAAAGACTTTTCTCTTGAGATGAGGAGAACCATTTGTTCTAATTATTTGTAGTAAAATCAATAATTGGTTCTTTGGGGAAGAAATTTCTGTAATTCCAGAAGTCATCAGGGTAGGTTTTAATAAGAACTTCCCCTAGCCTTTGGAAATAATCCAAGAGCTTGAAAACCAGGCCCATTCATTTTAAATATGATGAATGCTACCCCCATGTAACCCACTTCAAAATAACAAAATACAGTCTCATGTGAGTGGTGCTGCCTTGGTTTAGCCTAAGGGGGCAGGAAGGTGACACAACTACCGATAGAAGAACCCCAGAGAGCTTCCATAAAATAAAAATAAAATGGAATGTCAATTCCAGGAAGTTATTGCCCTCTTCCAATAGCTTTCAGATTTCTTTAAAAGTTTTACCCTCTCAATCTCTCAGTGATAAAAAAGAACTCCATTTGCTGTACACCAGAATAATACCAAAATGAATGAGTTCATTTAGCTCTTCTAATTACCTGTGAGGTAGCTAGTCTTCTTCTTCCTACCAATAACATAATGGTGTTATCTATTGTTGTGATACATAATGGTGTTAGGTTACTTGACCAGGGAATCACAAGCCATTAAGTGGGGCAGCTGGACTTGAAACCCCAGGTGTTGGCTTCTAGAGACGGTGCTAACCATGCGTGGAGTTCCCACCCACCTGCCCACCACCACCCCCTGTGATGTAAGCTGAGCCTTGGCCATCCACCTGCTCCCCTCAAGGCCCGAGTGGCCTGTTAAAACCAGCTGGGAGACTCCAAAGCTGTAGAGCTCATGGGTCCTGCAGAATTCCCCATCTTAGTATGAGAAACTCAACCGAAGGTCAGAAAAAGCAATTGTGTGCATTTCTAAATTGCTCAAAATGGCTCTAAAACATCATGTCTTCTTGAAAGCAAATTGAAGGCCTATTTCACTTACCCCTCTTCTTAAGTGGAAAAACTAAGAGGGTTCTCCGCTACCAGGTAAAAGCGGTGCTGTGGATAAAATGTAGGAAGGCCCGGGCTTTAGAAAATGACCTGGCAATCACTTTTCCAATGTGCTACAAAACGGTAATAATTTTGAGTAAAGTGGCCAAAAATGCTTTAAAGTACAAAACAGCTGGAAGTTGAAAGAAAGTCATTTTGTGTGCCCCTTCTGACCTGTCACTTAGCAAAGCGGGGACAACCTTGGCTGTGCTGTGGAGTGCTGCTATTTAGATGTCACCACCGTGACTCCATGACACTGCATCAGAGGCCACCCGTGACACTTCCTTTTTTTGTTTGGAAGAAAGAGACACTTGAGAGATGGTTCAAATAAAATGCTGGGGGAGGGGGCGGGGTGGAGGACAACAGAGAGGCAGTGTGGACATGGTTGATAATGAGCAGAGAGAGAAATCCAGGACACGGTGACATCAGCGGAACCGTGCAGCTCAAAGGCAGGGACAGACTGCGCTGGCAGATCTCTTGGTGCAATAGATAATTTCTGCTCTGACTCGAATCTTTATTTAACAGTCTTGATAGGCATTATGAACTGTGACTTCACTCTAAGTTTGAAGGAAAACACAAGTATTTGACATGGTTTTTGGCAGCACCTTTTGACAAAAAGAAGCATACGTCTTTAGTTTCACTCTAGGAGTCTTCACTGGGGTCTTTGTTGAATTGAAACACCCTTTTTGGAGGTTGGATTTTGAGCCTTTTTCACACCTTCCCTGTCCCATAGGCTCCGCCCTGCCTGCACACATGTGCATAAACCTACTCGCCCTGGTAAGTGGGTTTACTCAGCCTGGATCCCCGCAGCACAGAAATAGGGGCCCTCCAGAAGGTCTGAGCCCGTCCAGCTGCCGCCCTTGCAGGGAGTGGTCCTTCTGGATCACACTCCTTGGTTTCTTTCCTTCTTGTTTTCTACTTGAGCCGTTGGTACACAGCAAGGAGAAAATGACAGAAGAAACGTCTGAGCCACAGGCACAGGGCTGGGAGGAAAGGAAAATGATTTATAGGGTTGTTCTGGCTCCCCTTCTCTCTCCCTTCCTGCTTTGGGGAGCGCAACTTCCCACAGGTATGGGCACAGCAAACTATGTGGCCGTGTTGTATCATGTAATCAAATCATGAGTCAGGTGGAGTTACGAAACCTCAAGGTTCAGAAAATCAGGTAGAGGATGTGGGGGAAACGCCTGCCTATGAGGTCAGCAGGTCCATCCCCCTGGCACCAGTGGGGCTGAGGCAGTCACCTCGTGATCAGCCTCTCCTGGAAAGTACTGCACCCACACAAACGTTTGGGTTCCATGGAAACACCAGAAGTGCCGTCTGGTCCAGGAGCCGGGGATTAGGAGCTGAGCATCTTGACTGGCTTGGTCCTGCCACTGACTTTTTGTATTGTCAGTTTACAATAACCTGACACCAAGGCTCTGCCTTTGGAAACGCCAAAGAGCAAGTCCCCCAGGGGATCTTGTCAAAACTCTGTATTTGCTTAGAAAGAATGAGACAACTAACCCTATTATTCTATAATTCTGCTGCTCTGCTAAAAGGCTTCAGAGCCTTTTGTTAGTTCTGTGGGGCAAGCGGTTGGCAGAGAGGACCTCTGAAGTCCTTCCAGCCCTGGGATTCACAGTAGTAAGTGACTGCGTGGAGGACCATGGAGTTGCCTGCTGTCGTTACTGGAGAGCACATGTCATTCTGAATGGAGGCACTCTTACTGGGAATTTTAAAATTTAGGCAATGGACCAATGTGACTTTATTGCTTTTCTCAGGGAAAAAAATTACCTTTCTGAAGATGACAGCAGGTAGCTTCTGATCTAAGTTAATAAAGTAAGAAAAATTTTTAAAAGGAAAACAACATCACTGAGCTTAACTCTCAGATACCTAAGAATATGATTAGTAACCAGGCTCGCCTATCCCCTTCCTGCCTGCCAACACACCAAAGTAACAGGAGCTTTCTCAGAAAAAGATTTCAGCCAAATGCAAATTTGTAAGTTAGGGTTCCATCTAAGAGTAGCAGCTCCGAGGACAGGCGGGGCGTAACTGTGAAGGGAGGCAGGAGGGAAAGGCTTCTGGAAAGGGTTTCCGAGGGAGGTGAGCTCTGACCCTGGCTTTGGGAGAGACCAGTAGAGCCCGCTCTGCAGAGGGAGAGAGCAAGTCACAATGGGATGAGGGTGGGAGCCAGCAAGCGGATGCAGAAAATTCCCTGGGATGAGAATAATGTGAACCCCATAAGAAGCACAGATCTATAATTCGGTAGGGACCATTGTTCAAAAACTAGACACTTTTTATAGTTTTGGTTTCTGTTGCCTTTGTTCTTCCTCTAAAGACACAGTGCTGGTGTGGCAGCTGCCACGTGTGTGACCACTGAGCCCACACTCCTCTGTGCCAGGTGCTTCTCCAGCAGCTGGCGTAAAACCTTGGAAAATGTCGGCAACGTCCCTACTGCCATGGAGCATGAACTCCTGCTTGGGAGACAAAAAGATAGCAAGTCAGCAACAAAGACCAGTGCTGAGAGTGAGAAGCGATTCAGGAAAAGATCACATTTTGTGTGATGAAGTGACAGGAAGGGAGTAACCTTCCAGAGGGGGAGCTGGAAAAGACCGTGCTGAGGTTGTGACTGTGAACAGAGGCCTGGGTGACGAGCGGTGGCCATTCTTGCAAAGTTAGATGTGTATTCCAGGCAAAGGGAAAAGAAAGTATAAAGGCCCTGAGGAAGCAAGGCTGGCGTGTCCTAGGAACAGGAAGGCCAGGGTGACCAGGAGGGACAGGGGTAGGAGTGGAGGTGGGCAGGGTTGGCAGGAACCAGATCAGAGGGGGCCATGTAACTCAAAGCAAGGAACCGGATGTTATTGTTCTATGAAATGGGAAACCAAGGTAGGAATTTAGACTGAATAGGCTTACCGTTCACCATATAGACACACTGTACAAATTACCGTAGTGGGTAATCCCAGAAGCTTTTAGAATCTCTGTGATATTAGTACATGGATGACAACTCACCAAAAGATAGGTGTGTGTCTGGGATCTATTAAGGCAGGTCGATTCACAAAAATGTTTGGACCTTACCAGAGGCCCTTACCTAATACTTCCACATTTTCCCAAGGATATATACTGTGCCATGAATGGCCAAACGGAATACGTATACTCCCTTCCTAAGCATGTGTGGGCATGAATGACCTCCGAGTTAAAACAATGCATTGTACGTATCGCACGCAGCATTCCCCGAGGCCGTCCTAAGATAGCACGTCTAGTGCGCATGCTGAGAAACAGCCTGTAATGGAGGCAGGGAGATCTCAGCTCTTGCTCCAAACCAGCCACTCCTAGGAGGCCCCAAACCCTTGGCAGGAACCAGTCTGCCTGTTCTCATCTTTGTAACACATCAGCATCATGGGGATCATGTCATCATTTCATGGCCAAGATTTTTAGCTCAAGACTGTAGCTCACTCAATTCTGACAATATATTGCAAGTGAAATGTGCTTCCCTTCCCCTCCCCACTCTTTTGTGATTTATGAATTTTGTAGTTTTGCTAAAAACAAAAGCTGCTCAAGATTTTTTCAGAATGAGCAGTCCCTTCATCCTCAGCGTACAGGCGGCAGAGTCTAAAGGGACCGAAAATGATTAAATGTGGATCATCCAGGAACACACAGAATGAAAACTTAATGTTTTTAGGACCAGAAAGAGGATTATAAAATTCAGGCAGCACAGCAAATACCAGCCAGAGTCCAACTGGCCAGGAGTGTATCATAATTATTCCCATCCATCAATTTTGTTAGATCCCAGGCCCCAGCAGGCCCCATCCTCCATTTCTAATGGATGCCAGTTAAAAGGTTACCACGCCAGAAAGGTGGGCTCGTTCCGATTCTCACCTGCCTTGTTCTGTCAAGTCAGGGTTGATGAGAGAGACCCAGGAAAATTGTTCCGTTGCTCTTATCCTGATATCTGATCTCAGGATGGCACTAGAGCTGGTATTTACCTTTTGGCAATCTGCCAGGAGTCCTATATTTTAAGGAACTTTACATAGGAATACACGCAGCTTAAAATGTTAAGCTAGAATAATCTTTATTTTCTCCTCTATATCGTTCAATTTACAATTAAGAAAACAGGTCTAGAGTAATTTTTTGAGGTAGCAACAGGATCAGGATAGGAAGTCACATTTCCCTCTATTAAATTCACCCAACCCTGAGCTACCAGAAGTGGCTCTGTCAGACAGTCCATGGCCTCCAAGGCTGAGCCGCAGTAACCCTATGCTCAGCACCGGCATTAAGGCAGCATAAGGAATTCTCCCTTACTGTGATGTGACCAGGTGTACCAGGGGCTCCAAATGCAAATTACGGGAGTATTCTACTGTACTTTTTAAAATCCTCTTCTTTCAAATTACCGTGATTCCTTATCTATCTTAAATTGTACTATCTAAGGCAGGGGTCCTCAAACTTTTTTTCTTATGTATTTTTATTTTATTTTACTTTTTTGAGAGGCTCACTGTTACCCTTTGTAAAGCACCCTATGGCATCACAGCTCACAGCCAACTCTTGGGCTTGAATAATCCTCTTGCCTCAGCTTCCTGAGTAGCTGGGACTACAGGCCTGTGCCACTACACCTGACTAGTTTTTTCTATTGTCCTCAAACTTTTTAAACAGGGAGCCAGTTCACTGTCCCTCAGACCATTGGAGGGCTGGACTGCAGGCCCTGGGACGAGGCAGCTGCTGATCAGGACAGGCAGCAGCGGCAAAAACAGCAGTGGGCCAGATAAATGTCCTAGGCGGGCCACATGTGGCCCGTGGGCTGTAGTTTGAGGATGCCTGATCTAAAGCCCTGATCTACACAAATCATAGTCAGGAATCAAGAAAGGCGCCCATAATGCACAATAGCCCTTTGTGGAGCACGCTAGAGAGCGCAGCGAGCCCCCCGTGGCCTGTGTGACTGTCTCTGGTTCCTCTTTAATAACCGTAAACAAGCTTGCTTGAAGGGTTTGCAAGCTCACAGAAGCCTGGGAATCCCAAAGAAATAAAGAGAAGTTCCTCTGGGCCAGGAGCCACGGGCCAGACCCTCCGTCGGGCAGCAAGAAGGCTCAGCTGTCAGCCGGGAAAGGAGCGAGGCAAACAAAACACTAAACGCAGGCCCTTTTCAAAGGAGGGTGCCCAGGCTGGCTGATAAGCCCCCAAGGGCTCAGAATCAAACTCAGTACACCCACCGAGGTTTGAAAACTGAATCTGATTTAAACATCCAGAAAAGGTTTTATTTTGTTCATTATACATGGAAGAAGCAGAAGAGCTACGTCTCAGTCAGATGCAAAGCTATCGCTCACCAGGGCAATAGCTGTTAAGGCTGCAAACACGCAAGTGAACGCACAAAACTCTTCAGCTATGTGACACCCCAGGGGGTTCACGTGGTCCTGGGCTTCTCCCAGGCTCAGTTCTCCTCTCCTCAGCCACCCCTGCACATCCGGCCCCAGGCGGCCCAGTGTGCCGGCTCCTTGATTTTTGTGCTAAGGAATGTTAATAGTTTTGGAAAGCAGCTTAGCTTCAATTATACCTCCGTGAAAATTCCAAAGGACCTGGACTCCGAGCATTTTTGAGGCGATGCTCACTGCAGTTCTGGCTCTATCGATAATATTCAGGAAAATCCTGAGGGGGCAAATTGGATCTTTATTGTCCACCTGAACCAGACACCTCTGTGCCCACCACTCGCAACTTCTTCCCTTGAAGAGTGATTTCTTTGGCACTGTAATATGTATATATATATATATATATATATATATGTTTTTATTTTACAACGTCCTCGACCCTGCTGACAAGACTAAGCCAGTGCCACAGCCGTTTTATTGAAGCATACATTATTTTTATACTCTCTTTACCCTCTCCTCCTTATAAATGAATACGTTTTTATAGTTTCTCCTCGTAAAAAGTGACTTGGAAACCAAAGAGAATTATTTTCTAAAAAGAGAAGACTCTCTCCTGAAGAAAAGAGCATCCCCCTCCACCCCGCGTCACCTACCTAAGTTACAAAATAGAAGACAAGGGTCCGATATAATCCGGGTCTCGTTCATCTGGAGCTATTTACAAATGGGGCTATTGTTCAAACCCAGAAATCTGAGCCATAAAATCTGAATATATAGGAAAGGCTGCCTGGCATAAGAGATGAAGACTCTGTCCCAGGATGCTGGGACAGTCCCAGAGGAGAGTCATTAACACAGGAACTGGGCCAGCTCTAATGTCAAAAACATGGCTTGTAGGAAAAGAAGATGCTCAAAAGCCCCCCTCCCTGTGGTTTCCTACAAACCAGGCAACCTGTAAGAGATCAGAATAAATCAGAGGGAAAAAAATGGCACCAATCAGTGTGGATTTCACACTTACTCTTTACCTCTGTGGCCAAATATAGTCTGGTCTATTGCCTACTGGGGTGAACCGTCCAGTAAAATGAAAATTGAAAACAAGAAAAACAAATTATGAACAGAACGAGCCTTTCTTTATGAAGTAGTTGCTTCTTTTCTTCTCCCCAGTGTGAACCCACAAACAGCTTCGGCCTAACTCAGGCCACTCCAGCAATCTGATCACCGGCCAAGAGTTTAGCTAAAATGGTCATCAGAGTCAACTGGAAATCTGAAACCGAGTAATGCATGTTTTGTGCACTGGCAATGGGCACGTTTCCGTGATTTAAACGTTGAATGCTTTCATGTGCTCCCCCCTCATGCAGCTGTGTTCTTGGGAAAACTACAAAAGAACGTTGAAGAGAGTATAGGAACCAAAGATGAACAGGAAACAGTTCGTTGGCACAAAGGTTAAGAAAAAAATGTTTTTGAACAATACTGTGTAACTAGAAATCTATGTGCAGTAGGACCTCTGTAAGTTGACCACCCAAGAGACTGTAACAACTAGTCAACGTAAGGAAGGAGGTCTACTGTGTGATACGTACCCGAGGTGCATGTCCAGTCTGTGAAAATCAGGTCAGCTCAAGGAGGTGGTCAGTGAAGAGGCGGTCACCTGTGGATATTCTGTCTTATATGTTTTCTCTGTGGTGAGTGTGTATGGCTAAGACCAGACAGTAACGAAGGTAAGAATGTCAAAAAGAAAGCAAAGGAAAGACAACAAATAAATTACATTATGTTTCTGAAATCCAACTTCTGGTTAAACATGGTAGAGGAAGCCAGGATTTTTACTTTACTCTCCTCTCCAAAAACTCAGGAAAAAACTCTGTCCTTAACGAAACAAAGAAGGGACCACACCACAGACAAAACTGTGGAAGATAGAGCCACCAAGAAGTCCAGCACCTGGACCAAGGTGAGGAAGGAGGCTGAGGAGCGCATTGCAGCTCAGGCAAAGGACCGATTTTCCATTGGCTTTGAGAGACAAACCCGCATCCTCTGCAGAGCCTCCAGGGAAGCTTGCATAGGTAGTGCCCTGTGGCAGCATATGGGACCCAGAGGGTGAATGGGAAGGCTGGAATCAAGCCACTACTCTGGTTTCCAAGCAAAGCTAAGACAGGTCACACAAGGACATCGTCTGCTCACCTAGTGCTAGCTGGCAGGGCTGCTTTCATCCAAAGGCAAGGCCTTCTTGTGATTCACACAAGTCCCAGTGTGGGCTAGTGACAGCCCTGGGTCTATAGATCGAGGGAGGAGATCCAGGAGCCAGCCATGGATGAAGAACAGAACATCCAAGAAAAAGCCCAGCTCCACACCCCTTGGGTACAGAGTTAGCCTGCATGGGAGGCCTCTCACTGAAGCTGCTCATTCCTTTCTTTGAAGATACATCCTGTTTATAGTCCCTTAAATTAACCAATAGCCTGGGCAGAACTGAAGCAGGAGATGGAGGACACTCTGTGTTCTTTTGGCTTTGAGGTGTACCCCGTCCAGCCTGGCTTGTGTTTTCTGTCTGTTCCAGGTGGCATGGTACAATGAACTCCTGTCTCCAGCCTTTCACCTGCCCTGCCAGGACCTACCCTGGCATTCCAGGTACTCAGCACACCTGCCACGTTTGACCAGGCCCTCAAGACCCTTCTTAGAGCTGCCACCTTCAACTGCTGACCCGCCCTGTGGACCAGTGTGTGGCCTACCATCCACCATGTTAAAGAGAGCCCCCCAGAGCTGCAGGTTGAAGTCGTTGCTGACTGCGAGGTACACCCCAACCAGAGCCCAGAGATTCTTGCCCAGACAGCGGCCCAGGTGGTAGAGGCTGCTTACTACCAAGATGTGGAAACTGACCCCTCAGGGACCAAGCACATATTAGGAGTGTGTGTACACCCCCAACGTGGGGGCTGGTTTGCCATCCAGGAAGTAGTGCTGCTGCCTGAGAAAGAGGTGCCAGATTTGCCACCCAGAGAACCTCGTGACTGTGTGCCTACAAGAGCTGACCTTGCAGCCCTTCTTGAAGGCTTCAATTTCCATTGGTGTGACTGGACATACCAGGATACAGTGACACCCCAGGAGCACTACTCAGAAGCAGAGGGCCTACTTTTCCACTCCACATTCCCAGCAATTGGCCCTATTGGCCTCCTTCTCCATCCCCTGACTTTCCCTTTATCACACTCACCAAGAAGTCTCAGAATCCCAGCAGAGCCTCCCTGAGTGGGCTCACCACCTGCATCCCCTGGCCCTTGATACCTTCCTTCTCTGTGAGACCCCTATTTATGGTGGTACTTGCTAGAACTTAACTGGTTTTGGCAAAGCAAGAGAGATTTTATTGTGGGTACAACATGGACTATTTTTAGTAATATATATCTTTCACAAAGATAAGGAATTAGGTCAAGATAAGTCAAAGGCCAGGTTAGATCCACAATTCCCATTTGCCTTTGAGTATTGAACTCTTCCATCTATTACCATTGCTGTGCACTGCTCCCAAGATGCTGCGTCTTACAGGGCTTATGGGGCAAATAAACATCCCTGGAAGAAAGGCTCATAGAGGTATTGTGGGGACCGGATAAATATATGTAAATCCCTGGCATGAAGTAAACAGCATATGTTGGCTGTTACTGCAGGCCCTAGGAATACTGTAAAAACAACAAACAAACAAACATAAAACCCAGCCTGGTACAGGTGCTTCCCTCTCTTTAAGCAAGAACAAAAGGAACGTAAGTGAAAGCGAGAGGACACACACCACGAGATTCACCTAGGAAACAGATTTCAGCCAGTGAGATTTCGAAAAGGAAAGAAAGAAAAAAGAAAGGATACAAAAATTAAAAAAATAGTTATAGAACAACACAAAGTAACTAAACGTGAATTAATCAATACGCATATTTCAAATTTTGATCAACTCTGTTAACTGGGCGTCTAAAGATGTTTGTGTTCGCTTAGCACAGTGGCCATATCATGGCCAATGAAGCTTATCCAAGGTGATATTATTGTTCATGGAAAACTTATCCCAATACCCTACCATGATGACTTGAAATATAGTCATTGGCTCAGTCTCCGGCCAATGAAAGTAATGAATGAGAGACTGAATAAAAAATAAATAAAAATAAAGATGTTTGTGGATATTCACGCCCATCAAAATATATGAGGGTTTGCCCACATCCATGCTGACTTTGGACATTAGCAATCTTTTAAATTTGGAGCAAGCTAATGGATTTAAGGAAAAAATGGTTTCTCTTATTTTTAATTAGTATTTCCCTGCTCATTAATGGGGTTAAGCACATTTACATATATGATTCTGATCATTTGTGTTTGGCCACACCTAGAAATATCCTCTTGTGCTGGGAAGAATCCTGGAAAGAAATGGGAATGATATTCTCAACTGGGGAGCCGTAGACACAGTAATTTTGAGGTCAGACTTTGCCGGCAGTTTAGGAGGATAAAGTCAACTCAGTCATCAGGGATAGACTTACTTTTGAGAAAATCTAGAGAGCCGCATTATGTTATGAGGTTTTCTAAATTTGGGGTCAGCCAAAATCACAGGAAAGAGAAGATAGAAAATCGTGGAAGTCTGAAAAAACTCATGCAGGCCCAGACAAGGTCGTCTTCTATGCTGTAGAGGTAATCTACCACAATATCCTTGCTGGTGCCTGAAACTTTGAAAGTAATTATGTGTGATCAGTCTTTAAACCACCTCCATGATTGAACTTAATAATCAAAGATTCTTAAGCACCTACTATGCACTGGCTAGTAAGTTAAACATACCATAATTCAGCACACACTCTGGGTCAGGCAGAGGTGAGAAAAATCCTGACTCACAAATGATTCAGTGAAAAATGAGGATAAAAATGTCCGGGTCATAGAGCTTTGATAGTTAAATGAAACAAGGTATTTAAAATGTTTTTGCCTGGGACAAAGTCGGTGCTCTACAGATACGAATTCCCTCCCCATTTCCTCCAATTCCCTCTAATAGTTGGTTTGCCCTTATCAGTCCTTCTTAATACAACAGTGTCTGTGCCCTGGAACACAGATCCGGGGACTGCGGCTGCTGAGCCAGGGGAGAGAACATGCCAAACTGTGTTCACTGCCCAGTCTCCTCATCAGGCGAGACAAAGCAGGGTTTACTGTACACTGCCCGCTTAGGAGCAGAGCCCATGCTGGATGCTGTGCAGACCCCAGGCTAAAAATAGAAAGCTCTTGAATTTACTTTAGGAAAAAGATAAACATGGCATGCATCATTCAGATATTATTAAAGAAAATAGATTTGAGAGGGGGTGCAGAGGATCCCGGTTTTGTTGTTGTTGTTGTTATTCTTTTTTTGGTGGGATGGTGGAGGTTGGTGGAAGAAGTGGCATGAGTGTGGGCCGCACACCCACAGGGGGGAATGGTGCAGGGGGCAGGGTAGGAGGGAGGTGGGAGCCACAGCCGACAGCCAGGCCTCAAGAACTCACTCTCGGCTCAGGGATATTTCTTAGCTCCAAAAGTCAAAACTGATACCAACCCAAATTTCTCTTTCATTGTTTGCACTTGTCTTCTTAACTGTTTCCATGTTACAGTAACAGTGATTTAGAAAGTACCTGGAACCTTTGGCTGTCTCCACAAACCTGAAAAAGCCCAGGCTGTGAGCCCTCAATGCTATGCAAACCAGAGGGTGGCTCGCAGGGTGTTTATTTTGGTAAATGCTGGGGAGGGGAAGGAAAGGGGCTGTTTACAGCGCTTTTAAAATTTTCAGCGTCACATTATCGAACCCTCCAAGAAAAAGGCTAGAATTTCCAGGAATAAAAGAAAGCAAACCTTACTTCAGAAGTAGGTAAGGCATAAATACACTGAAAACTCTTCAGAGTCGGGAATTATTTTCTTCTAAATGTATAATATAAATTCACTTCTCTGAGGACTTAGAGGATTGAGAGAGAACTTGAAGGATTCCACATCAAACGTGCTCACTTACTGGCACTATTGTGAAAGGCCACGATCCCCCTACACCTTCTGGGCCTCCTCGTAACCTAACTTTGATGCTCTACCCAACAGGGACTCCAGGACGAGGTATTAACCCGGAATTGGACTCCTCCCCCTCTGACTTTCCTCATTCCATCTGGGCTACTGATACCTGGGCTTAATCTTCTCCCAGGGCCCTGGTCTCTGCCAAGGACTCCCATTGGTAGCATTATTAATTGTTAATGTAAATGTACCCCGAGGCCCCTGAATTACTTCCACAATTTGGCATTGCATAACTGAATCACATTAACTATTGAGGACGAGTTGTTATTAACATTCATATGGAAAAGTAAACAAGTGAGAATAGCCAGGAAATAAATTAAATGAACTATGAGGGGGAAACATTCCAGCAGACACTGAAACTACTGTAAAGATTCTATTAAAACAGTCTAGTACTGACCACACAAATTGACAAACAGACCACTGGGATAGAATAAAAATCCCCAAAGAGATCCAGGCACATGTGGAAATTTAGTGCATCTCCCATTGCTGAGGCAAAGAGGGGGAAACTTGGTAGCCAGTGCAAAAAGACCAGAACCAAATCTCACTCCATATACAAGAATCAACTCTGCATGGGTCAGGAATCTGAATGTAAACCTTTAAACTGTATAGATATAAGAAGAAAATATGGACAAATTTGCCTTTAACCATGGTATAGGGACCCAAAATCCAAAATAGGAAATACTGACCAATGTGGCTACATAAAATTATACAAACATTTTCATTGCAGAAGCAGCACCACACTCAAAGTCAAAAGACAACTACATATTAGCAGAAATATTTATTTACACCACAGACAAGGGGCTAATATCCTCAATATTAAAAAAAATTGAGGGAAATGACCAAAACTACCAGGAAAATAGGGGAAAAACATAAACAGACAATACATTTAAACACACACACACACACACACACATATATATATGCACACACACATAGCATTTGAATGTATGATATTCAAATAACCCATAATTAAGCATATGCAAGTTAAAACTATAGCATTTTTCACTTATCAGATAAACAAAAATTTAAAAGTATAACAACACAGTCTGTTGGCAAGGACAGAGGGAAACAGGTACTCTCATGCATTGCTAGTGGGAATACAGATTGGCACAGCACTTTTAGAGGAGAATTTGTTGATGACTAACAAAATGATTCATGTTCTTTTCAACTGAGTAATCCCACTTCTAGGAATCCACCCTGAAGATACATCTCCAAAAATACAAGAATACATAGATACTCAGTATTGGTTGGAAACAGCTTAAACACTCACACACAAGAGAGTAGATGAATAAACTACAGCATATCCATTCTGTGGAGTACTACGCAGCTGTTAAAAAGACTGATAAGGATTTCTATGAACTGGCATGGTATGTTACCATGATATACTGGTAAGTAAAAAGGCAAAATGCTTAAAAAAACAGTAATATCTATCCTTTGTGTATGTAAAAGGAAATAAGAAATTATACACTTATCTGTTCAATAATGCAAAAATAAATAGCAACTGGAAACTAAAAAGATTGGTGACATACAAGGAGGAGGTGGGAATGGGTTGGAAAGGATGGGAAAATGAGAGAAGACAGAATGGATGGTGGGGGGCCGAGGAGTGACTCATTTCTGAGTCAGGCTTTCCATATACTTCTGACTTTTGGCAGCCATAGTAGTGAGTCACTTACTCAAGATGTATGTGTGGATAAAACCAACAAGGATGAGAAAGAGAACTCAAGATGGACTACATTTTAATCAGGGTCCAATCAGGAGGCAAAAATTATACAGTAATTTGAATAAGGAAACTTAATATAAACAATAACAGGAAAATAATGATTAAAAATGTGAAGAGAACCCCAAAGAATAATCTAGGGCTGAGACAGAGAGAGTACTCAAAGAATGAACAAACTTGGAAGAGGTCCTTTCCTGAGGACGGGAAATTCAGATCTCATGGGAGAGGGTACGGTAGATGGAGATACTCAATGAGTGCTAAAAATTAATGAGTTCCCAGAGCCAGAGCTGCTCCACAGTCATCAGACAAGCAACATATACCGTCTCTGGCTTGCAGCAGGCCAAAGCCAGCAGGAAAGCACTCCTAGGAGCACCTGGAATGACAAGGGCTTTGGAAGCCTATTTATCAGTGGAGCAGCATAAGGCCTGAGGTGTGCAATGTCCAGTTTGGGAGGTCCAGGTAGAGGTAGTCAGCCATTAGAGCCAGAGCTGTGAGCTCAGCAAGGGACCATGTGGTCTGAACAAGTAACTGGGACAAAGAGGCATTAGATTTTTTTCCATACACCTCTGGCGTCCATCATGTAGCAGTAAGGAGATACAGCATGACAGCAGCTCGTCAGAACCCAGGAGAGAAGCCCCTTCTCCCACAGGATCCCTCCAGGGCCCTTCCCTGACCCGTGCAATGTGATGCTTACTGCAAGGGAGATGTACTCAAAAGCTTTAGCTCCAATATTGCAGAGGAGGTAATAAAGAGTGAATTTGGAGATAAAGAAATAGAAAACTGGCAAAGAGTGCAAACAACCACTATAACAATAACTATGTAATAACAAGTGAATAACAGAGCCATGCAGAAAAGGAAGGGAAAAAGGAATTAACCTAGGTTACTTTGAAAAACAATATTTTGACTATATATCTTTAAATTAATACTAAGATAAAATGAATCATACACAAGTATACTTACAAGCTATGGGAAGCTACATTCTGGGAATTCTGTGTAGTACTGAGCAAATAAGTGAATATATTGTGACAAATGAGATTCTTTCTCTGAAAGTAAAAGCACACATAGAGTTCACAGTTTATAGGAAAATGAGAAATTGTAGCTAATTACCTTTATTTACAAAATATTCATTATAAAACTTCACAAACTATTTACAAATATTGACCACTCTTTGTACAATTGTGTAATGAATATTTTATAAATGAAGGTACATTTAGCTACAATTTCCCCTTTTTCCTATGCATAGTAACCTTATGGTGACCTTTGGGATACCTTTAGAATAAACCTTGTGGTATTGGATTGGAATTGGAAGCATCCTTATAAAATGATTTTAATATATATTCGGAAAGACAGAGACACAAACAGCTATAGAAGTATGTGTTTATACACTCAGGCATTTTTAGCTCTCTCCACTGAGAAGGACAAGAAATAATAATAACCCAGCAGCATGAGGACTCACACACACCATACCCAGATCTTGGCCTCTAAATACCATCCTGCAACAATAAGAAATCAAGACTCTTTGGAGAAACAGCCGATTACAGAGATAGGCAAGGAAAGTACAAGACCAGCCAGGGACATCGTGTGTTGACAGAAAAGAGGTGCTACTACGAAAGGGCAAAGCCATGGCCAAAGGATACAGGGGCTTACTTTAAGGGGCTCTCTTGGCCAAATACAGGAGATTTGAACAAAATAAATAATGATAGCAATAAACTATAACCCACAAAATATGGAATCCATGAGTTCTTATACTAATAAAGAAAGAAAAAGAAGGAAGGAAAGAAGGTCGGTCTTTTCTTTATAATAGGATTCTAATAAATACAAAAATAATGATGGGGAAATGTAACCATTTTCAAAAACTACAATAATTATCATTTTAGGCAAAAATTATCAATTAATGATAAAATTTGTTGACAAAAGTATCACATGAAACAGGATATTCACATAGTCTCAAAGTATTTTCCCTAGAAAATACTTTTTAATTACAAAGGAAAAATAATCACTTCACAGGAGACAAATCTGCTAGATGGCCCCTTAACAAAATGATCCAAGTTAGCATCAGCAGTAATGAAACAACCCAACATCAGGTGCCTCCTGGTATGATCCACTGAGACAGACACATTATAACTTCAACAGTATTTTGATCCAAAAATGCACAACTCAAATTTATTCATAAACATCAGACAAACCCAAACTGAGGCACATTCTGCAAAAATAACTGACCAGTACTCTTTTCAAGAATTAAGGTCATGGGGCAGCACCTGTGGCTCAGTGGGTAGGGCGCTGGCCCCATATACCAAGGATGGCGGGTTCAAATTCGGCCCCCGGCCAAACTGCAACAAGAAAATAGCTGGGCATTGTGGCAGGTGCCTGTAGTCCCAGCTACTCGGGAGGCTGAGGCAAGAGAATCGCCTAAGCCCAGGAGTTGGAGGTTGCTGTGAGCTGTGATGACACAGCACTCTACTGAGGGTGACAAAGTGAGACTCTGTCTCTAAAAAAAAAAAAAGAAAGAAAGAAAAGAATTAAGGTCATAAAAGTCAAAGAGAAACTCTTCTAGATTCAAGGGACTGAGAGGAAGCAAGCAAAATTCAAGTGCAAATTTAAAGAGGTCCTCACACTCAAAGTACTCACACTCGGGGTCCTCACACTCAGGGTCCTGCCGTACAGGGCTGGCACTGAAGGAGACCAGGAGACACGGCAACACATCATCCTGGCTTAGTGGGGAAACTGGTCACATCTGAATAAGGTTTATAGACTCTGCAATAGAATTGTGTCGATGTCAGTGTCTTGATTTTTATGACTGTACATTAGTTATGTAAGATGTCAATATTCAAGGAATCCTGGGTTGACAGGAATTCTTTGTACTGTTTGCACAATATTTTTAAGCTTAAAATTAATTTTAAATGAAAAGTTTTTAATTAAAAACATGTTCAGGACAGACAGTAAGAGTATGGTATCCTGGCTGGGACTCTAGCATAATGTTACATATGGGAGCATTTATGAAGTAAGGAGACAATAATGCATGCTGAACACATGGGCTTTGAAATATCCAGATGGGGAGTTGACTCCAGCCTGGATGCTCCCTAATTGTGTGATGCCAGGCTAGTTACTTAGTCTTCCTAAGCCTCAGTTTCCTTACCTGAAAAGTAGGTCATCATAGTGATACCTACTTTACATGACTAATTATAACTATCTATATTTATATATGTATTATGATCATCTGTACTTGATATTTGTAATTGAGGTGGTTGTGACTAGCCCGATAAATGACTCATTTACTTCTTGTGAAAAGAAAATTACCCACTGAGCCCTGAAAGTCCGGGCTAAGGCCAGGCACACATCCCAAAGTTTGTTTCTAAAGTTTTGACATACCTCATTGTAAGTAAATCCACTACTTGAAATTTTAAACTTGAAATTTTAAAACAGATAAATAGTTGAGTGATTATTTTTATTAAAACACAATTCATAGGCCTCTTTGGGAGCAACTACCCTTTAGTTTATTTTTAAGTTTGCAGAAACAGATTCATGACATAAAGCAATTATTTGTGCCTTGTCTTAAGCAGACTGAGAAAAGGGCCACCGCTGGGTGACTGAGGCATGGGGAAAATCTGCCTTAATAACTTTGACTCTTTCAAAGGGTCAAAGAGAAGCCAAACTCCCTGGTTTATCTTTTCGAAGCAGAAACCACTTAATGTGATGACATAGATCAAATATTTGAGGTTAAGGATTGCTTGTAGGCTCCTGCTTTCTCCTTTAACCCATTTTGACTTGACTCCAGCATAAATAATGGCCGAGCACAGAGGAAGGGGGACTATGTCTAAACAGGATCCTCTTTCAGAGCTAAACCAAACACTGAAATGTCTGGTGTTTCTAGCAATACATTTATTTTATAAAAAGCATATAAAATAAAAAGACTTCTGTGGCGACTTCTCCATTTATAAAAAAGGGGCGCGAACCATCAGGGCTGAAATATGCCACTCTGCTGCCGTCCAAATATTTCTGGTAATCCTTTAAGTCTAGGAACAAAGGCTAAATTCCTGAATAAATTCTCTTATCTTGAAAATCTGTTTCAAAGTTTTGGAAACCCTAGCTTTTGAATATTAACCAAAATAAGTTTCCATCCAGCCATTTGGAAGAGTAACTCAAATTCATGCTAATTTCAACCTAGGGCGAGATTCTGTTCTGTAGTCCTTTACCGACTCCTTGTTGAATGCTGGGCACTCTGACCATGAGAGATATTCTAAAGCCTCTTCATCGCTGAGTCCCTATCTGACAATGCACTTCTTCATGTGGCAGTGACTTTTACCTTACATTGCTAAGCTCTGGGATATCTAGAACAAGTGTCATCTAAATCATTGCACTGATATCACAAGATTCATCTGGTCCCTCATTCCCTTCCTCCACCTTTGAACAAGTGGGGACTCTCTCCCTCTTCAGGATTCACCCCTTCACTTGGGTTCTCAATCTCATGTCTAGAAAATCCTTCCAGTGTATCCTTTATTTTTCCAATTTCCTTTCAAAAATCCATAGGTTCCCCTTATGTTTTTCCTCCTTGCTACTCAGCTCTACACTCCCTGTTTCCCTGCCCAAATGATTTTGTTTATCCCTTAAACTGCGTATCTATTGTCACTATTATATTGAAACAAATCCAGGGCCTTTACCAGTTAATGCTTCTTCTCCATCTTTGCCACTTACAACTCAGGGGGGCACCTGGCTCTACCTCTAAGCCTTTGCTGTTTATGTAGCACCCAGTAAAATCTCCCATCTTCCTCATTTATCTCACTACTACTCATCCTTAAAGGTCCAGTTTGAGCTCCGTCTCGCCTGTGAAGACTCTCACTAGAATCTCTCTTCTCTGAACTCTCAGAATAGTAACTGCTGGTGGGACCCACCACATCTCAAAGCTGCACCCCAGTTGTACTTCAGGGAACAACATAATCCCCATCTCATGCAGTCTTGCCTGATTATTCTTCCTTGGTCAAGGAGGGAGCATGTATCTCCAGCCCTGGCAGCCGGACTCACTCTCCCCGGAATAATGAATCTTGAATGCAGAGATCAAAGAAGAAAAAGGATAGAGCTGAACCATTCTGGCTGCAGGGCCTGGTGAACCCATCCAGAGTCCCACCCTCTCCATCCTGGAAGGTACCGAATCTTGTCTTCCCTGCACTTGGCTCTCACATTGCCCTTCTGTGAGTCACGCATTTTTTTTCCCTGAAGTTGGCCAGAGTAAGTGTCTGTCCCTTATATCCAAGAAACTTAACTAGGACTCACCTATTGCCTTTTATTACTGTTTAATTTGAGGAGGGAAGGGCTATTTATGTCTTGCAAACCAATGATATGGAAGTTTGGTAAGGGTAGGAACAGTGTCTTATAACTCTATATATCTTAAGGAAATTATGTAGATTGTAATCAGCCTGCACTGATTGATTTCCCCTGAATCAACAAATAGCACTACTTCCATTATTATTTCAGAAAAAAACAGTTCTTTAGAATACAATTATTTATTTTATGTAGGTCCTATAACTACATAATAATAAATGTATATGCAAATCTTCTACTGTAAACACAGGAACTAGAATAATTTTCTGAGATGGTCTTTATGATCTACATTGTAGCTGAAGATCCTTCTTTAGCTCCATAAACACATTCTGATCATCAGCTCTGGACCAGGCACCGGGCCGGGCGCAGGAGTTGTGTATAAGATAAAAGACCCGTGATACCTTCCCTGGCTTTCAGACAGTCAATTTAAGTTATCTGGTGTTACCTTCTGCAGTTTAACTTATGTCTCACATAACGAAAGTATCTGATTTTAATTTGCCACTGTTTTTCTGTAGCATTTTCCTACATAACACGTCCTTTGTGGTTCCTACTATATACCTGAGAGAGCTGCCGTTGGGTCATGTGACGAAGATCAAAACCAGAGCTGCAGAAAGACAGGTCCTTGGAGTGACAGTGATGTTCCTTCCTTCCCTCTATACCATAATGAGAAAAATTTCCTTCAGGACACAATTAAATACTGGAATTATATTAAATTTCTGCTTCACAATCAGCTCACGGCTTATTCTTTTGTTGCACAAGATAAAGGCAGCATTTGCGTTCTTGCTGGAGGAAAACACCAGAGGTACTAGTTGGTTATTGGCCTATTTGGCACCTTTAGTTAGTTTGACATACACAGCTCTTGCCCTCACTGAATTTCCTGTCTTGTTGGGAAGCAGGTCAGCCCCAGCGGCATAATGTGGGAAGCTAGAATGAGGGATGAGGAGATACAGCACATCCTCAGGTTCCCAAAATTTCACAAAGAGTCTGTACTGAATTTCTCAGTCTCTCTTGATCATTTGTATATGGAGACTTATTGGCCTTGTTCTTCCCCCTCGTTCTAGAGGCAGTGTCCCTCCATCTCTAAGGTATCACTTCTCTTCAAATTTTCCCCCTTTTCCATCAGTCTCTCTTCCCAACTCCATATTTCAAAGGTGGAGGCACCTTTCTCATCCACAGGGCATTCACAAAAATCCTGATGGACCCTCATTGGTCCTCAGAGCCCTATAAAAAAACTTCCTTCCTTGAGCCAGGCTCAGTGGCTCACACCTGTAATCCTAGCACTCTAGGAGGCTGAGGTGGGTGGATGGCCTGAGATCATGGTATGAGACCAGCCTGAGCAAGAGCAAGACCCTGTCTCTAAAAACAGCCAGGTGTTGTGGCAGGCCTCCTAGCTACTCGGAGGCTGAGGCAAGAGAATCGCTTGAGCCCAAGAGTTCGAGGTTGCTATGATCTGTGATGTCATGACAGTCTACCGAGGGCAACAAAGTGAAACACTGTCTCAAAAAAAGAGAAAGAAAAAAAATTCCTTCCTAGAGAAGCAGAAGGGTGTCTCTATCAGTGGTCCAGGACAGGACTAGAGGGCCAGTCGCCAATGGGCAGCCCAAGAATCTCTTCTTCAGGAATGCGTCTTTGGTAAACACTGAGTCTGAATGTGCCCTTATGCTATGTTGCTGCTAGGGTCAACAAAAGTGTATAAAGCTTTTCAAATATCTCCAAAACATGTGCCATGAAACTGGCTTAATAAAAGGATCAACAACAGCGGCAAGCAAGTTATGACGCCAAACCAGGCGTGGACACATCTGTTTAAAGGACAGTTGATATAAATCCACATTTGTCAGTTATCAAAATATACTGCTTTCCAGATAGTCTTGGAGATGTCTCATTTTTTTTTTTTGGCCAGGGCTGGGCTTGAACCCATTACCCCTGATATATGGGACCAGCGCCCAACTCCTTGAGCCACAGGTGCCACCCTATCACTCTTATTTTTTAAAAACTAGTTTGTACAGTGCAATGTTATCATGTATATGTAGTTGCTGTTAATATAGGCAGATTAGAGCACTGCCAGGATGATCTGAGGGGGAGAGAAATGAAGAGTATTAAGAGATTTTAAGCTGGGGATGGTGGCAGGTGCCTGTAGTCAAAGCCACTTAGGAAGCTGAGGCATGAAGATCGCCTGAGGCCAGGAGTTCAAGGCTGCAGTACAGTGTGACCATACCTGTAAATGGCCACTGCACTCCAGCCTAGGCAACATAGTGAGACTCTGCTCTAAAAAATAAAAAATATATATTTTTGTAAGAAAGAGATTTTTATACTCATTATAAATATTTTTAAACTATGGTGCTGAGCTCTAAAAGATTACAATACATAAAATGAGGTCAGGTCGTGAATAAACGTCTAGATGATTCTTCAATCATAATGCCTCGCATTTTTTCAGAAAATGTGCTGAAATCATTCACTCCTGCCAGCATTCACATCCCCATTAGGTAACGCAGCAACAGCTGCACTTGGTCTTTGTTAGTGAAGATGCATAAAAAGGAAGTTCAAAGATTATTCATACCTGGAAAGGAGTTTGAGGCAGAGCTGGTTTCTAAATTTTGCATTTATAGCACATCATGAAGAGCTCCATCTCCAAGAAAAGATAAACCAGGTTCGAATTCCAGCTCTGTCCCTTAATATTCAGGGAAGCCACTTGCTGTCTAGGCCTCAGTTTCTCTATCTGTGGAATGAGGATACGTCACAGATTGCAAAATGGGCCCAATTGTTCGCCAGTCTGTATATCCGTGCTTTTTGCCATGCCATTTGTCAGTGCTCTGTGAAGGGATGAAGCACATTAATCATCTAAGCAACATCCTTGGGCTCAGCCAAACAGGCAGGTTGCAAGCTGAAGGCTGAAATGGATTTAGGCAATTAGGCTGGTTCGGAGCTTGTGATCAGAGCATATAGCTTGGCAATGGCCAAGACGACATAACCAGCCCCTCCTACTAGAGATGAGACACACGGAGGACCTATCCCGTCCCATTCATCCCAACCAAGACCAGCCTGATCAGTCTTCTACGAGACAAGCTCTGCAAGTCACGAGCCAGCGTCTCCAAGAGGCAGATCTCTTTAGCCAGTGATGCCAGACGTGTTTGTGGTCTGCAACTGAGGTTTGACAAGTCTTTCTTTTGTCATGCACCATTGCTATGATAATAGATAACTGATGCATGGCAGTAGTATCTATCATACATGTATCAATGTAAGTGGGAAAATATACGTAAACACAGCACAGTACCTAGTGGTAACTATGAGAACAATGAAAATATGTGCCCTTCTTTTCAGGAAACAATTCCAGAACATGCCAAAATATTGGAAATTCATCTGTGGCTCCTGAACCAGACCTGTCTCATTGATAGTTTTTACAAAATCAGGCAATTTTACTTCCAGTTTTTTAGAAGGACCAATACGATGGTCCACTGTATATATTAAGCTTAGAAATATCCTGGAACCTGTTCTCATGAGTAAAACAGTTCTTTTCCTTCTAGAAGATTTACTTTGTTCAAACAGAAAAAGGAGTCACATGCATGCACACACACAAAGAGTAAAGAAAGATTCCAACTCACGGCCTCCTGAATAAACCCAAGTTACGAAGTTATGGGGTTGCATTCCAGTAGAGGGATGGACAGGGAACGACAATCATCACCATGTCCTTTGTTCTTTTCCTATTTGGGTAAATGTCTTGAAATAGGTTAGTGTGATGGTTAAGAAATGTGAGCTCTGGAGTTTAAATTCTGGTTCTGCCCCTCACTGGCTCTGGGATCTTGAACAAGTTAAACTCCATAAGCCCCTATTACCTCACTCCTTAAGTGGGAATAAGAACCGTAACCTCCTAAGGTTGCGGCAAGGATCATATAAAATCATAGCTGCAAAGTCCTTAGAGCTGTGCCTAGCACACGATAAACAGCTAATAAATATCAGCTATTACTAGTTATGCGAGAAGACGAGTCTGCGTTCTGTCAGCTCCGTTTCCAGCAAAGCTAGATGAACCTAAGCCAGGTGAACACAATAGGCCTTGGGTTACTCTGTGCCCACCTGAAGCAGAGACTAAAAATTGAATCTCAGATTTCAGATTCTAAGGTGAGGAAAAGCCACACTCATGAGGATAGGAGGCAGGGAGTTGGGACAAATGCCAAGAGTGATATTTCTCAGATACCTCGAAGCCTTCCTACCAGCCTCTTACAAGAAGAGACTTCCAGCTTACCCCATAGTTCTTCCCCTTAGCACAGAGACCAATCAAATGACCTCTACCTGACCAAGCACTAGCAGGAACAAAGAAGGGACTCTCCCTTCCTCCTCCCTTAGACACCAATCTGGTTGTTTTTCTTTTTCTTTTTTCTATTTCTCTTCTTAATCCAGTGAAATTAACCATACACTCCCCTGAATGCTGCTGTCCTGCTCAGGTAGGGCAATCAGGAGAGAAGTGAAAAATACCTTACCCTCTCCTTCATGGAACCTCTCTCTTGGTCCTTACCTCTCTTCCTTCCAATCCTCCTGAGGGCTAAGAGATGGCTATTTCATCTGCTCAGGGTCTTAATTAATGCCTCTTGGTTGTGCCCCCGACCCCGCCCCAGAAGCTGCTGAAACAGACCAGGACATGAGTTACATTAACCCCGTGCCAAAGTCAGCCCCAATTCTCTTTTTCATCTTAAATCCTGCTCAGCTATGCTTCCCAACCATCTGGGGTGAACAATGAGCACCAGATGAAAATGTGGCCCAAATAATATGCCAGCACTATAAAATTCTTGAGATTTACTCCCACCTTATAAAAGCTAACAATACAAACTTTCTCCCATTATCAATTCAATCTGTTGCTCCCACAGAGAAATCTTAGCACAAAGTTCTGCCCTACCCTATTTCATTTCACTGGCTTAGTGACAGGCAGAAGAGGATGTATTGGGGGATCTGGGTGGAATCTGGGACCCTTTCTCAGCAGCTGCACCGTGGGCTGTCTGCCAATATAATTGGAATACAGACTGAGCACCTCCAAAGTTTGAGTATTTCAACCCTGCAACTCTCATTTCCATCTTCTCTAAAAATACCTAAGGGCCATCAGAACACGTGAGAATATCACAGCACCAGCCTCAATCCCACAAAACTCAGAAGCACAAATTCCCAGTTACTACTGTAAACATCGATTTCTATCTGAAGGCGGTTCCCAAGCAAAAGATAGCTGTCCCAGAGCCCAACCCATGCCTTCCTCCAGATGTTGATTGCAAGTGCCAGCTAGGGAGCATTGTATAGATTCGGTGTTATCCAGATTTGGTGTCCCTGTTTGCAAGGACGCCAAAAAGGAGAAAGTCCTTGTCCTTCAGATTTCAGGGTGTCGGTGAATTAGTGCCAACTGTTAGAATTCATTCCCTGGGACGTCAAGTTCACAGGGGAGAGAAAGCCGGGATGAATTGTGCCATGTGCTCCTAGCTATGCTTTGCCGACACCACTGAGTTTATATGCACGATTAAAATGGCAACATGAAAATAAAATAAAGATGAAGGATGTTTTATGGCACTTGCTCCTAACTCTGCTGCTGTCACGTGAAGAGATAGAGCCATCAGTATTGGAATGGAAATGTTAAAATAATAATACAGCCTATAGTCTCCCTAGGGTTAGTTTATAATAAAAATAACTTCTTGATCCTGGAAAACTTATCTGGTTTCTTTCTTCCTTTCATTCTCAACTTAATGACTGAAGTTATTATTTCCATGGTGGTCTCCAAACCACACTTGGTTTCTATGTAGATTGGCATGTCACCTCCAACAATTTCACCAGCTGCCTTTTCCTCTCTAGAGAAAATAATTAAAATATTAATGCAGCCTCTGGACTAATCTAGCAGGAGAGTTATATAAATCTCTGTACAACGCAGTGCTTATTGTTAAATATGTAACGCGTCCTCCCTTTTATTCTTTAAGTGTCCGCAGGAAAGTTGCTCCCAGCAAAGCAGATATAAAAATTTTACCTGCCCCCTCTTCTCCTGCTTGTTCTTCCTGACTGCCCCAAACCGAATATGAAAAATTGCAAACCCAAATCCAAAATGCAAGTGTCGGATGAGCAGAAAGGAGCCAGAGGAAGTACCTGGGAGCCTCGAAGTCCTGCCGCCCTGGCTGGCCTGCTGCCTCACAGCTATGACTTTCACACAAGCACCGAGAGACCGAGGGCCAGAGGCTCAGGACTCTGCCAGCGCATCCTCCTGGTAGGGAGGGCCACTCACCCGAAACCACCTAGCACTGCAAACCATCATTCAGTGTCTACAGAAACTGCCTCTGGGCCTAGCATTGGGCTCAATCCCTGCTTTTGAGAAGCTTACAATCGAATTACTGTAATTAGAGACCAATTGAGGATTAAACTATGCGACACTAAGTAGGAGTTTGAGGAAAACAATCATTGTGGGCTGAAGAAGTAGGGAAAGGGTTCCTAGAGACTATGTGACTTTGACAGAGAAGAATAACACGATATCTGGGGCTAACAGAGTTGATCGAGGTGCTGAGGATAAAAGAAGGCTGCGTGACACTCGGGCTTCCCCAAAGGGAAAATATCCGAAGGAAGGGTCATGCTGGGCTGCTCTTGGCATCCTGCCAGGGCAAGTCATCACTAAGAATGGGGATCCTCTCCAGGTCAAGAGCAAACATAATCTTTCCTGAAAGTGTTCAGCATTTGAATCACGATGGGGACATTGCTGACATAAAAACCGGACATCCTTAACTTATTCAGGCCTCCAATATAGAAATGTCATTGCCAGAAATGACTTCCTACCAATGCCAGCATGGGATAGTTTATGAGCTGGAAGCACTTTCTTTTTCCTTTTTTTGAGACAGAGTCTCACTCTGAGTGCCCTGGCCTCAGCCTCGCTCACAGTGACCTCAAACTTCTGGGTTCAAGCAATCCTCCTGCCTTAGCCTCCAGAGCAGCTGGGACTACAGGCATCCACCACCATGCCTAGCTAATTTTTTAATTTTTAGTAGAAATGTGGTCTTACTTTGCTTGTACTGGTCTCAAACTCCTGAGCTCAAGCAATTCAGCCTCCCAGAGCACTAGGATTACAGCTTGAGCCACCACGCCTGGCCTGTAAGCACTTTCATGTGAAGTCAGGATTACCAATGGAGTGGCAGGGACAGGTCTTCTCCAAAGGGCACCAGCTTCCAAGAGGTAACTGGTAATACCTTCCAGGGTTAGGATTAGACCTGTCAGGCAGCAGGGCTCTATCTGTTCCATCACCTTTCAAAAGTCATACCATAGGTTTCACTCTAAGTAATTAATGGCAATAGTAATTCTTTAATTGTTCTCCGTTAGTTATTAACTTTGCACTCATGAGGATATTTTGATTGTACTCTGCACACTGCATGACAAAATTGTCTCTGGAGATAATCAAAATCTGCTCCTCTCTCCCTATGATTAATGACAGACCAGGTGGGCAGAGGCAAAAGCTTTGTCAACATGGCAGCCTTGATTTTTCGAAAGAAAAACAGGCAAGGCCCATTTTCTCCCTCGCCCTTATCTAAATTGATAACTTGATTAATTAGTGCAGTGGGTTCATTGTGAACTCTTACATCAAAGTAATCATTATCTAAAACTGATAATATACCACAATTTCCTTTTTTTTTTTAAGTGGAGAAAGAATAAGCTCACTTCATTCCAATTATCATTTCCAGATCAAGTTTTCCATAAGGTAGAGGCCTTGTTAGATTCAGAGTTTCTGCACAGTTCTCCCTCACTCCGGCCCAGGAATGGCCAGCAGGCAGCAGCAGGCCCAGGAAGGGCGTCTTCTGTGGGCATCGGAAGACGAACCCAAGGAGGTGCGGTGTCCACTGAGCACTCTGCCGAAGGTAAGCCAGGCCACGTTTCTCTATTTAAAGCCTTGATATGAAACTGGGATCCATGGCTCACTGCCACAATACTCCGTGGGTTATATCATAGTTTCTAGTTATGGGTACAGGCTATGGGCTCCTGCCTGCACACTTCTCCATTACCCCCAGCCTGACTCTTCCAGACGAGCCACTCCAGCACTTTGCAGTAAACACACCTGAGTGTGGTGTGCACTGTGGACACACACCCCTACGTGTTCCCAGGATCATGCACAATTCTCTGAATTGCTGGGTTCAACCCCACCTCTTCTCCAAAACGAGAATGCATGGCTGAATGTTAAATGAGAGGGTACAAAGGCCTAAAGCTACTCAAAGGTATGCTTTTAATTAAAAAATAATAATTTAGGGGAGGGCCTGTGGCTCAAGGAGTAGGATGCTGGCCCCATATAGCAGAAGTGGCAGGTTCAAACCCAGCCCCAGGCAAAAACTGCCAAAAAAAAAAAAATAATAATAAATAATTCATAAACGTTGGCATTTTGCTGAGATTTAAAAAATGAATGAAATATTTTGCAGAGTAGCTACAGCATGTTGAGAATGGCTGCCTTAGACACTAAGCTGCCTTGGTCACCCAGGTCACCTGTAACTGCCCCGACTGGCTGCAGCAGGCCTGGGGGGCTGTGTCATCACACAGCTCTTTCTTGACAGAAAGTGAACCAAGGCCCATGACTGTACCCAGGGAGGATTAACAGCGCAGAGCCGGGGCCAGCCTGCCTGACTTCAAATCCCAGCTTCACACTGCGTGCTCTGTGGTGGAGCTGTCATGATTGTCCTCCTGAGTAGATGACGGATGATACTACCTGCTGCCTTGAAGCTGGGGCTGGCCACACGACTTGCTCTGATTAGTTCCTGCGGGAGCGAACGTGATCTGTCACTTCTGGGCAGAAGGCAGTAAATCCTCCTTCCTCTGAGTGTGGTCTGAAGTCCAGCAGTACACACGTCCCCTGGAAAGCTGGTAGACACGCTGCATCACGGCCTCCGGACCTCCTGAGTCAGAATGTGCGTTTAGTAAGCTCCCCAGGAGATTCACATGCAGTCAAGCTGTGAAGCCCTGCCCTAAAATACGCTGGTCCCTATGAAAGTTTTGACACCCACTGCATTGTGGTCCATTATTTCGCTTCCAACAAACACAGACGACAGTGCCCTTTCTGATCCACCAGTGCAAATGTCAACTTGCTCGGCATATCAGTGTCACATATAAAGCATCGGTCACCACATTCCCTTCTCCAGCTGCTGTGGCTGATGTGCCAGGGGGTGGAGTTGCCTTTAGCTTAAGTCCTACCTGACCTGGGGTAGATGAGAAGTGAAGCTCCAGGAATCAACTTCTGTGAGAGTTGTTATGTTGGCCTAACTAGATTACTTGGATTGACACAATCACTTGGAACTTGGTGAACCTGGGCAAGTTACTTAATCTCTTGGTGCCTCAGTTTCCCTGATGGAAAACAGAAATAATGACAGTACTCTACGCAGCCATAAAAAAAGATGGAAACTTCACATTTTTCATGTTTACCTAGATGGAGCTGGAACATATTCTTCTTAGTAAAGTATCTCACGAATGGAAAAAAAAGTATCCAATGTACTCAATACTACTATGAAATCAATATATAACCACCTACACATTCATATGAATGGTAAAACGTAACTATAGTCCAGAAAGTAGAAGGGAAGAGGAAAGAGAGGGGAAGGGAGGGGGAAGGGGGGATGAGGGAGGGTATTTTGGGGGGACCTCACCTAACGTGCATGAGGCAATGGTACATTTCAAAACTATTAAAAAAAGAATATAATTGTGACGGGTGTGTTAATCAGTGCAATGTAAGCATTTCATATTGCATATCAAATCAATACACTGAACCCCATAAATGCATCAATGTACATAGTTATGATTTAATAAAAACAAAAAAATTGAAAAATATAAATAGGCATTATGCAAACAAACAAACAGTGTTTTCTCAGGGGCTCATTATGAGGATAAGCAAGGTAACCAGGAAGAGGGAACACGTGACTCATACGTAGACGCACAGTGCATCCTACGTAAGCACTAGTGCTCGGACTGACGCATCCCCTCCCCAAGGCACCTGCCGATGACGGGTACCTCCTTCCGTTAGTGCCTGGAACTTTGTTCCCGCCAATAGCTGACCCAAACCAAGAGTTACACATTGAAAGAATGAAAAATTGGCCCTCCTCAGAAAGTAGTGGAGTCTTTGTCACGATAGCTGAGCACAAGTGTCTCCACTCTGATGACCCCAGCATCATATGGAGCCCCCAGCTCTCACTCACCTCCCCATCCCGCCTTCCTTACCACGACACGGAGAACTCGGGCACAGAATGTGTCGGTCACACGTCCTAAGGCTTCATCCTAACGTGATGCTCGGTTAGAGAAAACTAAATGCCTAGTGTATATTTTTTATTGTCTTCTCTCCACACTCACTTTGTGTGATTCTAGCACTAATGGATGACCAAGCCTTTTGCAGGGAGAATTGGGGAAAGCACCATGATGAGGACAGTGGGAAGTGGGCTGCTCATTAAGTCCTGGCTTTTGTTTTTGTTTTGTTTTGTTTGAGACAGAGTCACCTTCTGTTGCCCTGGGTAGAATGTTCGAGCAATCCTCTCGCCTCAGACTCCCAAGTAGCTGGGACTACAGGTACCCGCCAAACCCCCCAGCTAGTTTTTGTATTTTTCGTAGAGATGGGGTCTCGCTTTGCTCAGGCTGGTCTCCCAGAGTGCTAGGATTACAGGAGTGAGCCACTGCACCGGGCCTTAAATCTTGGTTTTTAAAAGGGTCTAATAGATTTCTGACTACAGTAACTGTTGGTAAAGATAATAACTACTTGATGTTTTTAATGTGCTGATCATAAATGACATGTACCATTTATCCTAAGCCCAAATAAAATGGTAAATTATCTTTTTTCTTGCCACTTTATATATATATGCATATAAGGAAATAAAATTCCCTTGGGCATAATAAATATTTTGGCATCTTGGATCTCTCCTTCATATTTATAAAGCAACTTAAAAAAAAAAATCACGGCACTGAAGCAATTAGCAATGAGCTATACAAGGAGCCACGTTTGAACAAGCACCTGAGATTTCCAACTTTGTTTTACCTTCTCTAGACCAGCGGGGAGCTAAGGTTTTATTAAAGGTTCAGACACTAAGTATTTTAGGCTTTTTGAGCCATGTTTGAGTCACCACTACGTGACTTTGCCACCATAGCGCAAAAGCAGCCACAACATAGAAACAAAGGAGTGTGGTTGTGATCCAATAAAACTTTATTCATGAACACTGAATTCTGATTTCATATGGGGTTTGCAAGTCACTAAATACCCTTCTTTTGCTTTTTGTCGACCACTGAGAATTGTAAAAACCATTTTTAACTCATAAGTAGTTAAAAAACAGGCAGCAAATGGGCTAGATTGGTCCTTGGGCCATTATTTTGTGGACTGCTGCTCTAGAGTCTGAAACTCATGGTTCAACTTTTTTAAAAAAGGAATTATTCTAACACTTGTTTAAAAATGTAAGGAAGAGGGCAGTGCCTGTGGCTCAAAGGAGTAGGGTGCCGGCCCCATATACTAGAGGTGGTGGTTTCAAATCTGGCCCTGGCCAACAACTGCCAAAAAAAAAAAGGTAAGGAAGACTTTACTCATGGCCTCAGTGACAGGTGTGAAGACTATCACAATAGGAGAGATTGAGATGAACTCCAAATATAAAAATAAATGGGGGATCACTAACGAGGGGGAGGGGTCAGTGGGTGGAAAATCAGTGAGAAGAGACATCGAGGCCTCTGGCTGGCGGCAGGCCAAGGACTTACACATCCATGGTGAGGAATGGGAGACTGCACTGAGGATTCTGTCCAGATTGATTTAGCAGGATTCTTGCTAAAACTGGGCTATGTACATTAGGCAAAAATGGAGGCCCAGGGCGAGGTCCAGTTGAGAATCTTGGACCAGGAGGGAACTTTTGTCAAACTCCACCACAAAGCCTCCCTAATAGTCAGGCATATGCAGTGTTTAGCCCGCTATCCACTTAAAATCAGAGGAGAAATAATCTCATGAGCCTGTTTTTATTAGCTTAATCTGAAAATATGTTAATATCCTAAAGATGTCAAACTTTCAGCAGTACTTATACCAGGCTTACCCATAAAAATACCATCACCCATCACTCCTTTCCTCACTACACAAAATTAGCAATTTACGAAGTCAGGAAATAGTTGGCAGGTGTCTTGGCGGGTGAAGTCAGTGTAGGCGCCTTCCTCTGCCAAGAGGCAGAGAAACCAATTCCTGATGCTCCTTTTACCTGGGGCTATTCAAGGCCAGTTGATGCTGAATGCCTGGAAGGACAACCTTTGTCTTCGTCAGAGATTTTTAACAGGGAACCTACATCACTTGTTAAAACATTAAAATGGCTTTTTTTTTTTAAAGAGCCTCAGCTTCTGCTATTTTTACTGACACTCATTTTGAAAGTAGCAGTGCTTAAAACATGTTAAGTCTAGGTGTCTCTATGGAAACCTAAGAGAACTCATATTTTATGGCCAAATGACGACCTACCCACAGCTCTGCCCCCCAGGTGGCCACCACAGGCCATCTGCAACATCAGAAGCCGCTTAGACCCATGTGCCCCAAACCCCATCTTATCAAACATCATGAAATCTACATAATTACTACTTTTGCTGAGGAAGAAATCAGAAAGAACACATTTCTGAGGCTTTCTTCTAATTTTTATTAAGACATTGCTCCTTAAAATATTCTTATTAGAAAAAAATTGTGAATTTTGGCAGATACAGTAAAAGAAGAGGAATGCGATCAAATAATTTAACAGCTGCTTTGAACCGTCTATCTAGGTTCCCTCCCCTCCTTCCCATCAGTGTCAAAGACATTTTCTTTTGTTTTTCTGCAGTTTTTTTTTTTTTTTTTTTTTTTTGGGCCGGGGCCAGGTTTAAACCCGCCACCTCTGGTATATGGGGCCAGCGCCCTACTCCTCTGAGCCACAGGTGCCGCCCTCAAACACATTTTCTTTTAAAAATGTAATAGTTCCTCTTACAATGGACTGCTTATTTATCACGACAGAGAACAAAAAGTAATTACATAGTGAGTAAACAGGACAATACCTTGACCAGATGACCAAAATTAATATCACCAGTGGGGACAGACGGGGTTATGTGCTTCTGATGTGATATCCTGAGAAGAACATAACATCATCCAGATTGCAGACCTGAATCTAATCCTAAGAGAATACCAAATAAATTCAAAATGGCAGCCATGCTATTATTTAAAAAAAAAAATACTATATTATTTTAAAATGTCAATATCTTAGAAAACAATGAAAGCCTATTAAAACATTCTGTGTTAAAAGAAAGCTAAAGATAAAAAAACAACAAAACTCAAAACTGATCTCGAATGATCTCGTATTATAGGGCAGTGGGGGAAAGTGTTTAAAGGACATTACTAGGCCAGCTGACAAAATTGAAATACAAATGGTAGATTAGCTAAAAAGTAACGTTAAATTTGCTGATGTAAATAACAGCACTGTGATTACATAAGAGAATAGCCTATGCTTATGAAATAATGAAGCATTTCCGAGTAAAGGGCCATGATATATGATGTATATAACTTTCCAAATAAAAAGTTTAAAGAAAAATTAACAGTGCTTGCCCACACTGGAGTTCTTGGCTATTTATTTTCTCTCCATGATTTTCCAAATACAACACAGGAAGAGATGTCTGTGCCAAGTAACAAGAAAGAGCAAAAGATATTTTAACATAATCTTTTATCGGTGATTGAAGCCTGCCAAAGCATTACATACCACCCATTCTCAGCAGTTTGTTACAAGACCAGCAAACACTGGTTAACTCCAACAGCTTAGGTGTAATCATTTCCCCCTAACTTCTCTAAACAGGGCAGTGATTCTAAGTCCTTTTTCTATTCCACAACTTCCAGAAATATTTCACACACAAAACAAGTTCCTGAGCTGGTATCTTGGACAGGCATTATCAGTATCAATCAACTGAATTCAAGCTTTTGAACTGGGACGATTTAACATTTTAAGCCGTGTTTATGTAGCTGAAGGTTATAGCAATCAGGAAGCCAGATCACCTCATCATATGTCCACGATTCCTCACCATCGTTTTGGAACTAACATCAGAATTCAGTAGAGCTAGTGTCCATGACACCCACAGCAGTCCCACATGGGCACTGGAGGTGCAATGGAGGGAACCCCAGATAAGTCTAAATATTTAGGACAGACTTTTCTAAAAGCGATTCACTGGGGATAGGAGGTGGTCAACCAAAATTAAATTGTTCAGCCATGCTCAGGAATCAGAAATACTATGTACCCATTCTCCAAAAGACAACAAAGACAAAACGTAAGACATTGCTAAGTCTTCTCTACCTTCTCCTGTGTATTGTTTTGTTTTCTTGATTCTTCCCCAGTGACCATCTGTAAGCTAAAATACCCACATACTCTTTTTGGCTTTGACTTTTTCTCCTAGATAGTCTTGTTATTCATTTCCCCCCATATTTCAGTCAAGAATTTTATTTAACAAATGTTTACCAAGAACTTAGTGGACATAAGACCCTGAGCCAGATTTGCTGGGTGGTACTCTGTAGAGCAAAGATTCCAGGTTGTTTGTCCTACAAATACTACCCAAGAAAATGGCATTAAAACGATAAATGAAGTGAAATCTGCTTGCAGGAAAGCAGAAGAAGCCAGAAATGAATTATGAATTTGTTCTTGCAAAAAAAGAACAAACTAGTCAGGGCACTAAAATTTAATGAGAAGATAATTTTTAAAGTGGATGAAATTGACAAGAAGGTGCATGTAAGACTGTCGTAAGATTTTTAAAATCATGCATATTCTCCTCCATAAAACTTCTCGAATGCAGTTAAAAAAAACACATGCACAAAACCAACCAATTATAAACCCTCTGAAGCATGTAACTGTGATTAGCTGCTACTCTCAGCAATATAAAAATACTTTCACCACAATTACATTCCAGCCTGTAATGTAATTCAAAACAAACAAGTCAGAGACATCGCTCAAATGGCAGAACCAACAAATACAGATGCTTTGCATCAAGGAAATGAATCCATTGAAGAAATGCGACAGAGATGGAGCGGCGCTGCAAGGCCCGTGGCTGGGCGTCTGGTGGAGCGGCACCGCCCCCTTGTGGGCAGAGGCGCACAGTGCGCCCAGCACAGAGCTCCGCAAAACTGCTTTTCATCAGGGCCAGCCCTTACTGAGGCCAGAAAGGCCATTGCCTGGGACTTCCTGCTGTGGATACCCCTTCAGTGTTGTGTTCATAGTTTTACATTTAGATTCTGAATTTTCAATTCATTGTCTGAATTTTTTAAAAAGAAAATAGCATTCCATTTCAGATTACATTCACCATTCAGCTTAAGTTTGAAACCAGCATTCCCACCAACCGGCACACCCATCTCCTTCCTCTACCCTGTGCTCCTTTCCGCTCTCCGCCATCCAATAAACTGTGTAATCTATCCTACTTATAGTTTGTCTCCCCTTGCTAAAATACAAGCTCCGCAAGACAAGATTCTTTGTTTTGCTCACAGATCCAGCTAGACTCGCTTGGCAGAGCACAGTGGCTCGATAACAAGAAATTGTCCCAGTTTTGTTTTTATCTTTTATTTTTAAGACTATTCATCTTCAAAGAAGGCATAAATAAAGTTTTATTATAGCAATATGCTATAGTTTCAAAATGACACTCAAGCACTTGTTTTAAAAGTATGCATTTCCTTTAAATGCTTTATAAAAGCAAAGACCTGCTGTAAGGACCATATGACTATGGTCTCTCTATACACAATCTGGGGAGCAGTCACAGCCCCCCAGTGCGCTGGGAGAACACAGTAGCTGCCAAAACCAGAGAAGCTGAGTCTGGAATGCCAGTCCTGGAGGGCATGTCTGCAGTGCGGCACACCATGGTCCAGACACACACCAGGTACCTGGGTCTGGTTCGCATTCTCTGAAAAATTAGTACTTGCCCGGGCAGGGCATAACGCTGTGGCTGGGAGGGCATGCAGGGCTTGCTAATTTCTAAAACCTCAAACCTTAATTTTTCCCCTTCTTAGAATGTTCTTTTAACTTGTGGAAAAGCTAATAGCTGTTTACAATCGTCAGACTTTTTAAAAGTGCTAATTTGTTCCCTTTCCAGAACGAATGATGAGAGACACCACTTTCCCATGGGTGACTGACAATATAGAAATACATGAATCAATGATGTCAACAGCTTTCAGTCCAAGAATTTTGTCCAGGTCACTGTGACGTATTATCGGAACAAGTTCAAGATTTCTGGCATTCTTTTTTCCGAACTTTTGATTTTGGTGCTATGAAAATAGAAAAGAAAAAGAGAAAATGAAGAGGAAGGCTCATGCCAGACATCATAGGATTTGTTGCAAGGGAGGGTAATTCTATGCAATGGAGAAACTGACCATTTGGATTTTCCTGTTTGTAGAAGGTCTTTAACATTTCCACTGCTTCCTCGGCCCGATATCCAGGAATGCACTGATGAAATGAGAAGGTTGAGAATAAAAGCAGATGTATGACAATGTGTGTCCTATCACATAAAATAGCAATGTACACGTAATAATCATTATGTAAGAATACTTTAGATAATGTTAATAAACTTTGAGGATATTAGTAACACAATTGGTAAGGAGGTACATTTCCAAAAGAACAGACATACAGCCTCAAACATCACTCCCAATTAATTATTATTTATTAATCAACTATTACTGAAGTTACCAGCTGTGTGATCTTGAGTACAGTACTTAAACCCTCTATGCCTCTTCTGTAAAATATAGGTGATAACAGTACTTAGCTCAAAGGGATTTTGTGAAGATTAAATGGGATAATCCCTGCTAAACGTCTGGCACCTCGTAAGTGCTCATTAAGTGTTAGCTATTTTTATCTGCTGTTATTTACTGGTGGTCCATGAAGTGTTCAGTGCTATAGAGGCCAAGTTGGTAAATTATACTTGGTGGATCAAATCCAGTCCACAGCTAAGAATGGGGAGCTAAGAATTTTTTTTATTTTTTATGGAGTTGTTAAAAAGACTGCAAAAGAGACATAAACTGGTTCACAAACACTAAAATATTTATTATCTGTCCCTTTACAGAACAGTTTGTCAATCCTTGCTCTAGAGAATTCTTTCAGTAAATATTCAGTTTGTTCTATCTTTGGGATCCAACTAGAGTGAAAAGATCAAAACGTGAAAGAATAAATAAGAAATCGTGATACCTGTAAGGAGCAATATTAGGTGAACTATTTCATGGAGATGAAACGTGAACTCGCCTGAGAGCAGGGAAGATTGAAAGAGGCTAAGCAGAGCGTTTCAAGGAAAGGGAAAGGATAAGCTCAGTGTGTCTGAGTAAACCAACTGATGTCGGGGGGAGCTGATTCCTAGGAAAGCGTAAGGAAGGACGTTAAAGAGATAAAATGGTGTCAAAACACACAGGGCTTTGGCTCAGTGCCAGCCACATACACCGAGGCAGGCGGGTTCGAACCCAGCCTAGGCCAGCTAAATCACAATGACAACTGCACCAAAAAATAGCCAGGTGTTGTGGCGAGAGCCTGTAGTCCCAGCTACTTGGCAGGCTGAGGCAAGAGAATCATTTAAGCCCAAGAGCTGGAGGTTGCTGTGAGCTGTGATGCCATACACTCTACTGAGGGTGACACAGTGAGACTCTGTCTCCAAGAACAAAAAAAACCCATAGGGCTTTGAAGGCTCATCAGAAGAGTCTCGACCCTCTTGAAGGACATGAAATGTTACAACACCTGAAAGCACCAGAGGAAAGGAAGGAGCCAGGGAACGCAGGCACAGAGGCAGGGCCACCCGCTCTGGGTCGCTGTTCACAGTGAACATCCCTGTCTCACCTCTCTACAGTCTGTCCTCACCTGGGGCCACCCGCTCTGGGTCGCCGTTCACAGTGAACGTCCCTGTCTCACCTGTCTTCAGTCTCTCCTGGCCTGGGCTCCACAGCCTGCAAAAACCTCCCCATGACAGCAAATAACCTGCCCCCTCCCAAGCTGCTCCTTCTGAGAACATTCCAGACTTCACTATTGCTCTCATTTCCTCCTCGGCCTCATCCTCACTGTCTTGTGCTCCTGGCCCTCCACTGAAGCTGCCCTCTCAGGTACCCCAAGGGCCCCTACTGACCAAACCCCTGATCTTCTTTCCACCTCCTCACCTCTGCAGATGCACGGACTACTGATGGCACCTGCCCTCTCTCAGCCTCTCCCCTCCCTGGCTTGCCAGGGTTCCAGCATCCTAACCATCACTGGCCAGTCCCTCCCCAGTGCCCTTTGCTTCTGCCATCTGTGCTGGAGCTCCGCAGCGCTCCCATCTGTCTCTTCCACTTGCTCAGATCCCTGTCCTCGCACATGGAGTCAGAGCAGTGGTCTCAACCTTGGCTGCTCTGTAGACTTGCTTGGGAGCTCTTTGAAAACAGACCACTATCTGCCTCCTGATTCTGTTGGTCTGGGGCAGGGACGGAGCACGGGCAGGGACGGAGCACAGCCAGACAGAAAAAGCTCTCCAGGTGATGTTTATACACAGTCAAAGATGAGAACCACTGAGTTGTAGGCTGAGAAGAAAAGTGTATGGCTCTAAGATACCAAGATAATATTTTCAAGTATCCATTATAGCTAGAAATTTATGGTTTTAATAAAAAACACAGATTCTTAATAAAACTTTTTTTTTGAAACAGAGCAGGTAGTGATTATAAATAAATCACTATCTTCATTGGAAAGAAGAGTTCCAGAGGTCTCTACCTTTTATGCTACTTACAGTGCATAAAAAGCATCTATAATTCTGCAACAAGAAAGTAGCACTCCACCTCCCAATCACTCCCCACCCCCTAAACTCAGCCAAATAAAAAAGAAAACAACATCTAGAAGCCTGAGGCCTCAGTGTTTTTTCTATAGAATCTCAAAATGTAATTTGGCATCAAACACAGATACGTGGCTTCAGCTGTGGGCATCATCCACACGTCAGCCAGGTGGCCAGGTACGTGCAATGCAATGAACTTGTCTTTTCTTGGTTTGGCCACAGGGACTCTGCAGAGATGTGGAAGAGAGGACTGAGTTTGTGCTCTCGTGTCCCTGACCTGTTGGAGAGAAATGCTGTGCCCATGTCTGACATCCGAGGATTCATCTTCATTCTCCCCATAAGCTTTGAGAAATTCTTTAGATCATCCTCACGAAGGAAATACAAGGTGAGCAACTCATTGGCAAAGAGTTACGTAAGCAAAATTTGAGCTACTACTGGAAACAACTGGAAAAATCAGATCATTTTGTAGATGTCTTCAGTGGTCAAGCAACTGTATTCTTTACTCTTCATCATTCTCTTACAATTTCTCTTCCGATGTGATGTTAAAATGTGTCTGTTCTCACATGTCCTGGGGTTGTTAGGAAAGCTGAGGCTCAGCCGGGAAAACACAAGCCGGACGTTTGACCAAGCCGGTTCTCAGTGGGATTCGGCCAAATTTAGCCCTTCCCAGTCCGTATAATACTCTGGGAATAGCTGTGGTCTTTGAAGTAAACTTCCCATTATGTCCAGCATTTGTTCAATCCCTTTTTTTTTTAAAGCATAATATTTTGGGATTAACCTTACATCTTGGAAAGAAAAACAACTAAACCAATGACAAAAACTGATATGTGTCCACAGGCCAAGCTCTGAAAAATATGTTTCTAACGCTCATAGTCTTAACCATAAACACTTCAGAAGAAGTGGCAAGAATAAAGGGAGAGGAGAATTTCTAAAAGATTAAAAACATGCAATCTTGGGTCTGGGGTAAATCTTAACATTAAAAAGGCAGGAAAAAAAACGTAAAAATTGGGCGGTGCCTGTGGCTCAAGGGGTAGGGCGCTGGCCCCATAGACGGGAGGTAGTGGGTTCAAACCCAGCCCCCGGCCAAAAAAAAAAAAAAAACATGAAAATTCAGTGGCTGATTGCTAGATACTAAAAGTAGCATGTGACAGTCAAGCAAAATGATTAAATTTGTGCAAAAATATTGTGTCCATTGTAAATAGCATCTACTGTCCCCAACGGAGGCCAAGCTTTACCATTTGGATAGCACAGAGCTGGTAACCTTCATTGAACAAAAACTCCAATAGCAAGAATGCCTTTAAACATACCTGAATGTGTTGGTGAAGGGTCACTTGGGAAAGTTAGAGACTCTCCTTCAAGAGACATTCTGTGAATGAAGAGAGGCAGGCACTCACCTAGAGACTACGACCTGTCGTCTTATACCAAGGCATATACGAACTCAACCAGAGGTCCAGAGATTCCAGGGGTCTGACCAACTACACAAACTATTCACAAGCCCACAATGAGATAAAAGTAGATACAAAAAAAAGTATAAAGCAGTTGGTATTACCTGAAACAGTCTCCCAGTATTTGGTAGGTCGGCAGAAGCAATATTTAGAACAGAACCACAACCACCAAATCGTTCATTCTGGCAGCCATATACAACCAGCGGGATTTCTAAGACAGAATTAAGGTCCTGCATAGAATGTGCAGTTCAAATGTATTTTGTGACAAAATCAGGATAGGTTCACACTCGCTGTTCTGGAAAGGGAAGCTCATGCCACTCCTCAAAATAGTTATGTGTGGGATTAGTCTTAAAAATCATAAAATCCAATTACACCAAAGAAAAAGGGTTAAAGTATTTAGAAATTAACATCAAACAACTGTAAACAAAACGAAGCTGAAGACGCAGCTGGTCACTGCTCAGTTTGGGGCTCTCTGTTCTCTCCTGAATCATGTTTTCAGAGCCATTAGAGAATGGCAGCCAGAACAGAGGCAGAAATTTAATCCAGTGATTTTCACCTTTTAAAAATAACAGATTGCTCCCTGTTCTTTCCCCAAATAAAACATAACCTGTGCCCAATATAAAGCAGACTAAAGCTAAGCCACTCTGTAAGGCAGGATGAGGAGAGATTTCTATGCTGGCAATGAACTATCTTTTTTATAGAGATTGTACATTTTATTGTACTTAAAAAAACCTCTGCATTATTTTTAAGTGATAAAATTATTTGCGTATACATAGTACAATAAGTATAAAAAATAAGCAAGTATGAAACTTGGTTTTGAATTTTCAAACACTTTTTAATAAGATCTTTAGAGGGTGAAAGAGAAACGCAAACCATGTAACCTAATTGTATGTCCCCTCATATTAATCTGAAATTTTAAAAAAAGATTTTTAGTGACTGATTGTACTCAGTATTTATGTTGCTCTCTCTATGAAAGACATAATCCTAAGGGCTGTAACTATTAATTTTCCATTTACTTACAATTATTAGAAGCATTTACTTCTTCCTTTTTTTTTTTTAACAGATGGAGTCTCACTCTATTGTCCAGGCTGGAGTGCAATGGCACAATAATAGCTCACTATAGCCTCCAATTGCTGGGCTCAAGTAATCCTCCTGCCTCAGCCTCCCCAGGAGCTAGGACTACAGACGTGCACTACCATGCCCACCTCACCACATTGTTTATAGAGACTCAATATAGGGTCTCACTATATTGTCCAAATTAATCTAGAATTCCTGATCTCAAACAATTCTCCTCCCTTGGTCTGCTGAAATGCTGAAATTACAGGCACGAGCCACTGCACCCAGCCTTTATTTACTCTTGACAAAATTTTTTATACATTGTAAAAAGTATTCATGGCAAGAAAAAAAAAATTAGCAGAGAAAAAGAAATTTAAATCATCCATAATCCATTATCCAAAGGCAAAACTTAGCTGTATATTCTTCAAGCTTTTTGTGTGCATATGATTTTATAATCTACTTTAACTTAATTTCTGATTTATCCTTGTAACAGTTTAAGTTAGCGCTCAGCTTTTCTTTCTCTAGCTTATTTATTTATTTATTTATTTTTGGAGACAGAGCCTCAAGCTATCCCCCTGGGTAGAGTGCTGTTGCATCACAGCTCACAGCAACCTCCAACTCCTGGGCTCAAGCAAATCTCCTGCCTCAGCCTTCCAAGTAGCTGGGACCACAGGCGCCCACCACAACGCCTGGCTATTTTTTGGTTGCAGCCGTTATTGTTGTTTTGGCGGGCCGGGGCTGGATTTGAACCTGCCACCTTAGGTGTATGTGGCTGGTGCCTTAGCCACTTGAGCCACAGGCGCCAAGCCACTAGCTTATTTATTTAATAGTTGTATGATCATTTATATAAAAAGAAACAGATAACTTTACTACTTGAAAATCTTTCCCTTTTTTGGCCAAGAGACACTAGATTTTACAAAGTGCCTCGTACAGCAGTGTATACATATTCCACATACACAGGAGATGCACCTGGCTACCTTCCTATTCACAGGAAGAGCACAGGACTCCCCTAAGGAGTCAAAGGATACTCATCAGGCGGAGAGCAGCTGCACACATGATACACGGCTCCACAGTGACGTACAGCACCGTGTGTTCAAACACTTCAGAGGGACTTCGGCCACTTTGACGACACCAGTCAAGGACCTGATCGATGGCCACCATTTCTGCATGTCGAGTAGCCTGCAAAGAGAAAGATGTTTGCATTGCTTGTTTCATGTAACCGCTATTTTACAAACACACAAAAAGTAAATACAAAAAATATGCCTATCATTTTGGACAACATTTTAATGAATGAGGTTTCTGAACACCCTTAGCAGTAGACAACACAGTCCCCAGTTCAAGAACCAGAACCTTATGCTGTCCAAATCTTGCTATATTTTTAGTTCTATACCTAAATACCTTAGGGAACACTCTTTCAATTAAAATTCCATACAGAAGATAAATCTCAAAAAAGGAAAAGATAACTCCATGATTACTGAGTATTTTAGGGGAAAGCTTTTGTGCTCCAGTTTCAAATATATTTTTAAGGCTGTTATTAACCTCACTCTAAGCCAGTGATTTTCAATCAGTGTGCTGTGAGAGGACCTAGGTGTGCCTCAAAAATTTTTAAAGATCATTAATTCAATTATTTTCAAAAGAGATTCAAAGCACAGTAAGTACATTTTTTTATTCTTTTTTTTTTTTTAATCAACATAATTTAACTGTGCCACAAAGTTTAACTAGAGGTTCAAGTGTGCCATGAGAT
>NW_003852437.1:5390805-5533025 GCF_000181295.1 Otolemur garnettii | reverse complement strand
AAAAAAAAAAAAAAAAAAAAAAGGTTGGAGATCACTGCTCTAAGCAAACCTATAGTTTGTTTACCTGAGGGTTATCGCTTCCATTTTGGGGGATGAGAGCTTGTATAATGGCAGACTCCAGAGAAGCAGAGATTTCCTATTGGTCTCAGATGCCTCACAGGAAGCAGCACAGCACAGGAGAAATCACGCACGTGGAGTGGCCACATTCAGACGTGAACCCTGACAGTGACAATTCTAATTGTGTGGACTCAAGCTACCTAACTTCTCTAGGCCTTACTTTCCCCATATATAAAATGGTAGACACTGGTGTCTACGCCTCTATGTTTCACAGAGAAATCTGTGTGGAGTGAAGGCATGATGCCATATATTGACTGTTCCAGCTCTCTCCCTCTTCTTCCCCGCTTACTAAAATAGCTTACTGTGATCCCTAGATCCTATGTACAACAATTATTTATAACATTCATGACAATAGCATTTATTAAGACTTTATACTGCGTGCTAATGATGCACAAGCCACTGTATGAAATAAATTCAATGTAGGATAAAAATTCTCTGTCCTCAACAAGCATAAAATCCATCAGGGCAAACAGAAAGATGCTCGTTTACCTGTGAGGTAGGATAGGGTGTGAAAAGTGCTGGCACAGTGGCCCGAGAGGCCATGGAAGCCAGAGGCAGATGGGAGCACAGCTGGCCGAGGGGGCTGCATGGGTGAATCACAGAATTAATTATAAACCCAGGGGTGGAAGGTACTTTAGAGAAGAGCCTGTCAACCTAGCTTGCACACCAAAGCCAGCTGGAAAGCTTTGGAAAAGTTTCCCCAACTTGAGTACTTTTAAAAAGTCAGGTTCAAAATTACTGAATCAAATCTCCTCCCAGCTCTCAGTAAATAAATGTTGAATGGAATCGTCTCCATCAACTCCTTCTTAACTGCTACAGAAACAGAAGCTAAGTGAAGCGGGCACGTACTGAAGACACACAGAGAGGAGGCAGTGGTGGCAACGGGTGGTCCTGGCATGAGATCCAAAAGTAGAACTCAGGCCTCCCCATGCAGGGGCAAGAGTTATCTATGCTGCATTTGCAAGGCAATCTTCTGTGTGACACAGAATACCAAATAGACCCAGGTTACTTTCCAGGTATAAAAGAAACCCAGGTCATGGGGGGGCTAGATGGCCACTGTTAGGACATCCAAAATTCTCAAGTTAAACACACCATACATACCAAACCACAAAATAGAAGTATTTAAAATACGGAATCCTCCCAAATAAGTGTCTGTACATTGATTAACTGCTGTATTACTTATCTCACAGATAGTTCAATGCCCTTTTAACAAGTGCTTTGTGATGCACAGAAACATAATTCAAACACTGAAAAAACATTCCAGCATAGAAGTATGTTTTTAGTATTTTAAATGATATTCAAAATTGTGTCATTTTTCAATAAATATCAACTAGACATGTGTGCAGATGCTTCTCGTTTTTCTAAGTGAAAAGTTAATGGTTAAATATAAAAATGATACTTATACGTAGGAAATGGCTTTATTACGACAGCTGAGCCACACTTTTTTCTTTCTAATTCTACTCTCTAATCTACTAGGTTTTTCATAAACTGATAAATAAGTGGTTTGAAGGGACAATATATTAGCTATAGACTTTTGGTGTAGTGAACATGCTTATATATAAATTTGAATTTGTCCAACTACTCTGTTAGAATAATTTCTGTAGGCTAGGTCTGTTGAGGGCTACATTGTGAATAAATGTCCCATAATAGGAATGTTTTTCCAGTGTGTGAATGAGTGTTCCACACTTCTTAAAATTGTACAAACAGGCTCGGCTCCTGTAGCTCAAGCGGCTAAGGCACTAGCCACATACACCAGAGCTGGCAGGTTCGAATCCAGCCTGGGTCTGTTAAACAACAATGACAACTATAACCAAAAAATAGCCAGGCATTGTGGCGGGCGCCTATAGTCCCAGCTACTTGGGAGGCTGAGGCAAGAGAATCGCTTAAGCCCAAAAGTTTGAGGGTGCTGTGAGCTATGACACCACAGCACTCTACCCAGGCCGACAGATTGAGACCCTGTCTAAAAAAAAAAAAAAAACTGTACAAACATGAGATATTCGTATTTTTAATCACTGATAATGTAATATTATAAGGAAACTTTGCTTCTTCTTCTGATAATGTTAAGCTAAGTCATCTTCATACAATCTTAGCTTTATCGGTCATTTGTGTTATTTCATCTTCTTCTGCTCCTTGTATTTTCAATTCCCTTTGTAATCATATTCTCTTTGTTACTGATTTCTATGAGCTCATTTATGATTAGGGATGTCAATATTTTGTCAAGCATTGCAAATGAAAGATCATATTTATTATTTATTCTCATTTGATTTTTTGGTCATACAGAAGTTACATGCTGAAATAGAATCATGTTATGTTTTATGCTCATAAATAAATTGCTTTGTGAATCTGGTTCCTACTTTCCCTCTATTTTGCTAAATCTCAGTTTCCTTCTCATTTTGATATATACAACAGATGGACTTTAAAGTCCCCGTAGCACCAGTACCAACTTATGCTCTGGCTCTGAAGATCCCATAAGATCAAGGTCCATGTGAATGGCTCTGTAGGTATAAAAGTTATCCTTCAGTCCACTTACAATCATAAAATGTGACACTTTCCAAGTGCTCCCACGTTTAAGAAGCACTGCCTTGGCTGGGCGTGTTGTCTCACACCTGTAATCCTAGTACCCTGGGAGGCTGAGGTAGAAGGATTGTCTGAGCTCAGGAATTTGAGACCAACCTGAGCCAGAGGAAACTCCATCTCTAAAACTAGCCAACCGTTGTGGTGGGTGCCTGTAGTCCTAGCTGTTGAGGAGGCTGAGGCAGGAGGATCATTTGAACCCAGGGGTTAAAGGTTGCTGTGAGATATGATGCCCCAGCACTCTCTCAAGGGTGACAAAGTGAGACTCTGTCTCTAAATAAACCACACATATCACTTTTAAAGTCAGAAAAAATGCCATTCAAAATGAGATGCTGAGAAAAAAATGCCCTACACTGATAGCCACAGGGCTGTACACGCTTAGTGCCATCTTCTCACCAACTCTGTAAGTTCACTCCACTCCAGTCTCCCTACTGTATGCTTGCAACTGTACGGCTCACTCACATTTTTGGTTTGGTTAACTTCATTTCTTCCTTTCCCCACAACTTCATTGTTGTAGACCATAAGGCAGCCAACGGGAACTTCGGTATTTGCAAGGGCTTCTTTGGCCTAAAACACAAAGTGGAAAATCTAAGACGTAATGCTCAGTACTCAAAAAGACCAAAAGTGGACAAGAGACTTGACCAGAAACTTCTGTGGCCAATCGATGAATGGCCAAAAACATGAGAAATGCTCCTCAACCCTAATCATCAGAGAAATGCAAATCAAACCACTCTATCACCTAACTCCAGTGCAATTAGACCACATCACAAAGTCCTAAATCTGCAGATGTTGGGATGGATATGGAGAGAAGGGAATACCTCTACACTACTGGTGGAATTGCAAACCTCTATGGAAAGAAGTATGAGGAATTCTTAAAAAACTAAAAGTCGACCTTCCATTTGATCCTGCAATTCCATTACTAAGTTTCTACACAGAAGAGCAAAAATCATTTTACCAAATATACATTTGTACCAGAATGTTTATTGCAGCTCAATTCATAATTGCCGAGTCATAGAAGCAACTCAAATGCCCATCAACCCATGAATAGATTAACAAACTGTGGCCGATGTATACCATGGAGTATTATTCAACCATAACAAAAGATGGAGATTTCACATCTTTTGTTTACCTGGGTGGAGCTGAAACACATTCTTCTCAGTAAAATATCTCAAGAATGGAAAAAACAACAACAACAACAACAATGTACTCAATACTAATTATGAGTATATAAACCAGTATATAAACAACTACATGCCCACATGAATAATAAAACACAAATATAGTCTAGCAAGGAAGAGGAGAGAGAAGGGAGAGGGGAAGGAGAGGTCGACTGGCGGGAAGAGGGAGGGCAACCGGCCGGATCTCACGTGCTGTGCACAATGTGAGGGTGTTCAGCACACCCCCCGGTGAAAGGCTCCTCTACCACTTGAACTTTACCTTACAATTGAAAACAATGTAACCTAAACATTTGTACCCTCAAATTAATTTGAAATTAAAAAAAAAAAAATAGATGTACCGTGAATAGGATACACGTGTACTAACACCAGAACAAAGAAATGCAGCTGAGCTTTCCTTTTTCTCAGACATAATTTTATTACAGTAATTAGCACCTGTGTTCTGTGTTGTATCTAGTTAAGGGAGACTCAGGAAGGAGTGCCCTTCATAGGTTCTAAGCCTCTGATTTCTTCTCTTTAGAGGAAGATGAGACCAAAGGACTGTCATTAACCGTGCTTCTTAAAGTGCCAGGGCTGTGTGCCTTTTCAAAGATAGTAAACATATTTGTAGGAAGGTAAGAGAACAAATCCCATTTATAAATCCTTTACTAGAATTATTTCCTTGTCGAAATTCTACTTGATTTTTTTGCATCTCTAAAATTATAGAAATTATCCTATAAAGTCTCCACAACATATAGGTGACCAGACTGGATGTCACCCTGTCCCACACTACACTACATAAGACAACAACATGTTAGGTGCACTCTTTGTAAAAATGGTACAACCACTCTAAAAAACAAATGGAGGTGATGTAGGAAGGATTTTCTGTAAATATTTCCTGAATATTTTTTGTGAGATATCTATGTATGTCTAGGTGGGCCACTTCAAACACGTACAAGAGAATCCAAGACCAAGTGGAAAGGACGTAGGTGGAAGGGCAGAAGGAGACCCCGTCTGGCCTCTGAGTCCTGTCTTCTTCTTCACCTGACAGCACCAGGGCCACCAGGTGAGTTTTCATTTTCCTCCTAACAAATTTATTTCATTTTACTCTATTTGCACCTCTCAGGATTATCTTCCTGTTTCTTTAGAGTAACATGGTTTTTTTCTTCAAATGCCTTCAATTGCTATCCAAATCAGAGAGAAAGTATGAGTAATGGGAATGGCTTAAAAGGACAAATAACATCATAGACGAGGAATGAGCATGTGGGTGAGTGGGTGAGCAGCTGGAACGGGGCCGAGAGAGGGGGTGGTAGAATAACACAAAGCCCATGGAAGTGAACGGAGGTAAACTGCTTTTTATGATACATACCTAGGGGTGTGTGTGTGTATATATATATATATTTTTTTTTTCTGAACAAGGCAGAAAATTTGAACCAAAAAAATAAAAACTGAAGGGAGGAGGAGCAAGGCAGTGAAACAGAAACCTGCAGTGATCATTCCTCCCGGTGACCCCCAAATTCAACAACTATTCATATATACACACAGAATCTGCATATGTGTGTGTGGGTGTTTGCTTTGCTGACAAGTTCAAAGTCAATTTCACTCCATCCCTATCTCATACTTTCCAAAGCTCCAGTCAATTCTACTGTCAAGTCTGATCACTTCTTTACAAATGCAAAAAAGCTCAAGCAAACCGGGTTTAGAAAAGCGTATGGGAAACTTTACATGTACCTTATTCTTGCCTTTGGGGGGATAGACAAAGGTCAGCACTAGATAAACATGGCAACTAACTAGGTCTTATCTAAATTCACAAATCCCCGGTTTTCAAAATTGAAGAATAGAATTTCTCTTCTTCCCAGTCCAAATGTTGGTCTCTATTTTGCCTTTAAATGTATTTTCTATTTTTCTCAAAGTCAGTTCCTACTCAGTTCCAGATAATGAAAACTCCTGGATCTGAGACTTTGTAGTTTTTGACTATTTCCTCTAGAGAAATTACTACTATAAACTACTTTCTAGTGAGGTGGTGATTAAAAAGGGAGAGATAAGGGACAGATTGTGTTTGTACAAACTCTTGATGAGTCCCCTAAGAAATATGTCCTATTAAAGATAAACAGTTAGGGGGAATAAAACATATTAGCCAGAATAACTATTCAGTGGAACATAATAATATCCAGGAGGTTAAAGTATACCACAACTGTACTACTAATTACTCTCAGAAGCTCTCTTTTCACTCTATCAACTTGAAATTCCTCAACAAGGCACTGAAGGCCTCCCAACTATCACCCACTCTCTCCACCAGCCAGCTGAACCCACCTGACTCCATTATTCTTGTAAGTCCAGTTCTTAATCTTCACAGAGCCAAACTTCTCTTTGAGAATCTGATGTAAGTTATGGAGTCTCTTGCTTGAATAAGGCACACACACATAATATCTCAAATACAGTTTCAGGGTTCATGGATTTCCTAAATCCTGAGCCCCAGGTTCAGAAGCCCAGCTCTAGACAGATATCTATATCACCTCCTAGCTCAAGAAAAAGTCCTTTATTTCTTTGTACTTGACAGCTGCTCTGCTCTGATTTACCTTTCCTATCCTTTCCGCCAGCTCACATCCCTTTTATCCCTTAAAATTCAGAGGGAACGTTATAATTTATCTCAACTGACTTGCTCGGGACCTTACCAGCTGGTATCTGATAGTACTTTGTAGCTGTCTCGTCTGATGGTCCCTGGGCATGTTACTCATCAACCTTTCCACTGTGTGTGGCTTAATTTCATCAATCACACAGTACATTCCTGGGAGACAAGCACTAGATCCAGGCACTAGGAAGGCTTTCCTGCTCACCTCTGCAGCCCAGGCACCCAACACAAGGCACAGAAAATACTTCATCGTATCACATTTGTTGAAAGAGGACAGTGTTTGTTTTGCTTTCTTTGTGAACTTCCCTTAGGACCTGGTACAATGTTATACTGAGTACCCCCAAAAGCATTTTACAATAAAAATACAATTGATTTGAGAAAACTTGCATCCTTTTTTCCTATGTGACTATATATGTATATAAGCAATCTTTCCTTTTTCCTAATTACAAAGGCAGAAAACTTGAACCAAAAAAAATAAAATCTGAAGGGAGGAGGAGCGGAGGCCAAACAGAAGCAGTCAGGCCACAAGGGTGCAGTCCCTGGGCAATTCCTGTGACCATGCTGACGTGGAGCCAGTGGACTTGGATGCACATGACCCAGTGAGACACAAATGGTGGCCAAGCTAGGGCCTGTGTCACCCCTCCCCATCTCCAGGCAGCGTGGCTCAGAGAGTCTTTTTCCACATGGGGAAAGGAAATGGAAGAGCTCGGCGGACTTTGTTTTGCATCTTGGCTACTAGCTCAGCCACAATAAAATAAAGTATCAAGCAGACTCCCGAAGCCCGTGTCCAGGCCTTAGTTAGGTCCAGGACAGCATATCTGGATTCACCCTGGATCAGAAGGAAACACGTTGCCTTGAAGGGAAGGACCTGGTCCCAGCAGAATTCATCATGTACAGACTAAAGAGTCCTTGGGTTTTGAAGAAACATCACAAGTAGCCAGGCAACAGTCATCACGGGCTTTGGGTGAGACAGGGCTGGTTCAGGTGTGACCTGGTGCAATCCTAGCTGCAGTGGCCACAGAGAATGCCCACATCTCTCCTCTCTCAACTCCAGCAGCCCAGCACAGAGGGTGAGGGAAAAGAGTGACAGACTCTGCCTGGTGATCCAGGGAATTCTCCCGCATCTGACCCACCACCACCACGGAGGTATCACTTGTGCAAGAGTCACAATATGACTAGGCCTGGGGTGTTCCCAGTCCTGATGTGACTGCAGTGACCAAAGGTCTGGATCACTACATATGTCCTTGAAATATGTGGAAAGCCTTCTCAAGAAAGATGGGCTTAAATAAGCCAGACTGTGAAAATAAATACCTACCTCTTCCGTGACCAGATATCAAGGGGCATACAAAAGCATCCTGAACATTCAGGAAAACACGACTGCGCCAAACACACTGAATAAACCACCAGTGACCAGTCCTGGAGTGAAGAAGATATGCTACTTTTTAGACAAAGGATTTGAAACAGTTGTCCTAAATAAGCTCAATGAACTTCAAAATAACACAGGGAAGGAATTTGGGAGCTTATCAGAGAAATTAAACAAAGAGAATGAAATAAGAAAAGAATACACAGAAATTCTGAAGATGAAAATTCAATTGATAAATAAGACAGGCTATCTGAAAATACACAGTCAGAGGAGAAAAATAGAATAAAAAATTGAAGCACACCTAAAAATTTAGAAAATAGCCTCAAAAGGGCAAACCTATGAGTTATTGGCCTTAAAGAAAAGTACAGAGACTGTGGCAGAACGTTTATTCAAGGAAATAACAGAGAATATTCCAAATCTACAGAAAGACAGCAATATTCAGGTACAAGGAAGTCATATAACACCAAGCAGATTTAACCCAAACAAGACTACTTCAAGGCATTTAATAATCAAGCTCTCAAAGGTCACAGATAAAGAGAAGATCCCACGAGAAGCAAGATAAAAGAAAAAAATAAGAAATAAAGGAGCTACAATTTACCTGGGATCAGACTTCTCCGTGGAAATCTTTTAGGCCAGGAGATAGTGGCATGGCATATTTAAAGTGCTGAAGGAAAAAAAATGTTAAACCTAGAATATTATATCCTATAAAAATATCCTTCAAACATGAAGGAGAAATAAAGAGTTTCCCAGACAAACAAAGACTGAGAGATTTCATCAACATGAGACTTTCCTATAAGAAATATTAAGAGGATGTTGGTAAACAAAATAAATCATCTACAGGCAGACAACTCAGTAGTCACTGTAAGCACACAAACACAGAACATTCTACTGCTGTAATTGTGGTGCAGAAACCACTCGTACCTTTAGTAGGAAGACTAAAAGACAAACCTACCCAAAAAAACTATAACTTTTTGAGAGACAGTGAAAAGATACAGATGGAAACAACAAAAAGTTAAAACGCGGTAGGGCTAGCATCGAAATTTAGAATTACTGTTAGATTTCTCTTTACTTGTTTCTTTCTTTCTTTCTTTGCTTATAACAGAGTTGCCATATGTTTGAGATAGGAGCTATAAAATATTTTTTGCGAGCCTCATGGTAACCCCAAATCAAAAAACCCACAAAAGATACACAAAAAAGTTAAAAAAAAAAAAAAACAAGAAATTAAAACATGCTACGAGAGAAAAACACTTTTAACAAAGGAAGACAAGATGGAAGGAAAGACCACGAAACAAAAAATAACAAAAAGGCGTTGTGTAACAATAATAGCATTGAAAGTAAATGGACTAAACTCTAATCAAAAACAAAGAGAGGCTGATGGACAAAGAAACAAGACCCAACTATATGTTGTCTACAAGAAATCTCCACCTACAGACACACGGTCTAAAAAACAGAAAGACTAAAAATAAAGGGGTGGGAAAAGATACCTCATGCAAATGGAATCCAAAGAAGAGCAGAAGTTTTACCTCTATCAGAGAAAATAGAACTCAAGGCAAACACTGTAAAAAGAGACAAAAAAGGTCATCATATAATGAAAATGGGGTCAATTCAGCAAGAAGATATAACAATTCCAAATATATGTACCAAACATCAGAGCACCCAAATATAAGCAAATATTATCAGAGCTAAGGAAAGAGACAGAGCTCAGCATAACAATTGCTGGAAACCTCAACACTCCTCTTTTGGCATTGGACAGATCAGCCAAGAACATCAACAAAGAAAGATCAGGCTTAACCTGCACTATTGAACAAAGGGACCTAACATGTACAGACCACTTCATCCACACCTGTAGGACCTACCACGTACAGACCATCTCATCCACAACTGTAGGACCTACCATGTACAGACCACTTCATCCACACCTGCAAACCTAACATGTACAGACCACTTCATCCACACCTGTAGGACCTAACACGTACAGACCACTTCATCCACACCTGTAGGACCTAACATGTACAGACCACTTCATCCACACCTGCAGGACCTAACGTGTACAGACCATCTCATCCACACCTGCAGAACACATATTCTTCCCCTCAGCTCACAGATCATTCTCAAGGATAGACCATATGTTACTAACAGCCACAAAACAAGTTTTAAAAAATTCAAAAAATTGACATCATATCAAGTATTTTCTCCGACCACCATGGAATAAAACCACAAATCAATAACAATAACAACATCGGAAAGTACACAAACACATGGAAATTGAACAGTATGCTCCTGAGTGACCAGCGGATCAATGAAAACATTAAGAAGGAAATTTTAAAATTCTCAACACTACAACGTGCACTTTATCTTAGAAGTGAAAATAATGTAACCTAAAAATTTATGCCCTCATATTAATTTGAAATAAAAAAATTCGCAAAACAAATGAAAATGAAAACACAACTTATCAAAATCTACAGTATGCAGGAAAAGCCACAATAAGAACAAAGTCTATATCGATGAGAATAAGTGTCTACATAAAAAAAGTAGAAAAGCTTCTGATAAACCACCGAATGATGCATCTCAAAGAACTAGCAAAAAGGAGCACAGCAAACACAAAATTACTAGAAAAAGTAAAGATCAGAGCAGAAATAAATGAAATGGAACAAAAAAATTACCAAAAACAAATCAGTAAAACAAAATGCTGGTTCTTTGAAAAGACAAACAAAATTTATATACCTTTAGCCAGTCTAAAAAAAGAAAGAAGAGCAAAATAAATAAAATCAGAGATGAAAAAGGAGACAACTGGGTGGCGCCTGTGGCTCAAAAGGGTCGGGTGCTGGCCCCATAGGCCAGAGGTGGTGGGTTCAAACCCAGCCCTGGCCAAAAAAAAAAAAGAAAAAGGAGACAACTGATACTGCAGAAATTTGAGGACCATTGAAGACTACCATGAGCAACCATATGCCAATAAACCCAGAAGAAATGGATAAATTCCTAGACACGTACAACCTACAAAGACAAAACCAGGAAGAAATCCAAAACCTAAGCAACCAATAATAAGTAACGAGATAGAAGCGGTAATAAAAAGTCTCCTATTTAAGAAAAGCCCAAGACTTGGTGGCTTCACTGCTAAATTCTCCCAAGCATTCAAAGAAGAACTAATACCAATCCTACTTAAAGTCTTCTAAAATATTGAGGTGGGAACATCCCCCAATTCATCCTATGAGGCATACAGCACCCTGATACCAAAATCAGACAAAGACAAACAATTTAAAAATTAGTCAGACATGATGGCACATCCCTATAGTCCTAGCTACGAGGGAGGCTGAGACAGAATGACAGCTTGAGCCCAGGAGTCTGAGGCTGCAGTGAGCATGATGACGCCACTGTACTCCTCCAGGTGGGATGAGGGGGGCGAGACTCTGCTGAGAAAAACAAAAAAACAAAAGAACTACAAAGTGGAAGAAAAATTTGTAAAGCAATCAATAACTGGAATATATAAGAAGCTCCAACAACTCAATAGGAAAAATCAAATAACCTTATTTAAAAAATGGGTAGGGGATCTGAATAGATATTTCCCAAAAGAAGACACACAAATGGCCAATAGGCGTATGAATAAATAATCAACATTTGATCATCAGAGAAGTGAAATCAAAACAACAATGAGATACCAAGTTTCTCAACCAGTTAAAATGGCTTTTATCAAAAAGACAAGTAATAAGGAATGCTGGCAAGAATATGGAGGAAGGGGGACCCTAATACACTGTGGGAATATGAACTAGTGCAACCACTATGCAGACAGTATGGAGGTTCCTCAAAAAGGTAAAAAGAACCACCATCCGACCCCGCAATCCACTGCTGGGTATGTATCCAAAAGAAGGTAACTCAGTACATTGAAAAGATCCCTGCACGCCATGTTTACTGCAGCACTATTCACAACAGCCAAGATTTGGAATCAACCTAAGTGTCCATCAACAAAAAACTGGATAAAGAAATTGTGGAACATAACCCAATGGAATATTATATAGCCACAAAAAGAACGAAATTCTGCCATTTGCAAAAATATAGATAGAACTGGAGAACATCATGTTAAGCGAACTAGGCTAAGCCCAGAAAGAGAAATCTCACGTTCTCACTCATACATGGGAATTAAATACTAAAAACAACTGCTGTCATGGAGACAAATTAAAATGAATGTTACCAGAGGCTGGGAAGGATAGTGAGAGGGTGGATAAAATGAGGATGGTTAATGGGTGCAAAAATAGTTAGCGAGAAGGACCAATACTTCATAACACAATGAAGTGACTGCAAGGGTATATGTTTTTATGTATATGTGTGTATATATATATATATATATTTTTTTTTTTTTTTTTGAGACAGAGTCTCAACTCTGTCACCCTGGCATCATCATAACTCATAGCAACCTCAAACTCTTAGGCTCAAGCAATCCTCCTGCCTCAGTTTCCTGACTAGCTGGGACTACAGCCATGCACCACCACATCCGGCTAGTTTTTCCTATTTTTAGTACAGACAGGGTCTCTCCCTTGCTCAGGCTGGTTTCAAACTGCTGAGCCCAAGCAATCCACCCACCTCGGCCTCCTCCAGTGCTGGCAGGACAGGCTACCGTGCCTGGCCAAGCCAGAGTATACTTTAAAGCAACTAAAAGAGTGGAAATGGAATGTTGCTAACACACAAAAATGACAAATGCCTGAGGTGCTGGCACCCCAGTTGCCCTGATTCGATACTTCACACTGTATGCCCGTACCAAAACAGCGTACATACCCCATAAAGATATACAGCTATTATGTGCCCATCATAATTAATAAATAACTGGATTCCAGTTATTATGGAGTGTTTCCATCCCCCTCTGCCCTTTCCCCCAAAAGGTTTTCTTTGCAAGTGCTTTTGGAACTAAGAGCTAGTATCTTGGATTAAATGATGCCTACTAGTGCTTTCTGGTTACTCACATTCTGTTTCTTGCTTTAAAAATAAAGACTGATGGACCAGGACTGCAATTCTGCAGTGTCATTTCTTATTAAAAAAAAACAAAACGATAATTGAATTACTAAAATTGGCATACTTAAAGCCTAATGACATTCTCATAAAGGCACAGATTTCTTTTTTAATACTTATTTCAAGCTCTCTAATCTCTTGATAAGTTAACTAATAAATCTATTTTCTTCAAACCTCTGCAATACTTCCTCAAAATCACAAGAGTTGGTTAGCAAGCTGCCTTTTTATGTGCTCTATACAAATACCTGTGAACTTTGAATATGTTGAGTGTTTTCATTTTGATAACTCGATCTCCATTTGGTATTATCATTGGTAGGACTCATTTGCAGTCTGAAAAGTTTTTGTACTGCCAGTCCCTGACCTATCATTGAAAGTAGTTTTCTTTGCATTTTAAAGTATCTGGATTGTGAAGAAAAAGTGATGAAAATAAATTAAAACTAAATTTAAAAAAAATTTTTTAAAACTCACCTCTAATCCTATCACCCCAAAATATGATCCATGTTATTATTCTGAGGCAACAGAGGTTTTTCGGTTTTGTCTATCCCTGCATCGGCTGATCTACAATTTTTGAAAACATCAAGCAGATTTACACTGTATATACAGTTCAGCAGTCTGCACTTTTCATTGAGAAATGTATTGTTAATTAATATTATCCCACATTAGGTAATATTTTTATCACTTTTTTCAACGTTGTACAGTATTTCCTTGTCTAAGCATTACCAGATTCAACTAACTGGTCTCCTACGGTTTGACATTTATAGTGATACAAATTCTTCACTGTTATAAACATTAGCTATTTATAAATATCAAATTTAATTTATAAACATAGATAAATATTAGACCTTCCCTAACATTTCTGTGGCTTCCTTGTGAATTGAATTATTCCTAGAAATAGCTATAAAATACAAAGAATGCCTACCATGTGACTTTAAAACTTAAACCAATCATAGAATCAGGCAAAGGATACGTCAAGGCAATTCACAGAAGAAAAAAAACGTTAATGTTCAATTAGGATGCCCAATACACAGTAGGCTGCATAATGAAATTGAAAAGGAAGAGAGAGAGAGAAAGTTTGTATGTTTGGCAAGCAGTGAGTAATCTCCCACGGAGAGGCAGGATGGGCCAGAGGCAAAAAGCACATGGTTGGGCTCAAAACACAGCTCCATCCTTACCAGCTCTGTGACTTTGGGGAATTTAACAAAATTTCTCAATTTCAATGTTCCCATCTGAAATAATAATACCCTATAGAGCTGCTGGGCCCACATGAAACACTGCACAGCACTGTAGCATCATTTAACACTGTGCACAGCACTGAGGCATCATCTAAGACCGTGCACAGCACAGCGGCATCATCTAACACCGTGCACAGCACTGCGGCATCATCGAACTCCGTGCACAGCACTGCGGCATCATCTAACACCGTGCACAGCACTGCGGCATCATCTAACTCCGTGCACAGCACTGCGGCATCATCTAACTCCGTGCACAGCACTGCAGCATCATTTAACACTGCACAGCACAGTGGTTACAAGCCACTGGCCTTTTTTTCCCAAACCTGTATCTTAGAATGCTATGCTAAGCAGGCTAGGATGATTAAAATAACTTATGATGATGCTGTACTTAGCTAGAAAGCTGTCATAGAAAATGATGGTTTTATCACACACAAAAAAATAAAGTTGATGATCTTATTTAAAATTTGCTAACTTTATCAAATAACAAAAGAAAAGTAACAGAGTTACTTCTCACTTATCACATTGCCAAATACTAAAGAGGTGGGAGCAGGGCACTTTATATTCTGGTGATGTTATTGTGCTCAATTCAATAATTCAAAATAAAAATATTTAAGACTACCCATAAAAAGGTACTAATAATAATCAATATATATATGTCCATTTATGCAAAAGTATACGTGGCTATTTACATCTGTTGAGAGAAGGATGCTTCCAAATGTTCACAGCATCACCTCTAACAAAGGGACTTCTCGGTCATTTGTACGTCATTTGTTAACTCTTTTTTATAGCATGAGTTTCTTACGACGATGAATTGTTTATATAATGAGAAAAAAACATTATGTAAAATACTTTCCTTTTAGAAAAAAATGGTATTACTGGGTCAAGGATAAGCTCAGTTTTAAGGCTTCTTACATCTGCAGAGACAGACTGCATATAAAAAAAGGTACCATCATTTCAGCCACCAACCAACCAATTCCTTGCATGTGTGCAAACACACACTATTGCCAGTTTAAGAGGGGAAAAATTGTATCTCTTTTTAGTGTGAAATTTATTACTAGGGAAAGTGCGCATTTGCTCACTTATCTGTTGGCTACTTTTTATTTCTTTCAGAAAATCATGTTCCTATCCTCTGACCTTTTCAGTATTAGGGTACTAATACCTTCTCTTTTACTTTGGAAAGTATATAAGTTTTATGTAAATTATATACTATGGAAATAAATTTAAGGTTCTTAAATCTGTCCTTTTCTAGATATTTGTATTGGCCACATTGTAAATACTATGTCTATTCGGTCTCTATGCTAAGAATGTTAGTATCTTCTTTTTTACATATAATACTATAGGTTTCACTTTCTAATTTCAGTGCAAATTAAGCAGAAATCAACTTGCTATTTCCAAATTTACACTTTTGGTCTAACCTTAAACTCTTCTCAAAGGTAATTCTTCTAAGTAATTTAAGATTTGAAGTTTCTTGTCTTTTTCTTTTTTAATATAATAGAAATTGGATCTTGCTCTTGCCCAGGTTGGTACAGAACTCCTGAGCTCAAGAAATCTACCTGTCTCAGCCTCCCAAAGCGCTAGGATTACAGGCATGGGCCACCTTACCAGGCTGACCAGCTGAAGTAAGTTGCTTTAGCCGAGTTGGTGATGGTTAAACAAAGCACAAAATTCACGGTAAGCACTTTTTTCCCTTTGTTTAAGGCCTGGAAGACACAAGTATAGGCCAAAGCCAAAAAAAAAGACAGCTGCAAAGGGCCTCCTTAACCTAGTCTGGGAGGGAAACTGTGTAATCACACCCCTTGGTGTTTATAATCCAATTACGAGACAAAAACCAAAAAAAAGTCAAGGCCAGAGGGATCTTAGAAATTCTTTGGAGTTCTATCATCCCATTTAGAAAGTTAGAAAGCAAAGCCCTAGGGGGAATGAAGTGATTTGCCCAGGGCCACTCTAAAAGGTAGCAAATGGAAAGTGTTTAGTCCAGAAGACTACAGAGAAAATAGTGTATACCAGGTGGGCGGCCCACGCCTATAATTCCAGTGTTTTGAGATGCCCAGGCAGGAGAATTTCTTGAGGCCAGAAGTTTGAGAACAACCTTGGCAAAATAGCAAGACTCTGTCTTTATAAAAAATAAATAAATAAATACATTAGTTGGGCATGGTGGTATATAGTCCCAGCTACTCAGGAGACCAAGGCAGAAGGGTCACTTGAGGCCAGGAGTTGGAGGCTGCAGTGAGCCTGGACCACTACACCCTAGCCTAGGTGACAGAGTGAGATACCAGGAAGGAAGAAAAAGGGAGGGGAGGGGAGGGGAGAGAAGCAGAGGGGAGGGACAACAGTGCAGAGGTGGGTGAAGGAATGTTTCGTGAATGTTTCATGAATATTCTGAAATGAATATTTCAAATCTTTATTTTCCTCTAAGCATCTTGTCTCATGGTCCTATAGAAAATAGTTCTATAATATAATCTGAAATATTATACAAAAGGATGGAAAGAAAACGCTATATCTTGACTAAGATCTTGCATTATTATTAGTTTATCATTATCACTACTAATAAACTGCCTAGCAAATGATATTACTGAAATGGTTTGGCTGGCGGGTCTGAGTGCACTGGTGTTTACAACCAACTGATCACAACCAGTTCCTTCTCTACCCCCACTGTTTCACCTGACTAACCTAAAAAAAGGAAAATGATTTGGAGGAAGGAAGATAAAATTTTGATATCACATAAAAACTCCTTGTCTCCAACATGGAGAATTTAGTAAGATAAAAGAGTTCGGGACTCATAAATCCAATTACGAATTAATTTCTAAAATGTACATGTGAACTTTTTTTTCAAATTATCAGATGCCAAGTTATATACCCTATAAATTTAATGGAAAAAATAAATTTGGAAGTGGGATTAAAGAATGGGTCATGATATCAAGTTAATGAATCATGACCAGCATTTTTTTAAATGCAGAAATACCAGGCAAACTGTACATAAGAAGGGTATCTATTATTTTGGGAACTTTTGTTTAGATTACATATATGTATGTTTCCTGGGTTATAATATGAAATAGATATTTTTATATTTGTGGGTCACTTCAAAAAAACTATTATAAGCAAGTTTAAGATAACATTATGTAAGTAACAGGCATTTGAGACCAGCCTGAGCAAGAGTGAGACCCCTCTCTACTAATAATAGAAAAAAACTAGCCAGGCATTGTGGCTACTTGGGAGAATGAGGGAAGAGGATCTCTTGACTCCAGGAGTCTGAGGTAGCTAAGAGCTAGGTTGTCGCCATGGCGCTCTAGCCTAGAGCAATAGAGTAAGACTCTGTCTCAAAAAAAAAACAAAACAAAAAACAGAGAATATTATATAAGTAACAGAAACAATGGAATAATGGATAAATGTTCTAATGCATTGTGGCTTACATAAACCAAAATGTTTGGTTGTAATGGTGAATGAATGCATGGGAAATAATGTAGAGTTTAAACAGTAGAATATGGCAAAAGCAGTTTTCACAATGAATTCCCAATGTCAAGCACAGTGCGCTCAATAAACATTTGTGGAATGAATGAATATTATGGAATTAATTAAGTATAAGATACCAGGTACCATTAAGGATAGAGGAATATAATCAAAAACATGTCTAAAAAAGTTTTTATTTACAGAAGTATCAAAGAATGAAAACTTGAAGGGCATTTCATGTGTGTGTGCATATATATATATATAATATATATGTATGTATACAGTCATGTATCACATAACCATGGGGATACATTGGAGAAATTTGTCATCACTGTGTGAACATCAGAGAATGAATGTCCTTACACAAACCTAGATGGTATAGCCTACTACATACCTAGGGTAGCCGGTATAGCCTAGATGGTAATAGCATAGCCTATTGTTCTAGTCTACAAGTCTGTACAGCATGTTACTGTGCTGATACTGCAGGGCAGGCAACTGTAACAATGGTAAGCATTTGTGTATCCAAATATATCTAAACATAGAAAAGGTAAGGTAGGAATACATATAAAAGAAAAAAGGCTACACCTGTATAGGTCACTTACAGCAGATGAAACTTGCAGGACTGGAAGCTCTAGGTGAGTCAGACAGTGAATGTCAAGGGCTAGGACACTCCCGTACACTAGTGTAGCATTAGTAAACACTGTATACTTAGGCCACACTGGATATATTTTAAAAGTTGCCAGGTATGGTTACTCACACCAATAGTCTCAGCCTCTCGGAGGCTGAGGCAGAAGGATCACTGTAGCCCTGGAGTTTGAGGCTGCATAAGCTACTACGCCACCATTGCACTCCAGCCTGGGTAACAAACGGTGCCCTCGTCTCTTATAAAAACAAAAGACAAAAAATAAAGCAATAGACTAAGACTTAGAGAATATTAAATAATTCCACTATGATGTTAATTTTTCAGCTCCATTATAATCTTAAAGAACAACCACTCTATGTGTGCTCCCTGTTGGCCTGGTAATTACAAGCATACATCTACATATAAATGTGTCTACTGTATGCATATTCTTATTCACATACATATAGATCATCCCAAACTTTAATCCCTATTAAGGGGCTCCCGGGCAAAGATAAATCTAAGTAAAGTTTGGATTATTCACTATCTGATAAGAGCGCTCCTTAATCAGCAGTCCTGAAGGGAGGGAGCGAAGTAAAAGGACGGAGGGAAGAAAATGAATGAGTAACAGAGGCTGATGGTACAGGGATTAGTTTCCACACTGCTCTCTACCAGAAACATCCTCCTCTTCCTTTCTTCGACTAGATCTGCTCAAGAAGGCAAAAACACATAACGTGACTTTGTGTGTGGGTTTGAGAATGTGCGACAACCGAAAGGAAAGGGAGGAAGCACATGGCAGCAAGGGTCTGGATGGCCAAGTTTGGAGCACACTCCAAACCAATGAAACCAATAACTTCTGCACTTCCTCCTCTTTCTTACCCCATGGCCATTGTGAGAATGGGCTAAAGAAACCTTCATGACAGTAAAGCCGGTTGTTCCCCAGAAAATGTGAACGCGATCAAGATTATGGTGACGAGAAAGCGCGACCGAGACGTTTGCTCACAAGCCCGGGTCTGGGTGAGGGCTGGAGAAACTTCCCGCCCGATGCATCCGCCTCCGGGCTCCTCACCATGTGCATCGCCGCCTCCATCCACTTTTCGATTTCCTCCGCGGACACCGAGCACGCGCGGTCTGTAGACGGCGTGGACGTCGCCTTCCCCTCCATACTGCTCTTGGCCGCCACTCAGCGAGGCCGCTGCGGCGGAGCAGCGCAGGCAGCGGAACGCGGCGAGCGCAGGCTATCGTTTCCGGGGGGAGTCGAATGGCAAAGCACCCGGGAGCGCTTTTTGAGCGGACCGGGGCGCTCCGGACCAGTGAGCAGCCGGCGGCAGCGAGGCGGGTCGGAGAGCGCAGGTGCTCTGCTGTAGTCCACGCCCCTTTCCCGCTCCAGTGACAGTCTCTGCGGAAAGTCGCGTTTGTGATTTCTGGAGAGCACCAAGCGGGACGACGGTACTCCTGCCAGGTCGTGAGGGCTGGGTGATAAAGAAACGGTTTCCTGGTGAACCAGCCCCTCACCCTTAGACAGACCACATTCCCAGGGCCTAAAGATGCTGAGATCTATGTGGAATTTTCTGAAACGTCACAAAAAGAAATGCATCTTCCTGGGCACAGTACTTGGAGGTGGGTGAGAGCGTGCTTGGAAAGGGGCATTGGGAGAAGGAGGTGGGAGAGGGGTGACTTACTTCTAAAAGAGGGAGAGGCCAGGCAGTCCTAGTCTGGGATAGAGGGGATTCCTCCAACCATCAGCTGGGGAGCAGGGTGGCAAACCTCTGTGCAGGTGGAGAATTTCTGCACCTTTGCTCTGTCACTGCTCTTACTCTGTTTCTTCGACCTTGGAAGCACCCATCACAATTTAAATTTATGTTTCCAGGCACCATTCTTTTACAGAGACATGTTTTTAATTCTCTTCTACCGCTTTCCTTCGTTTCTATTTGACACTCTTGTTACTTTGTCTGGCTTTCCCCCTTCACGGGAGTTTCCTGATATTCCAGGAGAGTAACCCAAAGGCTGCCCTTGGGGTGGTATGTAAAGTTAGTTTGAATTTCTGAAAACAGCACAATTGAACTGAAGGACTGGAAAATATGGACTAGACAAAGAAAACCAAATCAATGTTCCAGCTGTATTTCTGCCATTTCAGAATACAAACTATGTAGTTAAGAAAAATGCCTGAGGTATGTTGTGGAATCTTCCTCAGGATTTTCAAGGTTGGGATCGTTGCCCATCTAGCTGACATAACTGAGTTGCACCGGCTGAGAAGAGATTTAGAAACAGATAAAAAAAATTGAGACTTTTTTTCCTCATATGACATTCATGTCATAATATTCAGAGATTTGAAGGAGAGAATAGAAGACTTGTGACTTATATGAGAAGAAAATCTGGGAACTTGAAGAGGAAATTATTTTCAAACTTAAATTTTTGAGAAATATTCTTATCACTAATGACATGCTTTGGTTATGGAAGTACTTAAAACCAAGAATGGAAGTTTCCCAAAGAATTTGGTTGCTTTTTTCTTACTATTTGATGGATAGTAACTAATATTTCTGTTATCCACCAGCATTTTGAAATTAACAATATTCTTAGCATCAACAGTTCAGATGGTGGTTCTTGAAAGTTTGAAGCAGTTTTTGTTCATAAGGCAAAGACAGTATTCTACATGTCTCTAGTCTCACAAATCAGCAATAACCATATATAAATTCTGATCACCTTCTTTGAGGAATTCTTTATATGTAAAGTCTGTTTGATGATGTCTTCAGCCTCTGGTATCTAGTGTAGATATAAATCATGCTGAAACTGCAGAGTACATTTTATTTGTAAAAGTTAAAAATAAATATAGCTTTATTTATGATGGAAGAAATATAAATATTTTTGCTAGTATTGAAAGACAGAATATTATCTCTTTAGCAATCTCAGAAAGAATAGCACAAATAGCATCCCCCTTCAGGGTTGTGGGAAATAATTAGAAATAATCACAAGGGGCTGGGTGTAGTGTCACATGTCTATAATCCTAGCACTCTGGAAGGCCCAGAAGGGTGGCTTCCCTGAGCTCAGGAGTTCCAGAACAGCCTGAGCAAAGCCAGACTCCATCTCTACTTAAAAATAGAAAAGCTTGCCAGGTGTTGTGGGTGCCTGTAGTCCCAGCTACAATGGAGGATAGCTTACACTCAGGAGTTTTAAAAAATCTATTGAAAGCTTTAGAAAGAGGAATGCAAAAATTAAAAAGAAAAAAAAACTGATTCAGAGAAATGGAAAAGGAAAATAATTCTAGTGATTTATATCAAAAAGACCATCAATATAAAAAGAAAGTAGATAACCATGATTGATATTTGTTTGAACTTCATATTCTTTCTGCTTCAAGAGTTCTATAACATGTTAGATTTTAATTAATCTAATCTTAGAGATTAATCAAGTACCTTTATTGCTGAAGGTATTATGATTAGAAACACAAGATTTACAGATTTTTAATAGTAATAGCTACCATTTAATCAGGTGCCTACTTTATGCTGAGTACTGTGCTAAGCTTTTTTTAATTAGTGGGGATGAGAACAGGACATTTATTGTTATCTTCATTAAAATGTGAGGCAACTAGAGCCCTAAGAATTTAAGAAACTTTTCTGATGTCTCAGAGTTAGTAACATAAAGCTAGAACTTAAACGCAGGTATGTTAGACCCCAAAGCACATTCTCTTTCTACTTTATGCCACTGTGCTTTCATAGACTCTGTGGTCTGATAAGGAAAAACAAGTATATGAATAATTAAAATACAAAACCATGAGAGACGTGAACAAATGTTCTACCGATCAGGCTGGCTAATAGCATACGCAGTTGCAAAAAAAAAAAAAATCAGGAAGAACTTTATGGGACATTTTGACAGACTTTGACAGCTGGATAATATATCAACACACATTCTCAAAAATGTCTGGCTATTCAGTAGTGGGGGGAATAAACCTAATAAAGTTTTGAGGCTGGATGTGCTGGTTCATGCCTTTAATCCCAGCATCTTAGGAGGCTGAGGCTGGAGGATTGCTTGAAGCCTGCCTGAGCAACATAGCAAGACCTCTTTCTACAAAATCCATTTAAAAAATTACCTTGGCACTGTAGCATGTGCTTTTAGTCCTAGCTACTCAGTAGGCTGAGAAAGAGGATTGCTTGAGCCCCCGAGTTAGAAGCTACAGCGAACTATGATATCACCACCATATTCCAGGATAGGGTGACAGAGTAAGACCCCAGGCTCAAAAAATAAAAAGCTTTGAGTTACAGACATTTTTCCTTTATTTGAATGGGCAATTGCTTTAGACCAGTTTGTACAATTTGACCAGTTTGTGAAAAGACAGTAGCTCCCACACATTTTGATCTAAAGTCTGCTTTGTATTTTGAAAAATTAAGGACCTTAAAGAGCTGTTGAAATTTTGTATCTATTAATGGTTACAATATTAAAAATTAAAACTAAGAATTTTTAAAAATATTTATTAATTCATTGTTTTGAGCTGGGGTCTTGCTGGTCTTGAACGCCTGTCTCAAGAGTTCCTCTTGTTTCAGCCTCCAAGTAGCTTGGACTGTAAGTTCACACCACCCTTCTGGGGTAATTCATTTTAAAATAACATTAATAAACTTATATATTAACATAAATACACATTTAAAAAAATACAAGAGTGGTATTATTTTATATTTTGTGCATCTAATATTTGGCTTAATTGAAGAAAGCTGAATTCTCCCATCTCTTTCTGCATTCAATCAGTTGTGATACCACATGTCATGTAACCTCTAGAATTCCACTGTACATTCATGAGAGAATGAGAATAAAAAAGGCAAATAACATTTCAATATTATTTAAAAAGTTTTGACTTCAGAGATTCCCTGAAAGGATTTCAGAGACACTCAGGGGTTCTCCGGCCATATTTTCAGAACATTGCTGGAGAACAGAGAACATCCAGATTCATATTCATTGACTTGCTGATTTCTAAAAAAATGCCATAACAATGATTTGGAATTATATCTTAAGTCCTATAATCTCTGCCTCTTAGCATTTTCATTCATTCTTTCATTCTGTCATTCAACAAACCTTTAAATGAGAATGCCTACTCTCACTGTACTGGACTCTCTATATACAAAGGATAAGACATTTCCTAACTTTGAAGAACTCATAGTGTGAAAATGGAAATAAACAAAAGTGGTGTGATAGAATAGTGCAAAAATACAGCAGGGTGCTGTGGGAGCGTAGAAAAGAGAATAGAATGGAGATGTCTGGCAAAGCTTCATAAAGAATAATTTCCTCATACACTATAAAACTAGTGAAGGAAAAGGGGTCATTCACAGAGACTGTTTTTGATGAATCAAAGAGGGTAAGCAAGTGACAAGTGGCAAAAGATGAATCTGGACACAGATTGTGAAGGGCCTTCTTGTTTAAGCCATTCTCCATATTTGGGCACTGTCCTTTATGTTTGTGCTTCTTAGACTTTAGGGTGGATAAAAATCACTGAAGGAGCTTAATAAAAACATAGACTTCTTTTAACCAGATTCTGATTCTTTAGGTTTAGAGTGTAGTTCAAGAATTACATAATTCATTCAACAAATATTTATTGAACTCCAAGTAAGTACCAGTCAGAGTGTTAATGTACTGAGGATGCAGCATCGTACAAGACATTTTACAATATGAGAACTGTCCTTAAAGCCTACATTTTTAATTACCCCAAGTAATTTTGATGTAAGTGGAACAGAGAATATACATTTTCTTGCACTTAAGAAATGATGGCATGTTGTTGACTTCTAAAAAAGGGAAAATATAGTCAGGTTTATGTTTTAAAAAATCACTTTGCCTATAAAAGATGGATGAGAAGGAGGTAAGAACAGATGCATTAGGAAGCTATTGGTCTGGTTCAAGGGCATTAATAGTAGTTAGAGTCTAATTGAAAATAATGATAAGGGATTTGTAGAAAAGTAGCATCATGTAGGAAATATTTCTGGGGCTTTGTGCTGTAACACAGTGGTTACAGCACCGGCCACATACACCAAGGCTGACGAGTTCGAACCCAGCCTGGGCCAGCTAAACTACAATGACAACTGCAACAACAGCAACAACAACAAAAAAATATCTCTGAAATAGGGTGGTGTCTGTGGCTCAGTGGGTAGGGCACCAGCCCTATACGAGGGTGGCAGGTTCGAACCCGGGCCCAGCCAAACTGCAACAAAAAAAAATAGCAGGGCATTGTGGCAGGCACTTGTAGTCCTAGCTACTTTGGAGGCTGAGGCCAGAGAATCACCTAAGCGCAGGAGTTGGAGATTGCTATGAGCTGTGACATTACAGCACTCTACCCAGGGCAATAAAGTGAGACTCTATCTCTTAAAAAAAAAAAAAAAAAAACTATACATACATATATATGTATTTCTGAAATAGAAACAGAGTACTGTAGCAGGATTTGGTGTTCTATTGGATGGGGAATGATGTTAATAGATTATTTTCAAACTTTTACTACAATTATTAACCTAGTAAAGTAGTTATATTGCAGGGATTTTTGTCCAGAAAGAGAAGAAAGAACTCAATTACTGAAAAACTAGAAGATACTTTGTTTTACCAACAATGTTATGAAAGGAAACCTCAAAACATTCTACATTTATTTTTTTGAGATATTTAGTAAATGTTTTAATTTTTCATAAATAAAGGCGTAGCTACAAAAGGAACTTTAAAGTTTATATGATCTCAGCATTTTATTTTATGGATGAAGAAATTTAGACACAAACAGAGGAAAAGGACTTCCTCAAAAGTCACCTAACTAGTTAGTGCCAGAGCAGTCAGTATGTCCTATCTTCTCTCAGCCAGAATTTAGGCTGCCAGTTGTTTGATACATAGATGTCCTGGGATCTGTATTTTAGCTAAGGAATTCTTTGCCTTATTTTTCTAGGGAGACATACCTAACAAGAGCAGAATCTGTGAATTTTGAGTATGAGAACTTGGGGGAATGAGACCTTATGTGGGAACCTACTTCAGTGCTGCCTCAGGAAAAATAATGAATTATGTGATTTTATCTTACTCCCATGTATTACTAGTTTGCCAACACTACTGTAAGAAGGCACACAGTCTGGGCAGCTTAACCAACAGAACTTTATTATCTCACGGTTCCAAAGGTGAGAAGGCCAAGATTGGGGTTTGTTCCTTTCTGTGAGATGTAAGGAAAGCCTTGTTCCAACCTTTTCTCTATGGCTGGCAGGTGGCCATCTCCTCCGTGATTTCACATCATCCTCCCTCTTCCAATGTCTTTGTCTGAGTTTTCTCTTCTTATAAGGACACCAGACATACTATATGAGGACCCACTCTCATGACTTCATTTTAACTGATGACCTCTAGAAAGATTCTGTCTCCAAATAAGGTCACATTCTGAGGTACTAGGCTTCAGCATGTGAATTGTGGGACAATACAGTTCCACCTATACCAAGTCGTTTTCTTTTTTAATTTAGTTAGAATATATACTTATCAGACAAATAACAGTTCCTAATAGCTTTTTCTTTATCATATTTATGAGAATCTGATAAAAACAATGGGGCCTTCTCCCCAGGAAAACATATATACCAAATAAGTTCACTATTATTCCGGAATTCTTAGCTATGCAAAGGGAGTCATTGCAGTGTTTTATTTTATAGTATAACTTGAGAAATGCACTCATCATTTTACACATAACTTTTAGTAACCTGTTGTGCAAAATATAAGCAAATTATTTAGATCTACTTGTTATGTCAGAATTGCCTGTCAGAGGTTTACTTTGTGAAGTATAAGTGAGTTTCTTCGCTCTCTTGCTACTGTGGCACTATCACAGAACAAGTAACCATCAAGCCACTTATATGAACTTTTATTTGTTCTTTAAGCATAGTTATAGTATGTTTATTTCCACACAAACATATTAACAGCAAGCATGCTTTGTCTAATTATTTTTAGCACATAGTCTTTTACTAAACTATTTTTAAGACATAAGTAATGTCTTATCAATTCACCTATAACACCTGTATTAAGGAAAATAACTCAGGGTGTGCATTTGCTTTGCAGTTCCTAGAGGGCTACCCCTTTTCCACTTGTGACAAACAGACCAAATCCAATTAGTTAGGTCATCCACAGATTTCAGGTTCTCTATGGTAGATATGCGGGGCCATAGACAGTGGAGACAGGTGAGGATTAGTTACTTCCTTACAACGTTGCCGCCATGTTATAATGAAACCACATTCTGACACATGTGAAAACATCTATTATGAAGCAGAGATTAAACAGTAACACACTCTATTCTATAAACTCATGGAAGTCCCTGCATTCTGTCCTTTTTTTGGCCCTATTACAGAACCGGCATAAAAGATTTACCTAATGCAAATGCAGCACAATTCTAGCTGTAGAATTAAGCTGCCCAACTGCTTAATTCACTGGACTAAGACTCCTCCAAACCAGCAGCTCAGGGTCCCAATTTAAGGCATTCCTAAGGGTGAAGAACTTATGAGATTCATATATTCTAGTTCATATGAATATTACTAAAATGTTTTAGCTGGTCCGGTATCTTGAAAACCACTAATATGATTTATGAAAATCCATTCCTGGTATTCATTATCCTAATTAGTAAAGTACATGGTGCTGCTCAGAGATAAAACGTATTGGAAGTGGTTAAGCTGTGGAGTGTGGCTTTTGATCAAATGCTAGCTAACCACTCTGGAGTGTTCCATTCCCACTTATGGTAAGTGACTCCCCTTTAGGTATGGACCAGGATGCACACATTTTTATCATGTCATCTGTGCTGAAACGTGTAAGATTACAGGCCATGTGATGTTTACATTTTTCTACCGTGATGTTATATTTTAGAATTTTCAGTGCCCTCTTTCTTCCTTTTCTAATTAAGTAACTAGGTTTTAAATGATACAAATTTCATTCTCTTGCCTTTTCTCAGAAAGAAGGATCTTTCTAACACATGGATAGATAAACAGATTGTTTGCCTATCTCCTTTCTTTCATTCTTTCTTTTAAAAATGTTATATTTTTTAAAAGTATTTTGTGTTCATTGAAGAAAATATGAAAAATATAGACAAGCAAACAGAACAAAAAAATCACCTGTTATCCCACCATTCAGCAATCATTGTTAAAACCAATCTATTTTTCTGTATCTGTTTCTATTAAAAATACAGTCCCTCTCACCACTGCACTCTAGCCTGGCACTAGGATATTTTCTTGACTCAGTATCTATTTAACAATATAAGTGAGGTTTTCGACTGTGGGGAGAGTTGGGGGATTTGGAGACAGGATCTCAACTCTGTTGCCCAGGCTAGAGTGCAGTGGCATCATCATAGTTCACTGCAACCTCAAAAATTATCTTCCTGCCTCAGCCTCCCTAGCTGCCAGGATTACAATCATGTGCCACCGCCTTTGGCTAATTTTTCTTTTTTTGTAAAGATGAGGTCTTGCTCTTGCTCAGGTTGATCTCTAAATCTTGGCCTCAAGCAGTCCCCTGCCTCAGCTTCCCAGAGTGCTAGAATTATAGGCCATGAACCACCACACCTGGCCAGCAAGGTAGTTTTTAATAGTTGCATAAGATTCCATTGTATGTGTACATCATAACTTATTTAAACCATTCCCTATTGTTGACCATTTATAATTTCTCAAGTTCACTATTAAAGGCACTGTCAGACTTTTTAGACTTAATTCCTTTCTGCTTCTTCAGACTTAGTACTTTTGTACCCATCATTTTCTCTGTCACTAGCTATTAAAATGCTAATCTGATCCTTTTTTTAAGTCAGTGTTACAAGGTTCTTTAATTCAGGTTTTCAAAAAGTTATAATTTTTAGCTTTTCACTAACATAAACTTATAATTAGATAAAGGATGTTAAAAATACTGTTTGAAATTTTTAGTACTGTAATATTTTAGCTTATTTTTAAAAATGGTTTTAGGAGTATATATACTGGGGAAATATGGACAGAAGAAAATCAGAGAAATACAAGAAAGGGAGGCCACAGAGTACATTGCTCAAGCTCGACGGCAGTATCATTTTGAAAGTAACCAAAGGACTTGCAATATGACAGGTAAGACAACAAGAAACATTTATATTTATATAAAACTGTTTGATGACTTTTATTAATTTGCAGACTCCTTGGAACAAATTTGGAGGAAAAGACAAAAGAAGAATGATAAATCCAGCAAGTATTTGCATCATTTAATTGAAATACATCTTTTCTTTTTTTTTTTGAGACAGAGTCTCACTTTATTGCCTTCCATAGAGTGCCGTGGCATCACACAGCTCACAGCAACCTCCAACTCCTGGACTCAGGCGATTCTTTTGCCTCAGCCTCCTGAGTAGCTGGGACTACAAGCACCCTACAACGCCCAGCCTCCCTGGTAGCTGGGACTAAAGACACTGGCCACAAAGCCCAGCTCTTTTTTCTATTTTTAGTAGAGGTGGGTCTCACTCTGGCTCAGGCTGGTCTCAAACTCCTGAGCTCAAGCTATCCACCTTCCTCAGGCTTCCAGAGTGCTAGGATTATAGGTGTGAGCCACCATGCCGGCCTCTGTCTCCCTCATTTTAAGGCTCAGATCAAGAAGATTAAGTGACACAACTAAAGTTATAGTTGGAGTATGATTTTTAATATTTGAAGTAATAATGCTTAGAAAAATACCTCAATTCTTTAAAGCAAATAGTAATCCTAAATACTGTGTATCATGACAGCTGTGATAAGGCACAGAGAGTAAGAACTCAAGCTCTCAGATGAGGCCAACCTGGTGCATTTCCCAGTTTGTCATGTATTATCTCTGTGTCTTTGAACCAGTCTAAACCTAAGCTCTCCCCTCTATAAAATGGCCATCTTAAAACCCACTTCATAAATGTTTTGTAAGGCTGTAATGAGTTAATGTATGTAGTACTTGGAACATACAGAGTAAATGGTAACCTTTTGAAGATCACACAATTCTGTAAATGGACATTCAGCATTCAATCTAGTGGTGCTGCCCAGGACATTTTAATGAGTTTTTAAAAAACAGTTTATTTCTGGTTCTTACTCAGTTTTTCAGAAAATAGTAAAAGGTAGCTGCTTGGGTCCCAAAATATATCTTAGTTTGGCATGGGTCAGTGTGGGTCCCCCAGGAAGCAGATGCTGAGATTGGCTTAGCTGAGACCTATGAGGAGAAATGCCTGTGAAAAACAAAGATAAGGGAGGCCTTTCTCCCACTGTGCAGTTCTAATGCTTGTGAACAGAAGGGAGGAGGAAGGAAGGTAGGTAAGAAGAGTTGGAGACCACAGAACATTCTAAGGAAGTTGTGGCAGGCCAGTGGGGAGTCTGCAAGCCAGAGTTTCTGGTAGAGGAGGCTAGAGGGATGGGTCTGCATCCCCTTGAGCACTGTCCTTAACTGGGAGCAGTGCACACACGCTCATGGATCCAGCTGGCAGTTAACGCTGCTCCTCCCAGCGGATGATGTGGGTTGCACATTTCTTTTTGTTTTGTTTGGTTATATATTTCTATGACAATCACAACTCTCAGATGAACAAAGAGCTAACTGTGTGCTATTGAAAATAAGATATGGTGATCACTAGGAGCCAAAATCACTGAAAAACTTTACAAATTAGCCTTCTGGTATGTATTACAAACGGAGTTACAAATAATATGATTAATTTTCTTTCCTTTTGGATAAGATGTAATGGATATGCTAGAAAAAATTAGCATTTGGGGGTAAATATAACTAGTTTTCTTACCTAAGAAGTTTTCCCTTTTAGAATGTAGTGTTTGTGATCACTCAATACTTTTTCATTTTATTATCATTACTTATTTAGTGTTATTACTGAAATTCATTTTAAATTTATATTTATATATTTCTCCAACATTTTTTATTTCGTGTGTAGAGCAATTAATGAACTCCTAACAATTACATGTAATTTTTTTTTTCTGTAGAGTACTATGGCTCATTACATCTTCACATTAGTCTTAGGATTAACAAACAGTTTTCTCTGACAAAACTAACACTAAAATTCAGGGGTTTTTAATGGCTAGCCCAGTGCACTTTTGTATAGGTTATAATAAGTGCTTATGGCTTTTTAGTTTTTAACAAATACCTTTTTCTAAAATTAGAAATAAAATATGAAGCAAAAAGTATAGTGAAGATAAAAATGTTTTTGTTCATTTTCATTGTATGAGAAGCAAACATTTCTTGTAAAAAAATTTGGAAAATATAGAAAGAAGAAAACAATTATTCATAATCAAAAGATGACCACTGTTAATATCTGGGAATAATTTTCCATTTATGGTATATAATAGCTATATATTATACATATTATTTGTATATAATAGCTTTATATTATACTATTAATAACAATAATTTGAATTCTCTAACTCCGACCAACTCCTGCTAGTTGCTAGCCCTGTCAAATAGACTAAAACAATGTGCATTTCTTAGTGAGGGCAGTGACCTTTTATTTTCTGTTTTACTACAGTGCTATCCATGCTTCCAACACTAAGGGAGGCCTTAATGCAGCAACTAAATTCTGAGAGCCTCACAGCTCTGCTAAAAAACAGGTAAATGCAAGTTTTAGCATTTTCATTTAGGTACCACACTTACATTGTATAGAGTGTAGATCTTATATCACTTGGAAATTATTAAAAAATTTAACAAGTCACTGTTTATTAAATGTGTTCCTGAACCAGATACTGTGATGCTAACAACGCTATATTAAATTTTGTGCTTCTTGAAGAGTTTATAGTGTAAAGCATGTGGATGTATTTTTTAAAATAAATAAGGTTTATGGAACTTGTATGTTAAGTTAATAAAATGAAGAACAAAATTAACATAGGCAGACAATGCAGTACTGGTAATTTACATGACTGTGATAGTTTGCTGTTTCCAAAGCACTTTCATATATGACCCTGTCTGTGAAATGCAGCATGTGTCGGACACGGTAATTTGGTATGATGCCACGTTAGAGGAGACTTCCCGAGGAAGTGGCTTCTTTATGAACAGCATGGAGGCAGTGGTTTCAATAGATAAATTCTACTTGTTGTCCTCTTACTAAAATAGTCAAGTGCCTTGTAATCACCTGTCCAATAGCCAGGTAGAAGGAGGTGTTCTTCCTTCTTACTTTTTTTTTTTTTGTATTGCATGATCTCACTTATATGTGGAATCTTGAAGATTGTTTTTGCAAATAAGATTGCAACCCCTGCTTTTTTCTGATTTCCATGTGCCTGGATTATTGTTTTCCTTCCCTTCCTCCTGGGTCTTGTTTTATCCATTGATATCATGTGTGTTTCTTGGAGATAATAGATATCGGGCCTGAGCTTTTGTATCTAGTCAGCCAGCCTGTGCCTCGTTAGAGGAGAATTCAAGCCATTCACATTTTTTTGAGAAAATTGATATATATGGTAGAGTTTGGGTCATCTTATTTTTCAGAGGTCTAGAGCTTTCTTGTATCCCTTTCACCATTGTGGAAGCTAGGCTTTGTTCCTTAATTTCTGGGTGTATTTACTTTGGTGGTGGACCATCATGCTATTCATCATGAAAAATGGGTCTGAGTACTTTCTGTAGAGCTGGCCTAACTATGGCAAATTTCCTCAACATTTGGATGGTAGTAAAATATTTGATTTCTCCATCACAAATGAAATTCAGTTTAGCAGGATACAGTGTCCTGTGCCAAAAATTGTTTAAGAAGGTTTAAGTTGGATGACCATCCTCTTCTGGCTTGAAAAGTTTCAGCTGAAAAATCTGCAGTCATCAGTGGTTCTTTCTTGAATGTCTCGCTGTGCCAGGCCTGGTGCTAGGTACCTTCCATATTTGCAGCCATTCAATTTAAACAGTATTCCTGGGAAGCAGATATTATCTCCATTTTGCAATAGGAATTCAATGCTCAGACACTTTAAATAGCAAGCTGGAAAATTGCTTTGAAAATGTTTTCTACATTCAGAGAATACTTCCCAAAGTAGCAATGAATTTGTGTACTTGGGATTTTTTGTCATCTGATTAAAATATAAAGCAAGTGATAAGCATTTTTCCCCTTTATATATCATCATTCTTAGAGATAGACAGACCTTTCTTCCTTCTTACAGATATAAGTCTTACCTTAAAAATTAGTTCATATAATTACAAACAAAACCAGATTGCTTTTGGTCAAGTACTTAATAATCAGCTATATATATATATATATATATATATATATGCAGAAAGATTTTAATTGCTATAAGTTTTAATCTAATGAGAAGGAAAGACAAATAAGTGAGTAGCACTTTTGTAAAAATCATATAATAATGAACATACTAAGCATGGTGGCTTCCTTCTTGGTGGATCTTTATTTCCTGTAAGGCCCAGCATTCCAGGTGCTTTGGAGGAGTCAAGATAATTAGATGAGGTCCCTTTCTTTTGAAGGCTTTGTCATCCAAAGGAGACGAAATATGAATAAATTATCATAATTCCATACATACTATGTTTATTGCTGTGTTAAATAGTAAAAGCAAAACGTGGGGCTCGGCACTCGTAGCTCAGTAAGTAGGGCACCCGCCATATACCCCGAAGCTGGTGGGTTTGAGCCTGGCCCAGGCCCCAGGCCTGCCAAACAACAATGACAACTGCAACCAAAAAATAGCTGGATGCTGTGGCGGGCCCCTGTAGTTCCCAGCTACTTGGGAGGCTGAGGCAAGAGAATCGCTTGAGCCCAAGAATTTGAGGTGGCTGTGAGCTGTGACGCCACCACACTCTACTGAGGGTGACATAGACTCTGTCTCCAAAAGAAAAGCAAAAATGGGGAGAAAATGTAGGAGTATAGAAAAAATATATATGATTAATTTTGATGGACAGCTGATTAATTTTGATGATTAATTCTTGGACAGCTTTAAAGAAAAGGGATAGTTCTCCTTTTTTTACTTAGTACACAGGGAGGAGAGTTTCTGAGATTTTGGAAAATTTAAGATGGGCAACAGTTATCATTCACTGTTTCCTCTTTAAATACCTCAATGTTGATTTTTTTTTTCCTAGCTTCCTTTTGATTTGAAATTACCATTTGCAATTTGGTGGTGGGGAGTGTCCATTTGAAAAATAGTTGTATAAAGAAGGGCGTGAGCCCTTTACAAAACGTAATTACATAAGGCCTCCACTCCTATGACTTCTTCTATATTAGTTTAACATGAGATTCTGGTCTCATATAAGCCTGTTCAGCAAGTTAGTTTTATCTTTAAACTAATTGTGGTAATAACTAATCAGAAATAAACAAATGCTTTTGCAATCTTCTTTCATCGGTTTCATGGTAGCAAACAAATAGCCATCCCTGTTTTCAATACTTGGCATTCTAATTGAAGGCTGATAATGGCAATCAAGTTTCAAAGGCAAAACATCTCAAACACCCTTCCTCATAAGACAGGTAGAACACTTTGAAAGGATTAGTTTAATTCTTAAACAAATATTTTTGTTACATTAAAGAGTCTTCCTATTTGGAAGTTATTTCCCCTAGACAAATCATTTTCTCTGTTCTTTTGCATAGATTTAGAATCTTACATAGGTTTTGGAATGTTTAAAAAGATAGTGTCAATATTTTCAAATCTAACTTTTAAAGTCTAATAATGGTGAGTGTCAACATGAAAAAATGTCTTGGGTAACTATAACGCTCTCTTCTCCCACCAGAGTCACCTCAACTAAAATGTGGTTTGAGCAAACATAGTTTCGATTCCGGTGCTCTAATTTGCCCTTCCACAGATCACTCCTACTGAGCACTTTCTATATGGAAATTTGTTTTGTTTCAAATTTTTATGAAAAGTACTTTGAAATTTTTCTTAGGAGCAATCAAAAGATGTGATATGCTTGTGTTAGGTATCTCACTCTTGAATTGTAGTTGATTTGAAGTAAACACAGCATTCCCTTGTGAATCTTGCACAAGAGATGAGATTAAGGTTGCAGTAATGTCCTCGAGTATTTCCTCCACACATCTATACCTGCGCCATCTAGGAAAGGGGTGAGTGAAGCTCCGAGTCTGCTCACTGGCCAAGAAAGATGATATCTCACAATTGCAACATAACTCGGTTTCTTCCTGAAATGCAAATTTGTGTCTGAATATAAAATAGAGAATATGGGCTTGTATTTTGTATGTCTGTGCTTTTTATTTCATTATACTAGTAATTTACTTGTTATTATATAAGAACAAAAATATCGCTTTGTGATAAATTGGAAAAATAAAAGACCGGAAAAAAGCCTGGTTCTTCCACATAGGTGGTTTGAAAAGCCACAAACTACATCCACACAGTGGTATACTGTGCCTCAGTTAAAAGATACCAAATACTGCTGATATGGTCTGGATGCTTCTCCCCTCCAAATCTCATATTGAAATTTGACCCCCAGCATTGGAGGTGAAACCTAAAGAAAGTATCTGGGTCTTGGGAGCAGATCCCTCATGGCCACAGTAATGAGTGAGTCCTCTAGTTGTTCACAAGAAAGCTGATTGTTTATAAGAGCCTGGCACCTGCCTTCTCTCTCTGCTCCCTGTCTCACTGTGTGACACGTTTGCTTTCCCTTGTCTCACCCTGTGACACACTGGCTTTCCCTTGTCTCACCCTGTGACACACTGGCTTTCCCTTGTCTCACCCTGTGACATGAGTAAAATGTCCCAGAGGGCCTCACTAGAGGCAAATGCCAGCATATATTTCTTGTACAGCCTGCAGAACTGTGAGCCAAATAGCCCTTCTTTTCTTTAAGTTACCTAGCCTCAGGTGTTCTTGCATATTTTTACAATGGTGCTATTTTATTGTGACTTACTATTGTTAATTTCTTACTGTGAGTAATTTATAAATTAAACTTTATCATAGGTAAGTATGTATGGGATGAAATGAATGTATAGGGTTCAGTACTATTGAGGTTTCGGGCATCCACTAGAGATCTTGAAACATATCTCCTGAGGATAAGGATAAGGATAAGGACCACTGCACTATTAGGGAATGATCTCCATAAGATACATTTCTGTATTTTTTAAAAAGGTAAAGAAAAATGTGTATAGTATGCTTCCATTTATCTAAGGAGTAGGTATGAAAATACATATGCATACACACACTTATATAAAGCACAATAACAGAAAGTTCAAGCATTTTTTTAAATAGTCACCTTGGTACGCTGGGTGTGGTGGCTCACAACCTGTAATCCTAGTACTCTGGGAGGCTGAGGCTGGTGGATTGTTTGACTTCAAGAGTTTGAGACCTGCCTGAGCAAGAGTGAGACTCCAACTCTACTAACCAGAAAAACTGAGGCAAAGGATTGCTTGAGCCCAACAGTTTGAGAATTACTGTGAGCTATCAGGATGCCATGGCACTCTACTCAGGGCCACAGAGTCAGATTTTATCTTAAAAAAAAAAAAAAGAATTACCTGTGAAGAAGGGAGAAAATAAGGGGAGGATAAGAACAGACATCCCTGAATATACTGTGTTGTATAAATTTGACTTTGGGTAGCATATAAATATTTTACGTAACTATAAAACTATATATTTAGAAAGCAATGTCCAGAAGTTGATAGTACAATAAAACAGATGAGCTTAAATATGATTTTAGTCAGTTGTACAGCCACAAAGCCAGAAACTATGTAAATTACTTTCAAAGAAATTTGACTATGTATCCTTAGTAGTGTATGCTGTTTCCACACATGGAATTGGACAAACAAAAAGCTTAAACTCTTTTTAACATTGCTGTTGTTATTCTGAGACTGTTGTGTACTGAGGGAGATGAAGCAAATTAATAATTATGTTGGTTTCGCTAATTTTTAGTGTAGACAAAAAGAAACACAGGTGAAAGATTACTGAGATTAAGTTAAAAATACTATGGCTGATTTTCAGTTAGAAGTATTAGTATGAATTCATGATGGTTTTGGGCCAAGGCTGGGTTTGAACCCGCCATCTCCGGCATATGGGGCTGGGCGCCCTACTCCTTTGAGCCACAGAATAGATGTACACATAAATATATACACATATACACATACTAATTTATTAGCTTAGTCCACTGCGAAGTCTTAGAGAAATGATTGATTTCAAGTCTAAGTAGGAAATGAACAAGATGAACCAAGAACAACTTTTCATGTCAAAAAGTTGAAAGCTACAAAATGCTAATACAGGATTATATAAATTATAAAAATATAATTTAGGAACCAGCTTCCAGTGGTCAGAGATGGGCAACTTGAATATCACTAGAGTAAGAACTGCACTGCTTTGAAACACATGAGCTATGTATATAGATTCAGGTGTTCAGAATGATACCAGTGATAAAAAAAAAAAAAACACGTCATATTTACCTTGGAAAGATGGTTTGTAAAACAGAAAATTAAGGAAAGAAATTAATATTTCTCCTCTCCTATGTGATTTTATATTAAATGCATAATATTGAAGAAGAGAAGACTAGAATAATATATACCAGAGAAAGTGGTTGTTATCATTGGTTACTAGGATTATGACTGTTTTTATACTGTATTTTGTGGGCTTTGTTTTCTGCAGTTGTCCTATTTTGGTTTTAATGTAAAAAAATTAAATAGGATGTGTGAAGTTCAGAGTTTTCCATTAGATTATCTCAATTAATTTTAATTTTTCATATTTTCTGACTTTTTTTTAGACCTCCAAACAAGCTAGAAATATGGGAAGATCTGAAGATAATAAGTAAGCCTGCATATCCCATGTAACAGCCCATTCTTAAAACGCAGTAGAACCTCTATAACTTGACCTAAGAGACTGTAGCAAACTGGTCAAATTGTGGAAGTGGTCAACTGTTTCATACATGTGGTGCATGTCCAGTCTATGAAAATTAGGTCAACTTGAGGTGGTCAACTATGGATCTACTGTATTTATAAAGGGAAATTTTTGTTTTCTATCATGTGGATAACTCTTCCTTATCTGCCTCATAGAATTTTGTTAGAATCAAATAAAATAATACAAAGTAAGTATATCAGTGTCATAGAAAGTGGTTGGTAAATGTTAGTGGTAGTGGTTGTACCATTATTGTTCTTGTTATGATGACCATTGGTAAAACTGTCCTGGACTACAACATACACTTTTAAGTACTGACATTTTATTAAGTACTTTTATTAAGTATTCCAATATTATCGTACATAAAAGTAAGTTTTTATTCTTACTTTAATATTATATGCAAACTTATATTAGTGATAAAAATTTGAAACAAAAGAGCTGTCCTGGGGCCTGTCTGCTTATGTCTCAGAATTTCTATACTACCAGTTATTTCTCTTTTCCCATATCCATTCAACTTATCATTGTCAACAGAATGATATTAAACCTTACTTATTTGGAAAAAAATTAAACCTCTCTAGTACCCGGTATTTCCTTTCTGCTGCTGTACTTTCTCACACCCGTTATGACCAAAGATTTCTACATTCCTGCTCTCTTCTTCACTCCCACTCATTCTTGGTGCAATACAGCCTGGCTTCCAATCTGGTGTCTCCACCCAGGCACATCTCTCAAGCCTCAGGAATAATTGCTATTTGCCAAATCCACTGGACATTTTCCTAGACTGCTCAGCAGCAGTCAGCGCCTTCACTTTCTCCTGTGTTTTAATCACTGTCTTACACTCCTAAGAAGCCTAGTCCCAGACTTTGTCCTGCCTTTCTGTACCTTTCTCCAGTCCTGACACAGGCTCATCCTCCTTGACCACTGTGGAAAGCCACAGTTGTTACGTGCTCAGCCCCTTGTACTTCAAACTGGCTTCCTTGGCAGCTAATAATTCTGAAGCTGTAATTCTTTGTACTTCCTGATCCTTCCTTACTTTCCTTTCTAACTCTTTCATCTAATATGTTTTTATTGGTTATTGTTTCAGTTAACAGATTGTTTCTAATTTACGTTAAACAACTTATAAGGAGAGACTAGTTATGAAATATTTTAAATTGATAAATTTTTGTACTTGAAACAGTTACAAATACGTTTTTAAAGTTCATCTTATGAAAAAATACCCATAAGTATGGTTAATGATATTATACTTGTGGTGTTTTAATAACAGTAGCAAATGGTATTTTTTTCCCTCTATGAAGGTTTCACAAGAAGTATCGTGGCAGTGTACAGTACTTGTATGCTGGTGGTTCTTTTGCGGGTCCAGTTAAACATAATTGGTGGATATATTTACCTGGATAATGCAGCAGTTGGCAAAAATGGCACTGTAAGTTCAAAAGACTTAAATAGATACTGTCCTTTTGTTCAAGAGGTTCAGAGATTATTATTTATCCTGATAACAATTCCTGTGAACTAAATATCTTTATTTTTCATATGATTGTGAACTTCTAGTAATATAATTACTTTTTGTGTTTTGAAACTACATTTTTTTCCTTTTATTTTATTTTATTCTTGGGATTCATTGAGGGTACAAAGAACTAGGTTACATTGATTACATTTGTTAGGTAAAGTCCCTCTTATAATTGTGTCCTGCCCCAAAAAGATGTGTCACACACTGTGACCCCACCCCTACCTTGAAACTACATTTTTTGTTATGTTAAGGAATATAATTTTTCCTATTATTTCAGATCCTGCAAGTTTCAGTTCAGGTTATGCTGAGAGCATTACTTATTTACTAATTGAACATTGGGATTATTTAACCTTATTTCTGTTCTGTGCAGACAGTTCTTGCTCCCCCAGATGTCCAGCAGCAGTATTTATCAAGCATTCAGCACCTCCTTGGAGATGGTAAGATTCTTACTTGTGACCTGTATACTAATTTCAATTCTTTTATTTGTGTTATTGAGGAATTTAAAAAGTGAGCAAAGCTTTCAAATTCGTTTTTTCTTTAACAGGCCTGACAGAATTGATCACTGTCATTAAACAATCCGTGCAGAAGATTTTGGGGAGGTAAGATGTTTTTATTTGACTTTGCTGCCTCCCTGATTCTGATGGCATAAATGAAAAATTAGAATTATTCTAGAAAGCTACTGACTTTTGACATGGCAGTTTGTGAACTCTTTGTAGTCTAACCAGATACCTTTATAGAGTATTGCATAACAGAATCTATTTTTTTCATCAGTATAAACCTTTTTATACTGAGGGGTAAGCTTTAATATTCTGTTGTTTATTGACTGATTTCTAAACAAATCAGAAATATCTGGGTCGTGAGATAAAACACCTACTTTAAAATATGCCTCCGAGGCTCTTTCCTCCCACTTAGACTAGTAATATCTGTGATTACGGTGGGAATTTTCTTGTGAAATCTACAGAAAGATTTTTCTTGGCTGTGTAATAATGGCCCTTCACTAGTGGCTGATTTCTTAATCTATTTTGGGCCAGCCATCAGTTTCAGGTCAGACCAGATGAAACAAGGAAAGTGCTCAGGGTGTTTTGTATGGGTCCAGTTTATCCTGATTCTCTTTTCTCTGTTTCTAGTGTTTCTCTTAAACATTCTTTGTCCCTTTTGGACTTGGAACAAAAACTAAAAGAAATCAGAAATCTCGTTGAGGAGCATAAATCATCTTCTTGGATTAATAAAGATGGATCCAAATCTTTATTATGCCATTATATGATGCCAGATGAAGAAACGCCATTAGCAGTTCAGGTGCTTAGTTCATAACCATTTACCAAACCTGTTATTCTGTGTTTTTATAAAATATTTTACTCTCTTTTGAAATTTTGATTTCTGGGTCTTTTGAAAGTTAAGTGACTAAAAGATATATATGGTAATAATTTAAATAAAACCTTATTAACTTAAAAAGAAACTATACATATGGCCAGTTTCTAGTTAGAAACTCTTATAATTTTATTTATTTATTTTTATTATATCACTGCTGTGTACATTAATGCAATTATGGGGCACAATGTGCTGGTTTTATATACAATTTGAAATACTTTCATCAAACTGGTTAACAGAGCCTTCACTGCATTTTCTTAGTTATTGTGTTAAGGTGTTTATATTCTACACTTAGTAAATTTAACACGTACCCTTGTAAAATGCACCATAGGTGTGGTCCCACCAATTACCCATCCTCCCCTCTCCCCTCCCACTCCTCTTTCCTCCTCATCTTGGGCTATAGTTGGGTTATAGCTTTCTTATGGAAGTGTGGGTGCTCTTATAATTTTAGATATTTAGCACATTTTTATTGAGTATCAGTTAGTGACAGTGGATACTATGGTGTATGCTGTGAGTATGAAATGTGTAAGACATGTGCATTATACTTGGGGAACTCGGGAGACAAATTCAGTTAATGTGGCCAGAGCATATTTTATATCAGGTCAAGTAGAAGAACAAAGAGCTGAAGGTCAGGGCTAGATTGTAAAAAGCTTTCTGTGCCATGGATAGGAATCTGAACTTTGATTTGTAGACTAAGAAAGGTAGATTTTAACCAGGCTATTAGCAAGATCACATTTGCTGTTTAAAATAGATTAAAGATAGCAATATGACAATGGAATGAAGGAAGTTGTAGTCATCCAGTTGAGAAACGAGACCTAATCTAACAGTTATCAACTACAGTTGCTGCACCTTGGTGTGTCTGAGCAGTTGTTATATAAAGGTTGCAGATTATACAGCTTATTTTTAAATTAATATTTTTTCATTAATCTAGTGGATTTTACTTATTCTTTCCAGTCAGAGAATAACTTTCACTTATCAACTGGAGAAAGCTTAGAACAGAAAGGTCCCTATGTATATCTCAGCATGGAGGCTCTATTAGAATAGAATGTTGTATTTTCATTGCCTGTAGGTTTCTTCCTCCCCTAAATACCCTGAAGATAAATCTTGGGTACTGAGAGACACCCTGTATTTGTGAGTAGGCCAAAAAAAGGTGGGGGGGAGGAAAAAGCCTCTTTTTTTCTCTGTATATCTACTAGAAATCTATCCAAGAAGGACAGATAAACAAAAAGCTTAAATAGTATAATTTTACTTTGACTCATGTTTTTAAAACTATTAATATTTACCTGTGTACATAAACCTTTACAAGTTTTCTTAAGTTTAACTTTCTTCTTTTTTTTTTTTTTGAGGTAGAGTCTCATTGTGCTGCCCTCCATAAAGTGCCATGGCATCACAGCTCCACAGCAACTTCCAACTCTTGGGCTTAAGCAATTCTCTTGCCTCAGCTTCCCTAGTAGCTGGGGCTATAGGCACCCACCACAACACCCGGCTATTTTTCTGTTGCAGTTGTCATTGTTGTTTAGCAGGCCCAGGCAGGGTTCCAACCCGCCAGCCTCGGTGTTATGTGGCTTGCACCGTAATTGCTACAGCAATTTTTTTGCTTCTTGATAGAACATAGAGTTTTATATTTCCTGAACTCTTGAATTTATGTATGTGATTAGTTTCAGCATGACCCCGTGCTAATATTGAAACTCTAAAGTATTGCATTTTAATTTTACAGGCCTGTGGGCTTTCTCCTCGAGATATTATCACTATTAAACTCCTCAATGAAACGAGAGACATGTTGGAAAGGTATGTACACTGCAAAACACAGGGAAAATGTGTTTCTATTTGGAATGTACTTAAGACCGTTTTTCAGTTTTTCTTGAACAACATATTCAGCATAATACTGTGTTAAAATTAAATTTTGAATCTGTTCCTCTGCCTTGGGGAAATAGGGATTTTTTCCAAGATGCCCACCCTCTTCCCTAGCCTGCAAATTCTGATATACTAGTTGAAAGGTACTTAGTGCTTATATTTTAACAAAAGCTTTCCAAGGTAATTCTGGCATACTCCATGTATACTAGTAAATATTTAACAGCTAACTCAGGGGAGAGAGGGGAATGGCAGAAACTGAAATTGTAGCATCAGCAGACCTCAAGCTCCCAACTTGAAGTCACTGAGTACCAACTTAGAGAGTTGGGAAGAGTTGCTCTTTCAAGCCAGCACTAGCCAGCTCCAGCTAACCCTCAAGTAGTACGGGCACACACCTGCATCTGCTCATGTGTGCACACATGCACACACTCCATCTTAAGAGCTACTCACTCTAAGACTTTTAGGACAGACTGTAATGTTCCTAAAAGCTTCCAGTGATAAAAATGTCTTCACATCTTTCCTAAAGTGAGTATTTTTATTTTGAATTACCCCAAAGAAAGCCAGGATGTTAAAAATCAAAAAAGCCCCAGACTGTATTAAAAGACCATACAACCTAGATTCAAGGTTAGTTCGACTTAGAGCCAGTCTCGCTGAGCCACTTAAACTCTTTGAGATCATTTTATCATTGTAAAATATGAGGAGTAATACTTGTCCTTCCCAATTTATTTTTATCTTAATTGATAAAAACATCCAAGTCTCTTTTTTTTTTGTTTGTTTTTTGGGGGGTTCTTTTGGTTTTTTGCGATAGTCTCACTCTGTTGCCCAGGCTAGAGTGCCATGCTTCAGCCTAGTTCACATCAACCTCATACTCCTGGGTTCAAGCAATTCTCCTTCCTCATCTTCCCAAGTAGCTAAAATGGCAGGCACCCACCACAATGCCTAGCTAATTTTTCTATTTTTAGAATAGACAGGGTCACTCATTTGCTTGGGCTAGTGTCAAATTCTGAGCTCAAGTGATCCTCCTGCCTCAGCCTCCCAGAGTGCTAGGATTACAGGAGGGAGCCTCTGCCTCTAGCCCAAAGTCTCTTTTAAATTAAAACTGCTCTTTGCCTCTTTGGGATAATTTAAGCCTGTTTTCCCTAGTACTATTTTCTGAGGAAATGATATCTCTTCCTTATGATAATTTTTCATAAGCAACTGTTGGTTTAACTCAGCTACTAAATCTACTGTCTGTATTCAAGTAGCAATCTCCACTTTTTCTTCATCATATTTTCACTAAATCACTCAATGATGCCTCAGAAAAGGTCATCAGATCTTTTGCCAGATCTCATGAATCTGTAATGTTCATCTTACTTAACTTTCTCTGGTATATGACACTGTTCATAAGTCTTCCTTAAAATTTTATCTCACGTGGTTTCCATGATGTTATGCACTCTTTCTCTTGGATCATTTCTTCTTAAGTTCCTGTATGTGGTATGTCTAGCTTTCCTTTAAACATAGGTGTTTCCCAGGTACTTGTTCTTACTTCATCTGCACCTGCCCCAGGCAATTTTGTATGTTTCCATTACTTTAACTACTATCTGTATGCTAATGATTCCCAAATGTAAAATCTAGTTCTCCACTCTTAGGAAGATTTCTGCATGGTCAGAGATAGAACTATTTTTTTCATTTATTTATGCATTTATGAATTATTTATTCAGCAAATATTTATTACCTGTCTTTAGTATATTAGGTACAGTTCTAGATGCTAGGTCTTTAGCTCTCCTGGAACTTACATTTTAGAGGGAGAGTAAAACAATAAGCAAATAACTTTATTCATGAAATACAAAGCAGGGTAGGGTCTAGAGAGTGACTAGGGATGCTGCTTTTGACAGGCTGTTTAGGAAAAGACTCTCTGAAGAGTTGTCATTTGAGCAGAGACATGAATCTACTATGGATGTGAATATTACAATCCTGGAGAGTATAGTTCAAGGCCAAAGAACAGGTGCAAGGATCCTAATGCTTGGCTTGCTCAAGGAGCAGCAGGGAAGCCAGTGTTGGCTAGAGCACAGTGAAGTAGAAGAGTGACAAGAAAAGGAGGTTGGAAAGATGGCCAGGGATTCTAGAGTGTATTGAACCATGATAAATGTATTTGTTTTTTAATTCTTTGATTTAGGGGGAGCCATTGAGGAGGGTTTTTTTGTTTGTTTGTTTTGTTTTATTTTTTTGAGACAGAGTCTCAAGTTGTCACCCTGTATAGAGTACAGTGGCATCCCAGCTCACAGCAACCTCAAACTCTTGGGCTCAAGCTATTCTCTTACCTCAGCCTCCCAAGTAGCTGGGACCACAGGTGCCTGCCACAACACTCAACTATTTTTGTTATTGTTGTTGCGGTTGTCATTGTTGTTTTAGCTGGTGTGAGCCAGGTTCGAACCTGCCAGCGCCTCAGTGTATGTGGCCGGCACCCTCCCCACTGAGCTATGGGTGCCATTGCCACCACTGGGGAGTTTTAAGCAGAGTGATGACATGGTCTATGTTTATGAAAGATCTCTCTCATTCCTGTATGGTAAATTGACTATAAAGAGATAAGAATGGAACACGGGAGCCAGTTTCAAGAATTAAAGTGGTCTAATCAAGAGATGGTCATATCCCATATAGATTATATCTATTTCTACAAAAAAAAAAAAAAAAAAGACAAAAAAGAGATGGTTATAGCCTGGACTGAGTAGTAGCAATGACAACAATAACAAGTAGTTAAATAATGGGTTTGATTTGAAGGTTGAACCAGTAGTACTTGGTGAATTATTTGGTGTAGTTTATGAAAAAGGAGGCAAAGATGACTCCTAGGTATGTGGGCTGAGCATTTGTGAAAATAGGAATTGCCATTTATATTTTGTCACTGTTAAGCTTGAGAAGTTTATGAGACATCAAGTGGCTGTGTCTATTGGCAATTGAATATGAGAATCTAGAATGCAAGAGTTAGCTTATGGATATAACTTTGGGGTTCATCACCTTTTATATGGTGCTTCAAACTACAGAGGTAGGAAGAGATAGAGGCTACCAGACAGCTTAGTCATTGACACTTCAACATCCAAAGTTTAAGAAAGGAGGAAGGGCTACAAGGGAGACTGAGCAGGAGCTGCCCATGAAACCAGAGGAGACGCCAAAAAAGTGAGAGGTTCTGGAAGACACTTAAGGAAAATATTGCAAGGAGACTGTGACTAACTGGATTGAAATGCTTCCGGAAGGTCAAACGAGATAATAACTGAGAAATGACACATCAGATAATGTCAAGATGGAGTAGGTTGGTGATCTTGTTAAGAAGTTTCAGAGGGACAGTGGAGATAACCCGACTCGGAAGAATTAGAGCTGGGGAAGTAGAGACAGCAAGGATAAAACGCTTTGTCAAATAAAACATTTGACTTTGAAGCTGAGCGTGGTGGCTCACACCTGTAATCCTAGCACTCTGGGAGGCCGAGACAGGTGGATTTCCCTGAGCTCAGAGGTTTGAGACCAGCCTGAGCCAGAGTGAGACCCCATCTCTACAAAAAGAACAAAAACCAAGCATTGTGGTGGGCATCTGTAGTCACAGCTACTTGGGAGGCTGAGGTAAGAGAATTGCTTAAGCCCCCAAATTTTGTTTACTGTGAGCTATGATGCCATAGTACTCTACCAAGGGCCCCAAAGTGAGACTCTGTCTCAATAAATAAATAAACAGGAAAAAATTTTTTAAAAAGTTCAAACTAAGACAATTGAAAGCAAAATTTAAAGAAAAGTTTTACTTTGAGAGGTGTGGAGAGATGGGACAGTATTGAAGAGGAATATGGAATCCAGGAGATTTTGATTGTGTTTGATAGATTTTTTAAACACATCTTTTTACTAGACTAACCTTCATGAGGTTAGTAACTTGTTTGTTCAATTCCTCAGCTCTTAGAACAATGCCTTGCTGTCACAGATGCTCAGTAAGCATCTACTGAATTGATAGAAGAGGGAGGAATTAAGGTGGGAAAGCAGGATAATTTTAGGGGCAAAGAGCCCTGAATAGGAGAAAGGAATGAGCTCTAAACTGTAAAGGGTTGGTTCTAGGAGTCAGGACGAGACGGCTGAAGTAGCTGCAGGTGCATGTAGATGGCAGATGTAGTGCGACAGCCTGTGGACGTTCTCTTTGCTTCTTTGTGTGTATGAAATAGGAAGCAAGGTCATTTGTTTCGAAAAGCTGCTCTCATTTCTTTCATTGGCCTGAATGAATTCAATGCAATAAGAGGAAGAGTTAAAATTAGGCTTTTTAAGCACGTAGGCTATAAGCACAGTTCCATACTGCTTTACATATCTTAATTCATTTAACCCTTAAGTAACCTTATGAGGTAGGTCCTCTTAGTTTCCATTTCTTTAATTTCCATACCCTTAATTTGTTTTTCTTCTTTGAGCCCTACCCTATTACCTTTTTTTATTTTTGGAGACAGAGTCTCACTTTGTCACCTTCAGTAGAGTGCTGTGACATCATAGCTCACAGCAACCTCAAACTCTTGGGCTCTAGCAGTTCTCTTGGTCAGCCCCCCAAACCTGTGAGCCTCAGCCTCCCAGAGTGCTAGGATTACAGGCATTGAGTCACCTTGCCCAGCCCCATATTCCCTATAAAAGAGAATAAAGTTAAACTTAAATTTACTGTGGGACCCAGCAATTTCACTCCTAGGTATCTGGGCATGAGAAATGAAAACTTATGTCCACACAAAAACTTCTTAGTAATTTTCATAACAGCATTATTCACAATAGCCAAAAGTGGTAACAATCCAGATTTATATCAATTGATAAGTACATAAATAAAATGTGATATATTCCTACAATGGAATTCTATTTAGCAACAAAAAGGAATAAACCATTGATATATGCTACAACCTAGATGAACCTTAAAAACATTATGCTAAGTGGAAAGACCACAAATTAGATGACTTCGTTTCTATGAAATGTCCAGAAAACTGTACAAACAGAAAGAAGATTAGCTGTTATCTGGGGTTCATGTTGGGATTGGATTGGCTGCACATGGGCATAATAGATGACGGGAGTATTCTAAAATCGGATTATAGTGATTGTTGCACAACTACGTAAATTTACTAAAAATCATGGAGTTATACATTTAAAATGGGTGAATCTAATGGTTTCTGCATGCAATTCCTAACTCAATAAAGTTGTTAAAGTGCTTTTAAAAGGAGAGAAGGTCCATAAGTAGACAGATAAACACAAACACATACATATGCACACACTTATTGACCAAGAAACCTAAACACACGCAGTTTCTAACATGCATAGCCCCCATGTATGTTCTTTTTTTTTTTTTTTTTTTGAGACATGTCTTCCTTGGTAGAGTGCTGTGGCATCATAGCTCACAGCAACCTCAAACTCTTGGGCTTAAGCAATTCTCTTGCCTCAGCCTCCCAAGTAGCTGGGACTACAGGTGCCTGCCGCAACGCCTGGCTGTTTTTTTGTTGGAGTTGTCATTGTTGGTTAGCAGGCCAGGGCCAGGTTTGAACCCGCCAGCCTGGGTGTATGTGGCTGGTGCCCTACCCACTGAGCTACGGGCACTGAGCCTATCAAAGAGTTCTTGTGAGATAAAATGCCCCAGTTCATATTTGAGCTCCCCACTTACTAGCTACATAACTTCAGGAAATTTCTTCATCCCTCAAGTATCTAGTTCCTCATCTGTACATGATAATAATGTGTTCTTTTCTTTTCTTTTTTTGAGATAAGAGTCTCAATCCATTGCCCTGGGTTAGAGTGCTGTGGCATGATAGCTCACAGCAACCTCAAATTCTTGGCTCAAAAGATCCTTTTGCCTTAGCCTTCCAAGTGGCTAGGACTACAGGGCTGCACTATGATGCGCAGGTAGTTTTTCTATTTTTAGTAGCGACAGGGTCTCACTCTTGCTCAGGCTGGTCTCAAACTTCTGAGCTCAGGCAATCCACCTGCCTCAACCACCCAGTGTGGTAGGATTACAGGTGTGAGCCCACCACATCCAGCTGACAATATTTTCTGTCTCACTGGGATGTCATAGCAGAGAATGTAAAGGAAATCTCTATGACTGTAAGAGGATTTAAGAGTGTCCTCAGGAGAAATAATACTAGTATTGATACTTTTAAAAATACACTATATAGCTCCAGTCGCTCACTGGGTTAACACATGGTACTTATATGACGGTGCGAGTGGAGAAAAATACGTTGTACAAAATGCTGGCCAATATAAGAAAATCTAACAAATTGAGTGAATATTGTCATTGTCTTGTGCTAAAATAAGCTCATTTATAATGTTTTATTTTTAAAGATTTTCCTGGATGTATTTACAGTGTCTCAGACTGTAAAAACTAGATAGTGCCTACAAATATTGATAACTTTCAAAGATAACCACATAATTACTGAATTTCTTTTTTCATTGAGAATTTAAAAAGTAATTTCTACTTTTTCTTTTGTATAGTCCAGATTTTAGTACAGTGTTGAATACTTGTTTGAACCGAGGCTTTAGTAGACTTCTAGACAATATGGCTGAGTTCTTTCGACCCACGGAACAGGACCTGCAACATAGTAACTCCATGAACAGGTGAGATGACACATAAAAATGTTACACTAAGGAATGGTCTAAAAATTAGTGCTTTGTGTATGTGAATTTTTTCTTCCAAGTTACAAAAAATCTTAAAGAGTAAATCCGAGTGCCTCATTTTGCAAGAAATTCAAGTCTGTTAAACTAATGATATTTTCATTATCAGAAGCTCCTTCTGGTTTCAATATTAAAACTTACATTTTTTCCAAAGGCTTTGCCACTATAGTGAAGTACTTAAGTTGTGAAACTACCTTTCTATTAGCCAAATTGCAATTATTGGGGTTTTTACTCTTTAGAATATGAAACTGACAATGTATTTAAATTTTAATGTGTCTTTTAATCTCATTCCATTACTGTAGGCCGTTATTAGTTTACATAATTTAATACTTTGGTCATTATAATAACCAAGCACTCTTGTAGATTTCCACTTGATGAATTATCTTCTTAGAGCTCTACAAACACTTACATCCGTTCATTTTCAGTCTGTTTCATAGAACTGGGAATATTCAGTTCATGCAGCTGTTAGTGATTTTAGTCAGAATTGTTACTAAGTCATGGACTTATGCTATATGTTATGGCTTTATTTTATCTTTATCATATATATATGTGTGTATATGTATGTGTGTGTATATATACATATTTTTTTTTATTTTTTTTTGCACAGTTTTTGGCTGGGGTTGGGTTTGAACCTGCCACCTCTGGCATATGGGGCCAGCACCCTACTCCTTTGAGCCATAGGTGCTGCCCCTTTTTTTTTTTGGACAGAGTCTCAAGCTGTTACCCTGGGTAGAGTGCCATGGCGTTAGAGCTCACAGCAACCTCCAACTCTTGAGTTTAAGTGATGCTCTTGCCTCAGTTATTCTATTTTTAGTAGAGACAGAGTCTCACTTGTTGCTCAGGCTGGTCTTGAACTCATGAGCTCAAGCAATCCACCCTCCTCGGCTTCCCAGAGTGTTAGGATTACAGGCATGAGGCACCGCGCCCAGCCCTCTTTATTATATCTTTATCATCTCTACATGAGACATCTGTGGTCACATATTATAGTGTACTTTAAGAACCTAGATTATATAATTTGTTATATCAAGCTCAGAACATAACGGGTTCTAAATCAATGTTGACTGACTATAAACCCATCTATTAAAATTTGGGGAAATAATAACTAATAGGCAATGTATCTGTGCAATATCAAATTTAATTCTTAAACACATAGGGCAAGATATCATTTGCCCAATTCTCTGGGGCCCTTCTGTGTTTTGTTTTGTTTTTTTCTCTTTGTCTTCCTACCCCCTTCTGAGTTGTTAGAAAAGAATGATTTGCCATTAACATTGAGCATTTGGAATGCTTAGAGCCATAAAGTTTATTTTCTGAAGCAATTTAAATATCACCCTAAGATCTTTTAAAGTTACACAAAAATAAATTTCAGCTCAAGACACATCCTAAACCAGGTGCTCCAATTAGTAAAGTTTCACTATAATTTGTGCATTGCAAGATATTAGATATTTTCCCAGTGGTTAAAGAATTGTAATTGTTGTATCATGAACAAAAACTTGACCTGATACACTGAAGAATTATAAAATTACATTGCAGCCATGTCAGCCGTTGATACAATCTTCCCTTCCTTAACTCCTGTGGTACTCATTACCTACACTTTCAGATACAACCTACCTTGGTTTGGAATCTTATTCCTCAGTTACATTGTAAGCTGCCTCTCAAAGTAAGAGACTGTCTTATGCTCTTTCATATCTCTTTACACATATAGGCACTCAGTAGTTATTTTCTATCTAAGTTTTTGTATTTCGTTTCAACAGCTAACTTTATGCTCTGTAAATCAATACCAGAAACATTTCCATTATACCCACTGTCATCCCTGTTGTTGATTGTGTTTTAAAAGTTCTAGGCACCATAGTAAGTCAAGAAAAGGAAGATTGTTAACTACTGGCAAAGACACAAGTATAATTATTTATTTTTTATAATTAATAATCTAGCTCTTTGAAGAGGTCTGGATTGACCTCTTGGCATGACTGAAAAATAATATAAACTAATAAAGGCTTAAACTATGTAGATAGTTCAAGTAGATAGTAGAACGTCTGTAAATTGACCCTCCAAGAGACTGTTAACAGACTGGTCAGTATAAGGAACTAGGCCTGCTGTACTGATACATGCATGTGATGTGTGTCCAGTCTATTAAAAATTAGGTCAACTTGAGGCGGTCAGTGTAGGGAAGTGGTTATCTATGGAGGTTCTGCTGTATATATACAGATATATATCTATGTGTGTTTATGCCATTTGAGGGGCCAGGAGTTTGAGACTAGCCTGGGTAACATAGCAAGACCCCATCTCTACCAAAAACAAAAAAAAAATTAACCAGATGTGACAGCACACACCTGTGGTCCTAACTACTTAGAAGGCTGAAGCCAGAAGATCATTTGAGGCTGCAGCAAGCCATGACCATAGCACTGGACTCCAGCCTGGGCAACCAAGTGAGACCCTTTTTCTAAAAAAAGATAATGTTTTAAAAATTTAAAAAGAAACAAAAATTAGGCAAAAATTGAAATGCCCAACTCTAGGAAGCTAATGGTATAAATTGTCACTGCTAAAGGATGGATTACTATAATCGTTAAAAACCAACCAGGCAACATGAATGGAGCTGGAAAATGTTCTTCTTAGCAGAGTATCACAAGAATGGAAGAAAAAGTATCCAATATACACAGCCCTGTTATGAAACTAAATTTATAGCTTTCATAGGAAAGCTATAACCTAATTATAGCCTAAGAATATGGGGAGGTGGAGGGGAGGGGAAAGGGGTGGATGGGTAGAGGGAGGGGGATTGGAGGGATCACTTCTATGGTTTATCTTACAAGGGTACAAGTGAATCTAAGAGTAGAATATAAACGTCTTAACACAATATCTAAGAAAATGACACAAAGGCTATGTTAACCAGTTTGATGAAAATATTTCAAATTGTATATGAAAACACCACACTGTACTCCCATGATTGCATTAATGTACACAGCTATCATTTAATAAAAAAAAAAAAAACCAACCAGATGAAAACTTTAAAAGAACTTTCAATAACAATAAAAATGCAAAAAACGGTATGTTTGGAAGGTTAGAGTTTTATGTTAAAAAACACAAGAAAGCAAAGATATCTATAAAAATTGCCAGAAGAAATTAACCATGTGTCAAGTATAGTTGTCATTTCTAGGTGATAAAATTATATTTGGGGGGTTTTCCTTTTTTATAGATTTCTGTAAGCCTCAATGACTATTGCTTTTATAATTAAGTTGTTAATTTCCCGTGAGGTAATTTCAGAAAATGATTATTAACTGTGATGATTTTTCAGTCTTTCCAGTGTCAGCCTGCCTTTAGCTAAGATAATTCCAATAGTAAACGGACAGATTCATTCGGTTTGCAGCGAAACACCTAGTCATTTTGTTCAGGTAAGAAGAAAGCTTGGGGATATTGCTAAAAACAAATTGAGTTCTCAGTGTGATCATGTTTGTCTAACATAAAATTACACTCTGTGATACTTGTTCAGAAAAACATAGAATTTGGAACTCCATGTAGAATGTGGCACAATGCCCAATAGGAGTAATAATGTGTGATCACAAACATGTAAGTTAGAAGTGCCTTTCTCCATGGTAGAGTCCAACACTGTAGGACCGCATATGAATCCGGGTATTTATATCACATTAATGTTCTGCCTTACACTGTGTCTTGTAAGAAGATTGAAATTTGAGACAAATCTTTTGTGGAGAAAGAAAACATTTTAGTATTTAATAAACTAGAACTGTTGGCGGCACCCATAGCTCAGTGGGTAGGGCACCGGCCACATACACGGAGGTTGGCAGGTTCAAACCTGGCCTTGCCAGCTGGAACAGCAATGACAACTGCAACAACAACAACAACAAAAATAGTCAGGCCTTATGGCAGGTGCCTATAAACCCAGCTATTTGGGAAGCTGAGATAAGATAATCGCATAAGCCCAGGAGTTTGAGGTTGCTGTGAGCTGTAACACCACAGCACTCTACTGAGGGCACCATAGTGAGACTCTGTCTCAAATAAATAAATTCGTTAATTAATTAAATGTAACTATTAATAGTGCATCAATAACTTGCTCACTGGCCTGGCACCTGTGCCTCAAGTGGCTAAGGTGCCAGCCACATACACCCAAGGTGGCGGGTTTGAATCCAGCCTGGGCCCGCCAAACAATGATGGCTGCAACCAAAAAATAGCCAGGCATTGTGGCGGCTATTGTGGTCCCAGCTACTTGGGAGGCGGAGGCAGGAGACTTGCTTGAGCCCAGGAGTTGGAGGTTGCTGTGAGTTGTGATGCCATGGCACTCTACCCAGGGGGACAGCTTGAAGCTCTGTCTCAAATAAATAAATAAATAAATAATTTGTTCACTAAAATGAATAAACGATGAGTTATTTAAATTTTTCACTAGACTTCCTATAACGTCATCTTCTTTCTTAGGAAAGCATTTGGAATGCATTGAATAAGACAAATGTTATTAATAAGGTGACTTCAGATTGCACAGATTTCATTTGAGTCACATCCAAACTTGAAAATTGTATCATAAGTAAAACAAATGACTTGCAGTTCAGTCCACCTCAACTGCAAACTGCTACAGTACTGTACACTGAGAAGAGGTCTCAGACAACTGAGCGTGTCTTCTGTGGAGAGTTTTTACTCGTGGGACCGTGATGAGCCCTGAATAGAAGGGACATCTTTCTTGTTTTCACTGCATTGTCCTTAGCTGGACCTTCACATGCACGCTTCCTCCTCTGGGTTTTGACGATAAGTGGGAAATACAACCAAGAGTAAAACCTCGTCAGTCGCAGTGCTGAAGCAGTTTTGTGCACTATGCTGTCATTAAAATCTATGTAATTGGTCATAAAAACAAATGGTTTCAACCTAACAAAAACACCATTGATGTTAATGTTTAGTAAAATTTTTTTAGTGTGACTAGACATATGTTAAATTTATACACTTAAACCATTGATTGACAAGATATCCATCAGTTTTATAACTCGGACTTCTGAGTTAAAATACCAAGTGATCTACTTAATAAATTGTCCTATGCTCTACTATTTTTATCTTTCATGAAACTTTTGCCTTCATTCAAGTATTAATTTACTTAAAATTAATATTTTTGAACTATTGCTACTTCAACCACAAAGGTGTATAAGTGATCGTGTTGCAGATACTACAGAACAGGGTTGGCCAACTCTATAAAGGGCCAGATAATAAATATTTTAGGCTTTGTGTGATATACATTGTCTGTGGAAACGGTTCAGTTCTGCTCTGGTAGCATTAAAGCAGTGATAGACAATACATGAACAAGTGAGTGTGGCTATTTTGATAAAGCTTTACATATAAAAACAGGCAGCAGTGACTTTGGCCTGCTGGCCATACATTACTGATTGGTGTGGTAGGAGATATTAAGATGATAGTATTGCTGAGAAAGGTAAAAAGTAGCTGGGACTATAGATGTGTACCACCAAGCCCGTCTAATTTTTTTTTTTTTTTAGTTTGTATGAATACAGGGTCTCACTCTGCTGTCCAGGCTTATCTCAAACTCTTGACCTCAAACAGTCCTCCCCGCTGGCCCCTTCAAAGAGTTGAGATTACAAGCACAAGCCAATAGAGCTAGCCTGATGAGAGAATTTAACTATTAACTGGTTGAGATCAAGACATACTCAATTGGGTTTTCTGATACTTAAAAAATTCAAGTGCCTGGTTTACCTTCCATTTGTTGACATTCCCGAGGCCCGAGGCCTTTTCTGCAGGGACCCTTTCGCCGTCTACTGAAGCCTGTGGACCCCTTCTCAGAATAATGTCTGTAAATGTATACAGAAAACACATAAGGTTTTGAAGGAAACCAATTACATATAGTTTTCAAAACATCTTTTAAAATCAAGTTTATGATGTAGCAGTATTGCTTCTTTATCATGCATTAAATCAAGATGGAATGAGAGTTCTCGTAGCTACCACAACTGTCCTGTGATTTCTTTTGAAGACAGATTGACACATCCAGCTAATGCCATTACAGTTTGTTGCCTGCATTCAGACTGAAGGAAATGCCGGATTTTAGCTAGAAGTTAATAAAAATAAAGATAGGATTTTTTTCCTTTACATTCAGAAACCACTTGAAGTGTTAAGAACCTTTGCTCTAAAGCAGTGGTTCTCAACCTTCCTAAAGCTGCAGACCTTTAATACCATTCCTGTGGGTTGCAACCCACAGGTTGAGAACTGCTGCTCTAAAGTATATACAAGGTATCCATGTAACAAAAATACTTGCACCCCTTTAATATTTTGAAATAAAAAATTTTAAAAATAACAAAAATAGAAGAGAAACAATGTCTATATGTATGGTTTGTGTATATGTATAGACAAAATAGGCACATACTACATGTACTGGTTAGATCTGCTAGAAAGTAATATGCCTTAACCATGTTCTGTCAGTGTCCGGGAAAATTACCTTTTGTCTTAATGCATTTAACCTTATAATCATTCATGCAGCAGGTACTTATCTCTGACATACACAAAAATGCATTTGAAAACTATTTGGGAGTTTTTCCTCAAAGTCACGCTTGAATAATTATAATACCACCATCGCCCATTTGAGAAACTTGTAACTATCTCCTAGAATTTAGTTGTTGTTGTTGTTGTTGTTGTTTGAGACAAAGTCTCCTTATGTCACCCTCGGTAGAGTGCCGTGGCATCACAGCTCCCACAACCTCAAACTCTTGGACTCAAGCAATTCTCTTGCCTCAGCCTCCCAAGCAGCTGGGACTATAGGCACTCACCACAACACCTGGGTGTTTTTCATTGCAGTTGTCATTGTTGGTTAGCTGGCCAGTGCTGGGTTTGAACCTGCCAACTTTGGTGCATGCGGCTGGCGCTGTAACCACTGTGCTACAGGTGCCGAGCCAGAATTTAGTATTTTTAAAAATTCCTTTCCTTAAATGGTTTGCTTCTTGGCCTAAACTAGTGCAAAACTTAGACCTAATCTCATTGCTTAAATATAGAAATGAATTCAAATTATCTATACTTTTGCAAACTCTGATGTTACATTGTCATCTTTGCTAGGATCTGTTGATGATGGAGCAAGTGAAAGACTTTGCTGCTAATGTGTATGAAGCTTTCAGTACCCCTCAACAACTGGAGAAATGATTGTTCCTTCACGAAAAGCCACAGTAGGATTCATTTTCTTTAAAAAAAAAAAAAAAACTGAAAAAATCAACTATACCTAGAGTAATAATTTGTTACCAAAATGCCTAATAAAAATATATTCTTAATCAAAGTCTTCATTTCATAATGAAATAGATTTATTTGGCATCTTAATATATTTTTTTAAATTCACGCAAACCAGTTTTTGTGGGCATATCTAAGTATACCAGAATTGCTGATAGTTGTTTACCCCATGGATATTAGTTCCAAACTGACTAAAAACTGATGTAGATACTTTTTAATTTATATAATATGAAATGCAGTGCACTTTGATATTAATACTGAGGAAAAATCTGTTGGGGAGGTAGGTGTAGGATGTATGAAGTTTGGAAAATAAGCTATTTAACTAATAATGTTCTCTGGACTGCAGTTAAACAAAGTGAATCAGACTTTTCTCCAGCTACCCTGCAAAGGAATAAATTAATCATCTCAAATACACCTTGATGGAGGACTTTTCTTCTTACAGAAATCAGTGGATTTTAACAGCTACCATCAGCTATTTTTTTTCTTTGCTATTTTTTTGCTATATTTTCGCAGGTTTTATTAATAAGCCTTAGAAAGTTACGCGTTTATTTAAACCTGCGTGCAGGTGTGTCCAACCTTTTGGCTTCTCTGTACCACATTGGGAGAAGAATTATCATCTTGGGTCACATATTAAATACACAAACACTAACAAAAGCTGATGAGCCAAAAAAAGAGGTCTGTGCATTATTTTCATGATATACACCACCACAGATAAGCAAAAAAGTCCTCACATAATCTGCATGCGGCCATGGGCCGTGGGTTGGACGCCAAGGCAAAACGTTTACTCACAGCTGTTATTAATTATATAGTTTTATTCATTTGTATGTAAATAATTTTAATAACTTACTTTGTATTGATTTTGAGTACAGTGAATATCTTATTGCAATAAACTATTTTAGTAAAATATGGTTTTGTTGATTTTATATTTTTCAGCCATTAATTTATTTGTCCCATAACATAAGTTTCATTTTAACTAGCAGTATACTTGGTGCTTTCTTTTAACTTGTTCATTTAGAAAAAAATAAATAACATTGCCTTCTAAAAAAGAAATAATTCATTGTCTCTAGTTTTAAATCCACAGTTCTGCATTTGGAAGAGTAATTAGGGCACAAATAAATGAATCATTGGGTATCAGTAAATTAGATACATTTTTTTCAGTAATATCATTTTATGTTCTTCTGACATAACATGTAACTGCATAGTAGAAGATAGAAAATAAATTGTGTATTCTCTTCTAAGGCCTGGCTAGGTTTGAAGCCTAGAATTTCAAAACAAAACAAAGCAAAACAAAAAAACAGGTAAAAGTAGAGAGGACAATTGCCACTTTTCAAAATATGACAGAACGGGGTGGCGCCTGTGGTTCAGTGGGTAGGGCACCGGCCCCATATACTGATGGTGGCAGGTTTGAACCCAGCCCCATCCAAACTGCAACAACAACAAAAAATAGCAGCTGGGCATTGTGGTGGGTACCTGTAGTCCCAGCTACTCTGGAGGCTGAGGCAAGAGAATCGCCTAAGACCAAGAGCTGGAGGTTGCGGTGAGCTGTGACGCCACAGCACTATACCAAGGGCAACAAAGTAAGACTGTCTCTAAAAAAAAAAAAGACAGAACATAATGATATTGTCATTAATAGTAGAGTGAAGGAAAAATTGTATTTCTGAAAAATTAGAGAATGTGTGTGTAATGGACATGCATCTCTTCCAGCAATATTAAACCCGGATTAGCTTAAAATCATCACCTAAAATCCTCTGCACCTGTAGAGCTGTGGCAGTTGAGGAGATAAGATAAAAACCTCATGTATTTAAAGTTAACTGGCCTTATAAGGAACAAAATTTGCCTTCTAATAGTACAGCAAGGGCCCTCCCATCTGAAACTCGTAGTTGTTTGGTTAATCCAAAGAGTCATTTAAAGCAGGGTATTGTGGGAAAAATATATATATATATATTTACACGTATATATATACACGTATATATACACATAAAATATATATATATTTAATGTGTATATATATATACACGTATATATATACATGTATACACACATATTCTTAGACCTTGTAACTTAAAATGTAAATATTCTGTATTTGCCAATTATTTGTTGTAGGACCCGGGTTTTTTCTAACTGTTCACAATAGACTTGCTGAGCTGGGATGTGTAGCTGTGGTCAGCACAGCTGCCTTCCAGCATAGGTCCCCTGGTAGGTGTTTCCCAATTATCTTTCTTGTACAAATCACATGCATTGCGTTACATAGGTGTGAACTAGAAGTGTAGAATTTCTTGTAAATTTTTACTATTTAAAGGGAATTTACTTTTATCTAGTCTTTCCAAAGCATTCAGTTTGGCATTCATAGAAACTAGGAGTCGTCACACTCGTGTCATTGGCACGTGTAGTCGCCATAAGGAATTCAACTGGCATAATCAATTGTTTGTAACTGTGTTATTTTCCTAGAGCTGCTATAAGAGATCACCCACTGGGTGGTTTAGAACAGCAGAAGCTTATTTCTCACAGGTAGAAGGTAGAAGTCCAGGTGCTGCCGTGCAAGGTGCTGCTCACCTTGCTGCTCAAGGTGCAAGCAGCACGGCCACGGTCCCTCCGAAGGCTCTAGGGAAGACCCTTCCACTCTTCCCTTGTCTCTTCCAGTTTCTGGGGGCCCCAGGCATTTCTTGGCTTATGGCAGAATAACTTTAATCTTGGCCTCACTGTCTTCTCTGTGTGTCTCTATGTCCCTTTCTGTCTCTTTTTCTTTTGAGAGAGTCTCACTTTGTCACCCTTATAAGGATACTTTCATTGGATTCAGGACCCACTCATATCCAATATGAACTTATCTGAGTACTTAATTATATCTCCAGAGACCATATTTCCATGGGAGAATACATTCTGAGGTTCCAGGGGGACATAAATATTGTTGGGGAACACTATTCAACCCACTGCAGTCACAAACTCAAATAGCCTTTGGTAACGTACTTGGGAGCAAGTGGGAATGGAAGGGCAGGGGGTGGCTGTTCCTTGACGGTCTGCAGTTTGTCCCCAACGCTAGTCGGGGTGCTTTTCCAAGGGAGTGGAGAGCTTCAGGTAATCAATCCAGTGAGTTGGTTAACGAGAGATTACTTAAAGCTATTTCTACATTGTTCTCTTTTAAACTCGTATAAATGTGTTTGTTACTACATATATGTGAAAATGGGTATGAATATTTTGTTTGGAAATTAAGCAGGAAAAGTATCCAACCAGGTCTTTTACTTTCAAAAATGAACAGAAGGCAAAACATCTGCCATGTTCTCTGTTGTCCTAATTTATCTTTATTTGAAGAGACTGACCTTTTAGAGCAATTACATTGCTTCAGTGTGGCACTCATAAGAAAATGAGATACAATTTTATTAAAGCGATGTCCATATTTTAAAAGGAGTAGGGGCACTGGCCCCATGTACTGGAGGTGGTGCGTTCAAACCCAGCCCCAGCCAAAAACTATAACAAAATAAAATAAAAAGGATATTTAATGAATATAAAATTGTATCAAAGTGATAATCTTTATTTAAACATCGATGTCTAGATTATTTAATCTAAGAATCTAGTTTGGCTCACCTTTACTATTTCTGTCATTAAAGGTAAATCAAAACTTAATTCAAATAAGGCAATTTTGTACCTACTGGTAACTCTAGAAAAAAGATTAATTGGTTGCCGGATAAAAATTACTGTCTGAAAAAAATAATGAGGCCTGATTTTTAGTTATCCTCACATAATTCTTGCCCTCCGTACCAGATAATTTTATGAATTTGCTGGAGTGTTTTGAAATCCTTGTGGAGACCAGGTTGTAGTGTGTTTCACATGTAAACAAGATACAGCTAAAATAGACTTCAACTTGGGATCTCGCACTTTTTCTTATATAGCGCCTGGTTATGGACCAGATCATATCTTAATGCTGAGCTGTATTTTGTCCTTTAGCTCCCTGATAGCTCATTGACCGAATCCTGTATCTAACTACAATTTGCTCAGATATTTCCATCTTTCTCCTTTATTCTCAATTTTAAAAGGTAACAATAGAATTTAAGAGGTTGACAGGTTTTGTTTTAAAAATACTTCTTTAAACAAATAGATGATCCTACTTCTGGGTTAAAATTCCTGTAACACTGGCTCAGATTTTGTTTCCTTTTTTTTCTTAGTCTAGTATTGGGATCATGTAAATCTCCACACATTACATCTCTGGTAACATGTTCATTGGGATTTAGGACTATTATTTGTCCATGTAAATACTTAGGCATAATTTCAAAAATTGGATTGTTGGCAAGGTGTGGTGGCCAATAAGTTAATTTATGAATTTACATTATACCTCAAATTAGCCCATCTACAAAAATAGATCCATACCTCTGATTCCATACCTTCTTTCACCCAAAAACAAAGAAAGAAATTTGGAAGAATATGTAGTAAAATATTAATAGTGGTGATCCAAACAATGATTTTTTTTTTTTTGAGACAGAGTCTTACTATGTTGCTCTCGGTAGAGTGCTACGGCGTCACAGCTCACAGCAACTTCCAAGTCCTGAGCTTAAGCAATTCTCTTGCCTCAGCCTCCCAAGTAACTGGGACTACAGGCACCTACCACAATGCTCGGCTATTTTTTTGTTGCAGTTGTTGTTGTTGTTTAGCTGGCCCAGGCTGGGTTCGAACCTACCAGCCTCGGTGTATGTGGCTGGTGCCCTACCCACTAAGCTACAGGCACCGCCTATTTATTTATTTATTTTTTGATACAAAGTCTCACTTTGTCACCCTTGGTAGAGTGCTATGGCATCACAGCTCACAGCAACCTCAAACTCTTGGGCTCAAGTGATTCTCTTGCCTCAGCCTCCCTACTGACTGGTACTACAGGCACCCACCACAACGCCTGGCTATTTTTTGTTGTTTAGCAGACCCAGGCTGGGTTCAAACTCACCAGCCCTGGAGCATGTGGCTGGTGCCCTAACCACTGAGCTATGGGTGGTCTGCCAAACAATGATTTTATATTTGCGCATTTCTGTATGTTTCAAAATATCTACAGTGTACATGTATCAGTTTTATAATTGGGGGAATAGACCCTTTTTTTTTTAAATAAAAAGACAATTAGTAGAAACATTGAAATATATATTAGGCCAAGTTTATTATAATACCACCTATATGAATGTGCCACAACATATTAACAAAAAAAAAAAAAAAAAAAAAGACACAACCTGGGTAGCTTTAATAGCAGAAATTTATTTCTCAAAGTTCAGGAGGCTGAAAGTCCAAGATCAAGGTGTTGGCAGATTTGGTTTCTTCAGAGATCTTGCCCTTGACTTGCAGATGGTGCCATGTCATTGTGTCCTACGTGGTCTCTCCTCCTGGTTCTTATATCCCTGCTGCCTCCTCTCCAGCTTATGAGAACATCAGTCCTACTAGATTAGGGCACCACTCTCTGACCTCATTTGCCTCTTTAAAGGCCCTACTTCCAAATACAGTGATGTACTACATACAGGATGGTGACCCCATACAATGATAATGGAGCTGAGAAGTTCCTGTCACCTAGATCTCACAGCCATGTGTCATACAGCATAGCCCTCCTGATCGTGGCGATGCTGGTGCTGATCAACGAACTGTGCCGCCAGTCATGTAAAAGTCTAGCAAATATAATTGTGCAGAGTAAAAAAATTGTCCTGTAAATGTAGTGTAGCCTCCGTGGGCAGCGTATAAAGTCTGCAGCGGTGCGCAGCGACATCCAAGACCGTCACATTCACGCACACTCACTCTGCGCGCCCAGCTTCCCGTCCCGCGAGCTCCAGGCAAGCCCCAAACAAATGTATCCTTTTTTTATAGTTTATACCCTCTTTTCACTGTACATTCTCTGTGTTTAGGCCTACAAATAGCTAATGCGGTGTTTCTGTTGTCTCCAGTGTTCAGGGCAGCAGGTGCTGTACAGATTGCAGGCTGGGGGTGCAGGAGGCTGTGCCTTCCGGGGTGCCCTAAGTGTGCTCGGTGACGTTCGCACAGCGGAGCTTCTCTCAGAACGCATCCCCGTTTTCAAATGACGCACCACCGTACGGTCACACTGAAGGTTAGGACTTCAACATAACATTATGAGGGGTAACTTACAGTTCCTAACGCCCCTGCCTACTCTAAAAAAAAAAAAAGCTTCCACTTCTGAGTCACACGGAAACAAAATCAATCAAGGTGAAGGGACTTTAATGGACGAGCCACTGGAAAGTTAAAATAATGGTCACATGGATAATGCAGGGGGAAATAGGAAGAGGAAGGGCTGAGCTGGCTCAGTAATGACTGGATTCTTCTTGTTCAGCTGCTCATGGCTTTCTAAAGCCGGCCTGGCCTCGCTGAGGACGGAACCGCAGCATCGGCCACTCTGCCGCGCTTCAGGTCACGTTGGTTAATGCCAGAGTCCAGCCCCAACTGCAGGGCAGCTGATCAAAGGTTAGCTTTGGCAGTTCTACTATGATGCCACTGGACGCCCAAGACACCCAGTGAAGTGGCCGTCCGTGGCCCAGCAGTTTTACCTGAAATTAAAAACAGACATAGAAACATCTCCAAATGCATCTCTTTGACTCACTCACTTCCTACTGGAGTGACTGATATTTCTAAAAAGAAAAAAAAAAAAAAAACACTACAGATAGGACATTCATTTTTTACCTTTATTTAGTGATTCACAAAGCGTTTTAACTCTTAATCCACTTGAGTCAATACATCTCCATTGCTTCTACACTCTTGCTTCCAAGTTACTCTCAAGAGGGAAATGAAAATGTGCAGGGTTGTAGAAGAACTAATGGTAAAGGTAAGCCAGGAGCGGTGGTTGGCGCCATAATCCTAACACTCTGGTAGGCTGAGGCAGTGGACTGCTTGAGCTCAGAAGTTCAAGACCAGCCTGAGCAAGATCAAGATTCCATCTCTACTTAAAAATATATATATATATAATTTTTATATAATATATATAAATTAACTGGGCATCACGTTGGGTGCCTGTAGTCCCAGCTATTTGGGAGGCTGAGGCAGGAAGATCACTTGAGCCCAAAGTTTGAGGTTGCTGTGAGCTGTGATGATGCCACAGCAGTCTACCCAGGGTGACAGAGTGAGACTCTGCCTCAATAATAAGAATGATAATAAAGCTGGAGAGTTAAAACATTTTTCAAAAAATGAATTATACAGGTAGAATGATGTGTCAGAGTGGAGAAAATGCTGAAGAGAAAATGATTCTGGAACCAATCTCCCCAGCACTTACACAGAATATCTGCAGAAGGTTCCCCTCTCATCCAGCCACTGCTACTCCCCAGCTTTTCCCATAACCTCCACTCATCCTAATACATAAATTTGATCTTTACATTTGACGGTTACTCTTTATTTTATATCCTTCGTCTTAATGATGATACTAAGTTAATTCAAATAAGTAGTTCTCTACATATTCTAAGGTTATTTTGAACTATAAAACTTTGCTTATCAGATTCAAAACCCATGAGCTTTAATTGTCCAGAAAATCCAATGGAAAAAAAAAAAAGAAAAAACAACCATGAACTTTTGAATTATATCCATTAGCATCAAGAAGAATATAAAATAAAATTTGAAACGAATCAATTTTATACCCAGCTACTATGCTATAATTAAACATTAGATTTGAGCTCTATCTTCTTTCTTCCTGACAAACTACAAGTGTTGGAAATAAAATGCAGAAAGGCAATGCAAAGAAAACCATCTGGACAATTCACCTCCAAAGGGACCAATTTTTTTCTTTCTTTTTTTTTAGAAACAGAGCCTCACTTTATCACCCTTGGTAGAGTGTCGTGGCATCACAGCTCACAGCAACCTCCAACCCCTGGGCTTAGGCAATTATCTTGCCTCAGCCACCCAAGCAGCTGGGACTACAGGCACCCACTGCAGTGTCCAGCTATTTTTTGTTGCTGTTTGGCCAGGGCCAGGTTTGAACCCACCACCCTTGGTGTGTGGGGCTGGTGCCCTACCCACTGAGCCACAGGCACCGCCCTGGATCAATTTCTTAAAGGTCAGACCTGGTGGTTACAACATTTAAACTGATCTTTAGCTTTCTCCAGAATGTTTCCTAAACTTCAAATGTAGGGTCATGACCTCTTACTTTTGTCCAGATGCGCTCTGTGGTAAGGTGTCAGAGAAAGCATCTGAATTCCAGCTTTATGAAAAGGCTAATTTTGGATGCATGCAGTGAACTTGAACAACATAAAATGATTGTGAAGAATAATGTTCATTTTATAGTGCAATGCACAGAGATGATGTTTTATCAGTTTAGTTTTCTGGGAAAGAAAAAGTTTCAAAGCTTTTGGCCAAACATTACCATTGATGGAGCTCATTTTAAAACTTGCTCTTATGAGGTATATGAAGAACACAAAAAAGGCTTCCCCCTGAATGCTAAGAAGTTATGTTTTTCATCAGGATACTTAAGTCAGCAGTCTCAAGGAATAAAGAAGGTAAAATTCCTTCTTACCTCTGTTGCCATCAGATTAGCTTTGGGCTCGCCAAGAATCAGCTTTCCTGATGTGGGCCATTTAAGGAAAATGGCATAGACCCGGTTTTCTTTAGGTTTGGATGTGTACCTTGTTAAAAGACAAAAAATTAAAAAGCGTAGTCACCTCACGTTTCTCATTACTATGGGTCAGGTCTGCAATTATTTTACAGAGATACTTCTGTGTAGTAAATATTTACAATGTTCCCCTTAATAGAAGGGGAGGAAAAATAGCTCCTCCCGCCTCCACTCCCCCAACACCAACAGGAGATAAAGACATTCCTGGGCCAGTAGCCCCTGTTCATCAGATGCTCTCACAGGGCTGGCAACCGGAGAGGGGGAGTGAAAGGGGTGCCATGCCGGAGCTTTTGGCCGTCCGTGGGCTGAGCCAGGTTTTTATACGTGGTAACCCAACAGGATAAGACGCGCATGTGTCAACACTGTGTCTGGTACTGTGCTCAGGGCTAGGGACACCCAGAAAACAAAACACATCGTTCTTGCTCTTAAGGCGCTTAGCTAGTGGCAAGGCTCAACCTTAAAGAATCATCCAAATAATATGAAAGTGTGATTTTTGATAAGCACTGTGAAAGAAAGGGAAATTGAGAGATAGAACAATAGGATCTCTTTAGATTAGCATCAGAAGCCTCTCCAAATAAACCACATTGCATCTGAGACGCAAAGGATGAATGAGAACAAAGGAAAAGGTAAGAGGAGTGTGCACCACCAAGAAAACAGGATTCGTTTATCCATTCAGTTAGTCAACAGGTATTTCCTGTCTTGGTTCAATGCTGTGTCTCTAGTTTTGTTTTGTGTTTTTTTTTTTAATTAAATCATAGCTGTGTACATTGATACAGTCATGGGGTACAGTGTGCTGTTTTTATATACAATTTGAAATATTTTCATCGAACTGGTTGACAGAGCCTTCCTGTCATTTTCTTAGTTATTGTGTTAAGACATTTATGTTCTACATTTAGAAGGATTCACATGTACCCTTATAAGATGAACCAAAGGCGTGATCCCACCAATCACCCTCCCTCCCTCCACCTTCCCCCCACTCCCTGCTCCCTCTCCCCTTTCCCCATATTTTGGGCTATAATTGGGTCATAGCTTTCCTATGAAAGCTATAAATTAGTTCCATAGTAGGGCTGTGTACATTGGGTACTTTTTCTTCCATTCTTGAGATTCTAGTTTTTAAACAATGACTAGCATTTTAAAGATTTCACTAAGGCACTGAGGAAACCTGAAGAATGAGAAGAGCTGGCATTGGGTGGGGGGAGGGCAACGGAGAAAGCCTTCCAGGGAGGGGGACAGCAAGGGCAGGAGCCCCGTGCAGGCAGGCAGAGCGGCTGAAGAACAGAGAGGGAAGGAGAGGAGACAGCAGATTAGATCAGAGGCTCAGATAAAGGGCCAGATTAAATGAGGCCTCCTCTGGCCCTTTCTCTGACTAGAAGCCATCAGAGGAGTTAGAGCATGGGCGTGGCCTAATGTGACTTTTTATAAGTTTACTCTGATTGCTTTGTGGCGAAGGGATCAAAGGGGCGGGAAGAAACAGAGAGCAGTCAAGCAGTGACTGAACTAATCCAGGCAGGTGTGACACAGGGGAAACCAGGAGATTGAGGGTTGCCGGAGTGAGGACGGGAGGTGGTCAGACTCTGGATGGACTTCAAAGACAAAGCTGATGGCATCTGCTCTCCTGGATTGGCTGTGGACGTAAACAAAAGGGAAGTTAAGGGCTCCAGGGCTTTTGCCCTGACAGCCCTTAGCTGAGATGGGAAGACCAGGTGTGGGGCTAGTTTACAGTCAGGTCTTCCGCACACAGGTGGAAACGTCAAGGAGGGAGTTTGGAAGGAGGTCATCAATGTGGCTTCAGAGCTGTGAAAATGGAAGAAATAACCTGGGGAATTAAGATAAATAGAGAAGGCTCACACCTGTAATTCCACAGCACTCTGGGAAGCCCCGCCAGGAGGATCCTTGGAAGTCAGGAATTGGAGATCACCCTGAGGAGGAATAGGACTCCACCCTGTCTCTACTAAAAATAGAAAAATTCACCAGGTGTGATGGTGGGCACCTGTAGCCCCAGCCATTCAGGAGGCTGAAGCTGGAGGATGACTTGAACCCAGGAATTTGAGGTTATTGTGAGCTGGGCTAACACCACTGCACTGTGTCAAAAGTAAATTTAAGAATAGAGAAGTCTAAGGACTCAGCCCCAGATCTGGAGTTTGGGAAATGAGTAGAATCAGCAAAAGAGACTAAGAAGGAACAGCAACCAGGTACAGTAAAGCCAGGAGAGACAGTGATCAACAGAGTCAAATGCTGCCAGAGAGTTCCGAAGAGGAGAACTGGGAACTAAGGCCCGGATTTAGCAAAGGACATCTCTGCGAGCCGTGGCCACAGGAACTTTGTGGAGTGTAGGGGCAGAAGCCCATCGGGAGGAAGGGTTAGGAGAAAAATGGCAGCAAGAAATTGGAGATGGCAAGTAAAAACAATTCTTTCAAGATGTTTTACTATCAGGGAAAGGAGAGAAATGGGAAGGTGGGTGGGAGTATAATTAAGGTCAAAAGAGCACTTTCAGGCTGAGCGCACTGGCTGATGTCAGTAAATCCCAGAACTCTGGGAGAACCAGGCAGGAGGATCATTTGAGGCTGTGAATTCAAGATAGCCTGAGCAACATAGAAAGACCCTCATCTCTACAAAACAAATAAAAGAAAATTAACCGGGCATAATGGCACACACTTGTAATACCCAGCCACTTGGGAGGCTGAGGCAGGAGGATTGCTTAAGCCCAGGAGTTTGAGGTTACAGTGAGCTATGATGATGCCATTCCATACTAGCAGGTGACAGAGTGGGATGCAACCCATCCCCTTACGAAAAAGAGTATTATTATTTTGGGTTTTTTGAGACAGTCTCACTATGTCACCCTCGGTAGAGTGCCATTGTCACAGCTCAAGCAACCTCAAACTCTTGGGCTCAAGTGATTCTCTTGCCTCAGTCTCTCAAGTAGCTGGAACTACAGACACTCACCACAAAGCCCAGTTATTTTGTTGTTGTTGTTGTTGTTTGTTTGTTTAGCAGACCCAGGCTGGGTTTGAACCCACCAGCCCCCTGTGCATGTAGCTGGCACCCTAACCACTGAGCCAAGAATACTTTTTTAAGATGAAAGAAATCACATGTTTAAATGCTGATGAGAAAGGATCTAATAAAGAGGGAGAAACTGAAGATGAGAAGCAAAAGGGAGGGATTGCTGTAACATTCTTGGGTGAAAGGTTTGAGAGGGGATCCAGGACACAAGGGTAGGCCTTAAAGCTAAGAATGAGATAATGTTATATTGAGTATGTACATATGTACTTATGTCTGTGGGGGGGGGTATGGGGGTGTGTTTCTGACATTTATCTGTCTGGGGCAAGCTTGAATAAGTAGAGGTGAATTTAACGAAAGCCGATGCTTTGCCGAGTGAGTATGACAAAGGGAGAGAGGGCTAGTAAGTTGAGGGTGTACGTGAGGGGCGGGCCAGGAACCTGACCTGGAAGGAGAGGAGGAGGACAGAAAAAGGCGACAGGGTTAAAAGTGGTGGGATCATTGAATTATAGAGCCCTTTTGCGGCTGAAGTGCTTTGTGGAGTGAGCTGACTATCAGATGCTTCAAACTGAAGTGATGGCAGGGGTGCAGGGATTGGTAGTGCGAGGCCTAACGGGTCTGACCAAAGGAAGGGGTAATGAAGGTACAGTGGCAAGATCCCTGCAAGAGAAGGGTACAGTGAATTAGAAGAACTATGAATATACATAATAAAATCACTAAGAACCAGGTTAAGAGTGGTTCTCAGGATAGGAAGCCAAGGCTAACCTCTTGAAGGCTTTCCAGGGAATCTGCAGAGGACCTCAAGAAGGAGTGTGGGTACACGCGATGAACCTGAGGGCCGGGAGCCCCTGGAGTGGGGCGGGAGAACACGGCCACTCGGGCCACGGAAGCTGACAGGAGCCAGACTCCTGCCTATATCAACCATGTTTAATATTTTGGCTTTTATATTTATCAAAATAAACACTTAATAGGACAATGGTTAATGGTTGTGAAGTCTCAGATCGGACACCCTTGTGTTCAAATACAAGTACAGCAGCAAATTCCAAGTTCATACTTCACCTATCCTCTGTAACCTGGGAGACTGATACTGAGTTCTCATGATGCTTCTCCCAGATCCAACATCCTAAAATTCCACAATTATTTGCTTCTGTCCAGATTGCCTTACTTCATTTCTTCAATGGATGGACAATTTGTTTAAAGTCATAAAGGAAGTAGACTGAAGAATATTGAGTCTAATCATTTGGTTTACGTTTGATCAGGCAACACTGAAGTGTTGACAGAAGGTGGATTTTTAGAGCTTTACTAATAACTACTCTTATATATATGTTAAGTCCCTACATCAGAAACTGTCACGTTTACAAAGTCTGATTCAGATACGCATTAGGACACAGAACCTACCCAAGCTCAGAGAGAGGCTTGAGGCAGGACTTTTAAAGAAGATATTAGTTGAAAGACAAATGAGTAAGTTGGCATTATGCATCTCAAAGACACTTCAAGTTTAAATTTATCAGAATAATATTAACAAGTTACAAGTTTTTAAATAAATTAAAACAATGCCATAATCTGGGGCCAATTTTTCTCATTTTTACATTTACTTTCATACATATAAAATTAAGTATGCAGTTCAGTGCTATAAAATACCCTCATGATACCCTGCCACCGTGACCACCGCCCAGCTCCACAACTCTCCAGCTCATGCAGCTAAAATTCCGCATCCATTAAATAGTGACTCCCTCTTTCCTCCTTTCCCCCAGCCCCTGGCAACCACCCTTCTACTTTCTGTCTCTTTGGTTTTGACTATTCTAAGTACCTCATGTAAGTGAAATCACATAGTATTTGTCTTTTTGCGACTGGCTTATTTCCGTTGGCATAATGGGCATCCAGCTTGTAGCATGTGCCAGAATGTCTTTCCTTTTCAAGGCTGAATAACATTCCATTGTCTGGATAGTCCACATTTATCCATCCATCTGTCAATGGGTTGCTTCTATATGTCAGCTACTGTGAATGATGCTGCTGTGAACAGAGTGAACAAGTCTCTCTTGGAGGCTTTGCTGGATCATACAACAGTTCTGTGTTTAATTTTTGCCACACTGTTTTCCCACTAACAGTGCATATGGACGCCAATGCTCCATATCCTCAGCAACACTTGTTATTTTCTGGGTTTTGTAGCATCTGTGCTAATGGACATGAAATGGTATCTCATCGTTTGGATTTGCATTTCTCTAATGATGAGTTGAGTATCTTTCTTGTGCTTATCGGCCATCCAACAAATTTTACCAGTACAATTATTGTCTAAGTGGGGAGACAGATTCCTGGTACTTTGTATTTCAACATCTTCCCAGAATCCTCTTTATTTTGGCCCATTTTTAATCTAGTATTGTCTCTGCCCTTGGGTACCTCTCGCCTGCTAATTTGATGAAATGCGACATCTACAAAAGTTGGAATTTACAGAGCTGACTGGAACGGTAGTGTCTGTTTTAAAGTAACCATTGATTAGGCATTTTCCCCCAGGTCTAAATGGCTTATGATTTTCATTAAGAGCGGACTACTTTTAGGTAAAATTTGTCACCATTAGGAGATATGTCACCAAAATTTATCACTCGTAGGAGATAGCTAGAGATGATTTCAGTTCAATTTTATAAAAAATAAGTGTTCAAAGACTTGCTAATTCACAGTTTGGGAAGTGCTTTGTATAGGTAGGCATTCACCCGATTTCTCTCTTTATCTTATGCGTCTCTTTATGTCTCTAAGAAATGTTAAATGCCTTACTCTGTCCAATAGCACTTGGTAACATGAGTAACTTACCACACATACGGGATGACAGTGTCATTCTGGGCTTTCCAAGTCTGGGTGTCATAAATAGCTTCTCCATTGACTTTTAGCCAAGTCCCCATTTGCCTTAATCGCTCCTCAAAAATTGGAGAAATGGTGCCATCTAGTGTGGGCCCAATGTTCATCAAAAGATTTCCTCCACAGGAAACTGTTTCCACAAGTTGCTAAAAAATTAGGAATAATGTAGTTCTTAGATAAAACAATTCCATCTTTAATCCATGAGTGTGTGTATAGTCAGTCTCTGGACAAGTAAGCACAGAGGATAGAATAATACCCTGTGTTTGTAGGCTACTGAGCTATATAAATTATAAGAAATAATTCCCACACAACCACACAATTAAGATTTTTACAATAATAACCACCAGAATTTGACTGTACCTTCACCAATTCTTCGATTGTAAGATAGTCACCAATTCTGGCATCTCTCCTGTAGCCCCAGGAAAACTTGTCTATTGTCATGCAGTTCTCCCATTTATGTGGCAAAAGATGTCCTGGGTTATACCGGTCACTGCAGGTATAGTAGCCTCCGTGCTTACAGATGCTACCAAGTCCCCAACGATCATTGGTGACTACGGTGTCCCGAACTGGGCTGAAATGAAAAGTATAACTGTTTTAAGCAAAAAAAAAATATATATGTTTTTTACATAAAATAACATGTCATTGAAAAGAAATCTAACTGAAATATACTCCTGAAAAGGGACCATGGCACAACATAGTGGGAAGCCCATGGGCCTGAAGACAAATACATCTGGGTTGATTAGAGTCCTGGCTCTGTAACATTCTGACTCCCAGACCTAGCGCTAGTTACCTAACCTTTCTGTAATGAACTTCTTCATCTACTATTAGAACAATAATAATTTATATAAAACACTTAGCCCACTTCCCAACACAAACAGCACTTATAAGAGTACTAAACTATTACTTGAGGCCCCCCGATATTGTGAATGTAGCCACAGCTGAACTGACATTCAAGACATTTGGCTTTCCACTGACTAAATAATTTTATACATATGTTCAAGCTCTTCTCTTTCTCTTACGGTTATGCTTAAGAGGGATAAAAATCTCAGAAAAATCCACTATTGGCATTACGTGAAACACGCCCGCAACAATACTTATCATAGCAGGTGGAACGGTTAGCCAGGGGACAGTTTTCACTCACACATTGAAGTGGATGATGCCCCATCTTGTGCCTTGGAAGAAGTACCTGGAGACACTGCTATTTTAAGTCTCAGGAGTTCTCCCAAATATTTGTATTGTGCCCTGTGCGGGCCCAGGAATCACAAGGAGAAGGTAGGCTAACTTCCTAGCACAATGCCAGGCGCCTTCTGGCACAAATGGAAATGTGCTCCCCGGAGCTGAAGCCAGTCAGAACTGACAGTTGTAACGGGGAGCCTGGGACATGCTGGGGAGCAACAAGAAAGAATGGGAGGAGGGTCAGCGCTGCTGCTGAAGGAAAGAGGCACAGACGAGGGTGAGGTTCATGGGGCAGCCACGATTAGCAAAGAGAAGGGACAAGTGGGCGGCAAAAAGCCCCAACTAGGGGATTAAAAAACACCTACTCAGAAGTAATGATGAATAAACAGAGTGATCCCCGACAGGGGCCAGAAACACAGGAGTAGGAGATAAAAGGGGGACCCACAAAATTAACACATCAAAGTTCTTGATCTTGTGATTTTTTTTACTCTGATTTCAAAATCAGACTGAGTTGTATTTTACTGAGCTGTGATTTGTTTACTCTTGATTATTTGAGTGAATATTGAAATATCTAATAAGTGTTGTGTACAATGATTTCCTCCCCCATCACACCATCAGTAAGCCTAAAAGGAAGTATTCCAAGAAATAGGGGAGTTACGACGTTATAAATATCTTAGGGGCATTAGGGGTAACTGCCCCAATGTGACTGTGCACACACCTGTCATTGTACAGCCAGGCCAGGAAGCCCGTGCTGTTCCAGTAGCTGTCGGGGGCATCTCCATCCCCATCGGCCCACAGGACCTCGGGCCGGTACTTGTTCACTAACTCATAGAGCTCAGGCAACGTCTTAGACATTGAAAACTGTTGCTTCTGGAATGAACTGGATTGATCCTCAAGGAAGAGCGGATGGAACCACTCAAAAAGGGAATAGTACAGGCCGAAACGCAGGTCCGTTTTGCTCCTGATGGCGTCCTCAAGTTCCTTGACAACATCCCTCTTCGGCCCTTCACTGACTGCATTCCAGTTCCAGGAATACTCTGAACCCCACAAGGTAAAGCCTGAAAAATTATAGCAAATACCCTTGTAAGCACATCAGTTTTATTTTAGTAAATTCCTACCTATACAAAGGGATGTATATAAAACCACTTCTACAAACACCTGATTTATGGCAATCTTTTTCATATAGATTCTTTTGTATGAGAAACAAATGAGATCTTTTTCCTTTTTTGGAGGAGAATGAAATGGCAGACAATGGTCCAAACTGAAATTCCCTCTTCTGTGCAGAAGCACAGCACTTTTAAGGGTTCTAATCCCATCATCCCATTTGGGGGCAATCCCATCTTCAGCTACAACAGCCTCATGACCTCCACCCAGATTAATCCCACCCACTCCCCCAGAGGAGCTCAGGACCTCTGCCTATCCTGTCGTCAGCTAAAATGATCTTGTGATCTCTGCTCCACTGATTCCCTGAAGATATCTTCTGTGGCACAAAGAATACAAAAGAGAATTTTAACAAAGTGGGACTGAGGTTTATGAAAGCAACTTTCAGGCAATGCCAAAGCTCTATATGGTCTGATCTATCTATCTCCAGTACTTTCTCTCTTAAGACTTTAAGGTCCTTAAGGGCTAGCACCCTGTCTGTGGAACCCCCTGCTGTGTCCTCAGCAAGCTGCTAGCTCTGGGCATAATATACAACAAGCAGTCAACAATACCAGATCACAGCTGAAATGGTAACATCATCCACACTGACCAAACTAAGCAATGACCACTGCTATTCGTGATGAAGACCCAGAGATGTGCTCCTGTGTTATTCTTGTTTGTCTTCTAAATCAAAGACTGCAGTCTGAGGCATGGTTTTAGGATTGGCTATATTATTATAGCGTGATTCTTAGAACACTGGTGATTCAGGTGTAGTGAATCTCCTTTAGCCTGATTATTCATTTAAAGACACTACAAAGGGTGGCACATGTGGCTAAGTGAGTAGGGCGCTGGCCATATACCCTGAAGGTAGTGGGTTCAAACCCAGCCCCAGACAAACTGCAACAAAAAAATAGCTGGGCATTGTGGCAGGCACGTGTAGTCCCAGCTACTTGGGAGGCTAAGGCAAGAGAATCACCTGAGCCCAAGAGTGGGAGGATGCTGTGAGCTGTGATGCCATGGCACTCTACGGAGGGCAACAAAGTGAGACTGTCTCTAAAATAAATAAATAAATAAATAATTTTTTTAAAAGACACTATAGAGTGTCCCTATAGTTGCCATATATGGGTAAAATGGAAAATTGTAGCTAAATGTGCCTTTACTTACAAAATATTCATTACAAAATTTTATGTAGAGTTGGCCAACATGTAGAGAATATTTTGTAAAGTTTGTAATGAATATTTGTAAATAAAGGCACATTTAGCAACAATTTCCCATTTTCCCCATGTATGGTGACTTTAGGGGCAACCTCTGAGAAACCCTGTGTTTCCCAGTACTTTAAAATATGCTAACCATGTATAACCCTGTATTTCTGTACTTTAAAATATGCTAATCATGTATAATCTCATCCTAGTGTTGTCAAAAGCTTAGATGTTCTTCTTCTTAAATAAAATTACCCAAAGTGAATAATCTACCAACTAAATGGGTAAGAAATGTACACCATTACACACTTTGAAATAATTCATTTTGAACAAGAATTTGCATTTATATTGCTGATTGTTCTATAGAAGCATCTTAGAAGAGATCTATAAACTGAAATACTCAAGAAATAATATAAAAGTCTCAAAAATTTCAGTCAGTGCCTAGAGACGTAAGGGCTTTGATACTGATCACAAATATCTAAAAGAAGCTTTGAAAATAGATTTTCAGGCTCGGCGCCTGTGGCTCAAGCGGCTAAGGCGCCAGCCGCATACACCTAAGGTGGCGGGTTTGAATCCCCATCCTGGGCCCGCCAAACAACAATGACAGCTGCAACCCAAAAATAGCCAGGCGTTGTGGCGGGCGCCTGTGGTCCCAGCTACTTTGGAGGCTGAGGCAGGAGACTCGCTTGAGCCCAGGAGTTGGAGATTGCTGTGAGCAGTGAAGCCATAGCACTCTACCCAGGGGGACAGCTTGAGGCTCTGTCTCAAAAAAAAAAAAAAAAAAAAAAAAGAAAATAGATTTTCATAAGAGAGTTTTGCTGAAACACTTTACTCTTATAAATTAGGACAAAACTAAGATTGATTCTAAGAAGCTTTTAAAATAGCTCACTCTTATGCCAAAGATGTTTGTGGTAAGCTTCAAAGCAGTGTCAATATTTAAAGTCACATTCAAAATTTTCCAACTTGACAGGCCTTAATGTCAGGCAGTGCTAAAACCACATGGGTCTTCATTTTAATATCACCACCATACGTAAGCGCACAGCAATCGTCCTTCCTGAGGTTTGCAGTGCATTTTCCAGAAGCAATGGAAACATCGGACCACACGAAACCCAGAAAACGAATGAACATGAGCTCTATCATCTGTCCTCACACTTCAGGTCTTTTTTTTTTTTTTTTTTAAATAAATTCACTACGTAATACTTGTGCCATACAGCTTGGGGAAGTTGCTAGACATCAGGAAATCAACATGGCCTCCAACAGATACACTTTATAAATCTCCATCTCAGCAGGAGAAACACCTGTAGCAGACAATCGTGAAGCCACCAGAATGTGGTCAAAGGGGAAAGCATTCGCAGATAAATTTAGAGTTTTGGTTTTGGTCCCCCCTCCTACTGTGCTCCCCTCCCTGGAGAAAACAACAAGGCCAAATTTCTTACACCACGGCAAAGACTGGCCATGCAAAGAAACTGTAATGAATCAACGTGTAGTTGGGACAACAATTTGTTGGTCTTACACCTACCGAGGCGGCAGTGGTGGAATCCATCCCATTAATGCTGGGCCCCTGTGTTTCCTTTCACATATTCTTCCACCACTTCTGATATTTCTGGACACCATTATGGTGCCATTATCCTTTCCCTTCGAGTGGTCTGTGTCACTGTCATCATTAGCAATTCATCCACCATGTACATCTTTTGACCAAACAAGAATTGGCCAAAAGCTCGGTCAGGTGTGTTGATAATGATGCGAAACGACAAATGACCCCGCAGGGTGCCCTCCCAGAATGCATTACAAAGAGAAACCAAAGAATGCAGTTCAGTTATAAACTCTGATGGTGCGACCCACATGCCCCTTCAAATATCTTTAATTAAATCTTAGAAATATTATTAAACAGGCACAGAATAAAATGTCACCATCTTTCCTCTGTCATGTGGAGAATACCATCTTTCTGTATCCCTAATATCTCTCAATTTGGTGGTCTTTAGATTATAAGCAAATATCAGCCACCAATTACAGTGGTTCCTAAGGGAAAACTGTGATTTCATAGGAATGCCCTTGCTTTAGTTTCTTCTTGAAAAAAAAAAAGTTGTTTTTATTTCCTAACATTTTTGGTGTCTTCATATACTGTATTTACTCACCTTCATGATGTTTGGAAGTTAAGACGATGTATTTGGCCCCAGAGGCCTGAAAAATATCTGCCCACTGATTGGCATCAAAAAATTTTGCTGTAAATAGTGGTCCAAAATCTTCATATTTAAAAGCAGGAGGGTAATTTTTTGCCATAAAGTCCACATACTCGGGTCTCTTTTCCTTTTGCCAATACCACCTACAGAGAGGAAGGGAACAGCACAGGAACACCAGCTCATCACCATTTTACATCATTGCCCAGGTCCCTCGGCATTTTCCCCCTTGTTCAAACACAGTATTACCCAGATCCTTTCTCAGCTCCTCCTTAGTTAGACCTGGCTTTAAAGAAGATGATGCAAACCAGAACTCCCCTCTCAATATCCATCTTTGTCACTAGGGAAGCCACTTAGCTCATCAACTAGAGCATTCTAGACAAGCCGGCCACCCCTTCTTCCTCAATTCTTCACGTGTAAGTCACAACATGTAGGCTGTGTCTTAATGTTTTGTCCTTTATAACATACGTGTCCAGGGACTCCAAAAGCTAAGACTATATGCCTAGGCTAGATGAGGTGGCTCACGCCTATAATCCTAAAACTCTGGGATGCCGAGCTGGGTGGATTGCCCAAGCTCATAGATTCGAGACCAGCCTGAGCTAGAGTGAGACCTGGTCTCTAAAACTAGCCAGGCATCGTGGTGAGCACCTGTAGCCCCAGCTACTTGGGAGGCTGAGGCAAGAGAACTGCTTGATCCCAAGAGTTGGAAGTTGGTGTGAGCTGTGACGCCATGGCAGTCTACTAAGGGTGAAAAAGTGCGACTGTTTTTTTTAGACAGAGACTATATGCATAAAACCTAACCTGCATCTAACTGTGGTCTAGCAGAGAACGAGTTTTAGAGCAGGGCACAAAAAGAGAAGCTACAAGGAAGATGCTAACTTTTTTTTTCTTTGAGACAGTCTCACTTTGTTGCCCCCAGTAGAATGCCGTGGTGTCACAGCTCACAGCAACCTCAAACGCTTGGGCTCAAGCGATTCTCTCGCCACAGCCTTCCAAGTAACTGGGACTACAGGCACCTGCCACAACACTCTGCTATTTTTAGAGACAGGCTCTCACTCTGGCTCCGGCTGGTCTAGTCCCTGTGAGCTTAGGCAATCCACCCACCTCGGCCTCCCAGAGTGCTAGGATAACAGGCATGAGCCACCGCTCCTGGCTGGGATTACTTGTCATATGAATTCATCCTCCACAATAGTGTATTGAACCTAAACTATTTAAGCAAGGCTTCCTAAAGAAAACAACGCCTACAACATGTCAGATGAACACAACAGTAACTATTCTCATGAAGTATATCCAAACCGTATGACAGACCCTCCCGTTTTTTTCAACCACCAGTCCTTTCATAAGACTGTTTCTACAGGATAAGCGCATCCCTAGTCAGCATTACATCCCCACGATGATCAGTCAGGAGGCTGTTCTGGCGGAGAAGACATCACTAAGGGTGGGCTACATAGGTGGCAGGCACTGTTGTTTGCTGGCCCAAAAGTCACACCCATACTTTCTCAGTGTTCCATCATAGCCATGTCGTGGCTGGCCAGTAGAACTTGAAGAGAACCTGACTTGGGGGATTCCAGAAATGGTTTCCTTCCCAATGAAAAGAGGCCTGGCTACCTTTGGGCAAGATCATGTTCGGTTATGATGCTTGGCCTCCATCACGTGATGGGTTGTTTCATGAAGGGACAAGTCCACAGGCTGAGGGTGACAGAAAAGGCCTGGGTCATTGATTTCATCAATGAAACAATAGCTCTAATTTTCTTCTATGTGATAAAATAAGCCCCTCTTATTATTCCTTTTATTTGGGGTTTTTGATATCCGAAAGTGAAACTACCCTAACTGATCCATGATGCGTTTTTAACTTTTTAAATTGCATCACAATTTGTACCCTCAAATAGATCTGAAACGTAAAAAAAAAAAAAAAAAAAAAAAAAATCACTGCAAGTAAAAAGAAGTTGGAAATTAAAAAATAAATTATACCACAAAAGAGAAACTGGGACAACCAGAAAGTTGAGCAAAGATAAGGAATTTCTGTTTTCTTCTAGTATCTAATTTGATCCTGCATGCTGTCCCAGAGGATAGACTACAAATTCATTTTAAAAGAGATGGAAAGAAGAAAGGCACTTAGAGTAAAAAGTTCGTTGTTTATATAGTGTTTGGCATTTAATTGCCATTAAGAACAGTCAGATATACTGGTCTTTGCTGTTGACTCCCCAAAAGTCAAACTGTGGGTGAGGAGCAGAGATTTAGAAGGGACACAGGGAGACCATCGGTCATTAAGGATCTTCAACAGGGTCAACACACTTCTAGACCATCAGGACTCATTTGTATTTTACACATATATTGTTTAATATGAGAAGTGTCTTTATTGTTCTCTGTAAAAACAAACACCCATGTGTTCATTTGTAGAAAATGAAGTTCATCACAGCAAAGAGTAAAATGACCCCAAATCTGCTGGCTTGTTTTAGCAGAGCACTCTGCTCTCAGCTAACAAATGTCAGATTCTTTTTCCACACTGATGTACATTTATCTAATCCTCATGGTTGAACAAAATGATACTATCAAATAAGATACAATTTAAGGGGGAGAAAATCTGTTCATTGTGTAGCTCACTAATCTGAAACATTTCAAAAAGAAACTCAAAATGCCTCTCGGCCCAAAACATACAAATAAGGCTTTGTAACATCTTTGTGAGACAGATATGTTTGGGTGATTCCCAATTTTTGAGATACACAAAAAGTCAAGAAACATAAAACCCGCGTGGGTGGAAACCAGTGAAGCCCTCGCACAACGCCAGTAACCTGAGTCAGTGAAACTTGCTCAAGTGCATCAGGAAGGACACTGCCTACCGTGTTTCTTGGAAGTGAATTAATGGGCCATAACATAGTCTGTCCAAATGGTCACAGTGACCAAGGTACCTGCTACAGGAAGAAGACCCTTTTTATTCAATTTGATGTGGCCCAAAACATAAAATATTTATAACAGCTTTCCAAAGTAGGTTTGGTAATACGTGGCATAGGAAGCCCCTTGTTTTACAAGTTGATTTTTTTAGTATACGAAAAATTCTCCTTAGCTTATACTGTTCTTTTACATTAACTGGCCTAACTTAATAAGAGAGGTTACTGGTTGGAGGAAGTCAATCTCTTTGTAATAAAGGAGTTAACACAGGCTATTCTGGTCTATTTTATAAGTTAAAGCACTTGCAATCTAGCAGGTCTAAGAAAAGCACTTTGACTTTTGTGCTATTTCTTAAGATGAGGCCAGCTGTGGTGACTCATGCCTGTGATCCTACCACTTTGGGAGGCCAAGGTGGGCAGATTGCTTGAGCTCAGAAGTTGGAGATAAGCCTGAGCCAGAGTGAGACACCAAACCTCACCCACTTCCCTAGCCCCCACCAAATGGAAACAAATTAGTCAGGCATGGTGGTGCACTCCTGTAGTCCCAGCTACTTGGGAGGCTAAGGCAGGAGGATTATTTAAGCCCAGGAATTTGAGGTGGTTGTGAGCTATGATGATTAATGATGCCATCGAACTCTACCTGAAGCAACAGAGTCCCTCTTGTGTGGGGGGGTCAGATGATGAAATTCTAGCATGAGAGTGAAAAGGCACTCTGTACCAGAAGGAAAGACAATATCTTTATTTTCAAGGACAGAAAGTAGAGATCAAAAGAATACTGTACACTAGGCCTTGTTAGAATAACTCATCCTTTAAGCCCACCCACACCATTTAACCCCAATGTGTCAATTTAACTTTTGGATCCAACCAGGACTCTCAGTGGATGGAAGTAATTTTTCTGCTCTTACAATAGAAAGTGGTACTGTGTATACACTACGTAATGTTAATATAATATATAGTTCATACTCTGTATTGTGTCTACTATATATGGTATACATAATTTGGATGTATGCTACTTAATAGTATGAAGTAGATTTAAATAAATACTCATTTAATTGCTTTATTTTACTTAAGAATATATATGTGTGTGTTAGGTAGTTAGTTAGGAACAGGTCTCCTGGGAAAAGAGGACCAGGGCTGAGAGTCCATGCTGCCATCATGGTGCCGCCCACCTTTATGCAGTCCCAAGTGATTGCTCACAGCTGGGGCAGAGGGTACACCCTACCAATCTGCTAATCAGGCCAACTGTAAAAGACTAGAGAAGATGCTCTAGCCTAATAACAGGTGCAACAGAATCTTGAAAGTGATCTGGAACAGCCTTAAGACGATATCACGTGGCCCATACTCCCCCAGGGACTCTCAGAGAGGCTCATGGGAATCCACATGCTCTAGTTCCAAGGTGACCTCCAAATCACAAGATAAACCCTAAACTGGGCAATAGAGAGGAGAACCCCACCCTCACCCTGGGATTCTTTGTCTACTTGCTCTGGCAAAGGAGGTCCGTTTGGTGAACGTATCCTTCTGTGTAAACTGTTACTCTGTAAACCTACCTTTCTCTTCCAACAGTAAATTTTGTTTCACTCTTGCCTTACTGTGGGGTGTCTTCGTTTTTCCCTCAAGAGCACTGCAAGAGGCAAGGACACAGGCGGCGCCTGAAACGCTGACATTTGGGGGGACAGGCCGCCCCCTGGAAACCCAACATGTGTACATGTGCATATACGGGTGAATATATTTGATAACACTTCTACCTTGAAAAAAATACTTGAAGGATTTAATCAGAAAGATATGCATAACAGTTCAAGAGATTACATGTATATTTTACATAGATCTCAAGCTCCGATCTAAAGTTCAGTTTTTGGTACAGCACCCCCTAATATGACAATTTGAAAACCGGACTTTCTTTAGTGTATCATTCTAGAATCTTTTTTTGTTTAAGGTCCTAGAGTCCCACGGCAACATTTTAACATTAAAGAGCCAAAATGTGTTCAAAATGAACAGACGCCCACTCACCCATAACTTCCACCGTACTGGGGTTCTGCCATTCAAACACCCAGAACGACTGCAAATCGCCAGGTCGCAGCAGAACAAGGATGGGACATTAGGTCTGAGTCGCTGCACACGCTCTGACCCCAGGCAAAATAATTTCCCGAGTTGCTCGACCTTATAATGTGATTACCACTTGAAATGCGCAAGAAATGTGGGAAGAATCTTCTCGGAAGAAGCTGAGAATTCAGATCCATATATAGTGTGTCTGAAAACTCTTGCAGTCACACGGCGGAAAAATTCAGTTTACCCTGAACGCGCCCCTGAGACAAGACACCTTACAACCAACACCGGAAGTGCCAGAAGAGGTTAAAACCCGCGCCGGGACAGAGAAACCGACAAGGGAGCGCTCCGGCTGCAGACGCCGGGGTGGGGGTCCTAGGAGCCGGAGGGGCGCGCGCTCACCAGAACCACTCGCTGCCGAAGCTGGGCACGGAAAACACGCCCCAGTGGATGAAGATGCCGAACTTGGCCTGGTCGAACCACTCGGGCAGCGGGCGGGCGTCCAGCGACATCCAGGTGGGGGGATAGCGCTCGGCGCGCCGGGCGGGGCACGGCGGCGACAGCAGCAGCAGCGCCAGCGCCAGCGCGGGGAGCCCCGGGACCCGCATGTCCCTTCCGCAGGCTGGCTCGACCGCGGGATCGCTGCCCTTCCGCGTCGCCGGCTGAGTATGCTCCGCCGCCGTCACCTGACCCGCTGTCCTTGGGGACGCGCCAGGCTCCCCCTCTAGGGCGGGAGCGGCCTCTGTCCCACAGCTGAATGGACCTAGGCCGGCCCGCATCACTCGCCCGCATAACTAACGAGGCCAGTGTTACCCCCAAGCCAGCCCCGCGGCTGCTTAACTTAAACGCCAGTCTGTGGCTTTGCTGGGGGAAGTGAGGCTGGGCCTGGGCCCTGTGCACGACCCTTGCAGAAATTGCCCGAGAGAAATAAAAGACTGACCGGCCCTGGTGGCTGCAGGACGTGTCCAAACCACTGACACAGCGGTCAAGGCAGGAACCTCAGGGGAGTCCCTGAGCAGAGAGTGACCCAGATTGTTGTCAGACTCGGCATCAGCCCCCTCAGCTCTGCAGCTCCGGGTGTGTTCCAACTGTGGCTGTCAACCAGAATTTGTATCAGATAAGATTCCAAGAGTTCCAGAGTCAGTATGGCTAGGTTAAGGGCCACACATTTACGTTTCTACCCAGGGCCCAGGTGATTCTGAAGTTGCCGGTTAGTGGACCAAACTTGCCTGAGATTCACTGCCTTAGAAAACAAGGTGATCTGAGACAGGGTGACCCCAGTGGAGTGCATGTTTAGGAAATCTGCAGGCATGGGGAAAGAAACCAGGAACTTGGGATGGTTAATGGAAGGACATTTCAGAGGCTCATCTCGTCCTTCCACCTTTTCCTTGCCCCTCTTTCCCAGGGCCCCTCTTGCCCCTGCAAAATCCTTAGCCTTCCAGCTAGTGTGGGCCAGTTCTGTCCCTGTCTCCCCTGTGAAGCTTTCTGCCACACCCTCCCCTCCCAGAATGTTCTATTTTTTATATACAGGTTGGCCATAAAGTTTGTGTACAATTAACTATTTAAATTCCATGTGAACTTTATGACCACCTGTATATAGATAAAATATTTCCTCCCACCTGCTGCCATAACATCGCTTTCCCCACCAGTAAGATAGGATTCCACTCATTCACTGCAGCTAGGTGGATACAGGGTCTGATTTCCCACCTAGCTGTGAGCTACTTGAGGACAGCCAAAGCCGCCTTCCCTTCCGCAGACCCTACATTTACAGCACAGCCTGAGAGGTAGCAGCTGTCCAAACACGTCTGTCTAAGCTCTTCATTAAACTGGGATTCTAACTATGGAGTGAAGGACGTGACCCTAAGTAGCTGTTGTCTTTACCCTCCTATCTCTGCAGAGACAGAAGACAGGGCCAGGTGACAGTGTAGCAGGGAGGCCCTGTCCTCTCACCAGTGATCTTTCTCCCATGTCAACCCCAGTAGCAAATTTCCATCTTCCAAAGTCCTTTTACCAAGTAATAAATTGTTTACATTTCCATGTACTTTAGTTAGAATGCTAATCAAAACTTCTGCTCTGCATGGATGCCACCTGGGCTGTCTTTTCACTTGTAGGCAAAGAAATTTATTTTAGTTAGTAAGAACAACCTTATCATAAAAAGTATGGTTTATGGAGAAAATACTGAAAATAGTGAGAACCCTGGAATACCAGGTTGGATATTAATAACAGGATTTGGAAGAAATAACAAGTAATATTGTCTGGAAACGAAGAAGGGATTCTACTAAAAGAAATATTTGTTAAATGACTCAAAGAATGAAATGTATGAAATAGTCTAAAACATGGTCCCTTATGGAGAGACCTGGCTACTGGTGATTTCACTTCACGTTTTATAAGATTATGCTTTACAAAGCTAGTCTTTGCACTTAAAACTACTGCTAACCCAGCCATGGATTACTGCACCACACCAAGACTTCACCTGTGTATTTAAAGGTTTGATAAAGGGTTCAGACACCTGAGAGAAACACCAGGTTCTCCAGGTGAATATTGCTCGAGCCTTTATCAGGCATTGGAGGAGTAGGGGTGCTTTGGGCCTCAGTGGGAAACATTGTCAGGGAGGCTTGATCTGATCCTCTTTGTCTGTGAAGTACAAGGACAAGTTCTTGTCCTGCTAGCAATTCGTGTGCTTCACTGTGGAGCCAACACAGCCAGCAGCCTCCTGTTGGACAGCTGCTGGTGCACAGGCCTAGGCAGGAGAGGGTGGGAGACCAGCCCCTGCCAAATTCTTTGTTGCTGTCAGAGGAAGCAGTCCTGCTGTGGATGTCCTCAGGGATATCATTAGCTGCCATTAGCTGCCAGCCTGGAGCTGATATCTGAGTGAGGCTCTCAGGGACACATTCTGAATCTCCATATGAGAGTTGGATGGCCACCACCAACCAGTCTGGGCTGTTCTCAGAATCCCTCTAAAGTAGACAGTGGAAACATTTGCCTGGAAGCTGGCATGGACCCACAATCTCTCTCTGGAAACACAGAAGAAAAGGTTCAAAATGAACTGAAACCCAGCCAGCCTTTACACAAAGTAACCTAACTTCACAGTAGCAAGAGCAGATGGCATGGAGAAAATAAAAGCAAACTTGCCTTTTTCTGGCCTAGGGACAGGGAGTAGCAGCAGAAGAAGGAATAAAGGGGGAAGGGAGGGATTCAGCAGAGGGGGATAGCAGCCAAGCCACCACAGTTCCCATCCCTGCTCCACCCTCTGCCACAGGGCTGGGTAAGGCACTCATACTCTCTGTGCCTCTGTTCCTACCTATTAAATGTGAATAATGGTACATCTTCCTCCCAGGGTTATTGCGAGAATTAAATGGTGCAAAGTTCATATTAAGCCTCATCTAAGTATGGACTAGTATTACCACGTGTATTAGGTAAATACCAGGGAGCTCAAGGAAAGGGCTATTTCTGTCCTGATTCCCATTTAGAACACTTAAGGAAGCTTCTTAGGCTCATGGGCAAGTTTAAGTAAGTGCAGCCATGTTAGATAGAGGGATATCTTTCTTGCTTTCTTGGGGTGACCTAGATATTTGAATGACATAAACAAGATCCAGAAGTGAGAGGGGATACCCAGAAAAAGTAAGATGTAAGTGAAGAGAGGTCTTCTCAAGGAGACCCCAAGAATACACTTGCGAGGTCCTCCCCACCGTGACTCAGCTCTTAGGAATTTGTAGAAATGTAACTTCCTGGGACCTGAAAACTTGCTTGCTTCTGCTTCTGTGAAAGCCTGTGGTTCTGTAAAAGCCGGACCTGCTTCTCCAGCTTGATTCAAACTGACCACTGAGAAAGGTACCTGTGGGCTGGAACTATTTGGCTGGGGATTAAACTGGCTTGGCCATTTTGAACTCTTCCCCGTGGTTACTCCACCAGCTGGAAGAAAGCTCTTCCTTTTTAAAACACAGTGTTTGGGTGTTCATTCTCTCCATCAGGCCTTGTCTTCCTGCAACAGAAGTAGCTGAGAACTTCCCAGGAAATGTACCCCAAGCAGTTCTCTGGGCAGGGCACTTGTGCTGAGGATGTGGGGTTTATAGCCATGCCCCAGAGGACCCCAGGAAACCTGGGAGCTGAAGCAGAACCAATGCAGACCAGATTATGAATTAGCGTAGCTTTGGGCTTCATCTGGGAATGATGACAGGGTAATATCAGCACCCCAGGCCAGGGGAATCTGGGGCATCATGCTCCTTCCTAGAACCTGGACAGCCCCTCAGGTCTCCTGTCCACTATTCCATGCCACCTGGGAGAAGCAGGAGATGGCAGAGTAGCCTTATGTGATACTGAGCATTGTTACCCAGTGGAGAGCCTGATTGTTTGCTAAAGAGGCTTCTCAGTTGACAGGATTTGTCTACATTTAATCCAGAGAGAATAAATGGATCTATCCACCAACCAATCAGAGTTTACAGGTGAGAAGAAGGGGTATGCTGGCCTGCCAGGCAGGGCAAGCAAGTTGATTACCTACAAACCGAAGAGCCACCAAGGGTGGTGGCTCATGCCTATAATCCTAGCACTCTGCGAGGCTGAGGCAGGTGGATTGCTTGAGCTCAGGAGTTCAAGACCAGCTTGAGGCCCCTGTCTCTAAAGTGAGACCCCCGTCTCTAAAAATAGAAAAACTAGCCAAGGACTACGAGCTGATGCCTGTAGTCCCAGCTCAGAAACCTGAGCCAAGGGGATTTCTTGAGCTAATGAGTTTGAGGTTGCTGTGAGCTATGACACACAGCACTCTACCCAGGGCACAGTGTATAGGCAAAATGCCTATATGCCTCTGGCCAAAAAAGCAGTTTGAGGGAGAGCAGTGAAAAGACTTTGTGTAGGCACATTTGTGAGAAACTGAGGCAAAATCCCATATGGCCGGGTTAGTTGTGGGCCTAACATGACCAAGGCTTTGGCTGGAATAGCATTTCCAGACTGTGTTAAGGAATTAAGGTTGACTTTATAAGGCCAATGAACAAGCCCTTTGGAAAACTGGCCAGATACCCATCAGTAACCCTTCCTGATCTGTGGTAAGTGATGAAGGTCACTTGCTGATGGGTCCGGGAATGGAAATGTGCTAGGGGACCTCAAGAGAAGAGGAATTTACCCAATGCATACAGGTATCTAATGGCACAGATGAAACCTGGGCTCATGAAAGGCTTTTGAGAAGTCCAGCCTGAGAATTCCTAATAAAAGTCTCCAGCAAACCCCTGCTGACTTAAGGCCTACATGGGAGCAGAGGTTTGCACACAAATTCCTGTATGCCCAAGAAGTTTCTCTATGCTCTGCTTAAAGATTTGAAGTAACTGCCTCCAAATGGCATGGTCAGTAGAACAGACATTCAAATCGTCTCTTTTCCTCCATAATTTCAGGCTTCATCAAATAAGAACAAAGAAAGTAAGAAACCAGATTATGTTGAAAGGGTTATGCTTAAAGGTATATGTTGGGTATATTATCAGATTACTAGGGAGGAGCTACTTACAGGGTGGATGGTCATAAGATGTTTAAATGGATTAATGAAGTCATTGATGTCCATTATGCATGTGCAGAGGGATTGTAATGAATGTTAATAAGGTCATTGCTGTATACTGTGCATGCACAAGATTCCCTATGTAAACCAACTGAAATAAAGAAAGCTCACCATTTTGCCTGAGCAAGCAGATGGTCACCTTTATTTAAAACACAATTTCAATAAGGGTGCTTATTCTGTGCGACATCGCTTTTCTGTGAGACCCTTACAACAACAACAGTGTGAGACTCTGTCTCAAGAACAACAGCAACCAAAAAAAAAAAAACAAAAAAACCAAAAAAACCAAAGAGCCACATTGTCTCTGCACCAGGGCAGGTGCCAGCAGGTAATTTGATGGCCCTGCTGGGCAGCTAAGCATCAGAACATGCAAAGCACTTGCCTTCTCCTTCTCTTCTTCCCATGTTTTCATTGAAAAATGGGTGGCCTAGTGAGTACCTGTGCATGGAGGCCCAATGCAGGGGCATGAGGTCTTAGTCACACAGCAAGTCTCCCCACCAAAGGCCTCATGGCTGGGGAACACAGTGTGCCCTGAGCTGCACAAGTCAGCAGAAGAAGGCAGAGTTTGCACAGCCCTGGTTAGGAGTGGGAGGAAAGAGGTTGGGTCCTCCAGAGAAAGAGGAAGCAAAAAAAAGAAAGGAAAAGAAAGAGGAACTAACAGAGGATTGAGAAAGGGTGGGGCAAGAAGGAGAAAGGAGATATTTTGAAAGGAAAGAAAGAAGGCAAGAGAATGGAGCCATTAAAAATAAAAAGGCAGCGGAGTAAATAGTGTGCCCCAACTGAAATCAAAAAGAAATGAAAATTTGAAGAATAAAGGTGAGAAAGAAAAGAAGAGGTGGAGGTATCAAAAGGAGATGCTATAAAACAAAATCCACAGCAGGACGAGAAGCTCAAAGCAGGATGGTGAAGAAGGCTGAAGCCCAGACGAGGCTAAGCAAGCCCATTGGCCCAGCTAAGGGGACACTGGCACAGGTGAGTGAAGGCAGGTGCAAGGAGCCTGGGGGCAAGTCCTTGAGGGAGGGCCGAAGAACACACAGCGGGGAGAGAAGGGGGAGAAAGAGAGACAGCCAGAGGAGTCCTCCTGACGGCCCAGTTACAAAATGTTCTAAAACATTTTCTTCCACCTATAATTTCTCTTTTCCCCTTAAGATCTTAGAAGAAATGAGAACATTTTTGTGGTTCTCTGAGCGTATCGCAGGTGCCACACCCACACCTGATAGACACGCCCTGGAAAATGTAGAGACACAGAACAATAAGCACTGAAAATAGAGACATTAGATTAAATATTTATATTAATGCGAGCCAAGGTAAGTGCACCAGGATTAGAATAGCAATGATCGGATGCAGTGATCATGGGAATTTCATGATTCCAGAGAGAGGTGGCTTTTAAAGAGTCTGGCATATGGAGTTTATTGTATGCAAGGCACTGTTCTAAGCAGTGTCATTCCCTCGTTAAATCTTCATAAGTTACGTTCATGTACATACAGCACCTGTGAAGGTACTTTCATTATCCTCAGCCTACAGATGAGGACAAGAATACAGAGTAAATAACTTACGTAAATAGTCTGGGCCCACGTTCTTAACCATCACACTAAGCTGATGGGTAAGGACTCTGCTTACTGTATGAATGAAAACCCTGGATTCATTCATTCATTGGTCATTACTTCTTTATTTCAGAAGATCAAGATATATTTATCCAGCCCTTCGTCTGTGCCAGGAACTGAGCTGGGCTCAGCAGTTGCAATGGTGAGAAAACAGACCTAGCCCTATCCCTTGAATGGCTCACTCTCCATGGAGAAATGTGGATGTTCAACTAATGATAACCTAAATATAACACTGCAAACCAGATTTCATGTTATAAAGTATGGAAACTATAAAAGCATTTGGCACGGGATCTCAATCTGGGCATCAGAGAAGGCTTCTCTAAGGAATTAAAATTCAGATTGAGATCTCAAGGTGAATAAATTGATTAGGTACATGGTGGGAGCAAGGGTGTTCCAGGCAGAGGCCAACAGCATGGTCAGCTATGCAGGGCATAAAGCCAGCCCTCAAAAAGTTTCCGGTGTGAAGAGAAAAGAAACCCAAAGAGACAGGCAAAGAGGAAGTGCAGCGGCCGAGAGAGACGTGGGACGTTTGAACGACGAGAGAGAAAGTGCTGAGAGGAGGGAGTTCAGATCAATGAAAGCAATGGAGAGTAAGATCTAAAAGGACAACTAGCTAAGCCTGAAGCAATTTTCCCAAGAGGCAGACAGAGGATCGTGTCCATTGTACAGCCCTAAAGGTTATTCACTGAAGTCGCTGACAGTTTGAGAAGGAAGAACTTGCCATGATCTCCTAAAATGACCTGGGCTCCCCATGGGAGGCTGCCATAGATGAGACGGGCAGAGCTATCCAAGAGTATGTCCTGACATGGTGGTGACGATGAAGAAGCAAGTGTGAGCAGTGGCAAGGTGATGGCTCATTTGAAGAGATGGTATGGCCTGTAGACTGGCACCCAGCCAGAGACCCCTTCCTGTAACTATCTGAAGCATCTCTGGCAGGATAAAGGTAGTGGTGGGTGTAATACGCATGACTACGGTCATGTGCAGGGTCTGGATGGAGGCCACATCCATTGCCTTTACAGCACACCCTCTTCATCCAGGGCTGTTGACACCTGGAGAACTTGTCAGAAAACTTCATTCATTCTGTAGAGATCAGTAAATCCCGTATTACTAAAATTATCTGAATGCGGAACAGCTCACATGTTCATATCAAAACACAAGATTCGCTTAAATATCTAGTGTAAGATTTATTCTCTATATTTTTCCCCTAATTTTCTTTAAAGAATGTGTTATAATAATTCTTATAATTATAATTCTTTGGAAACTACTATGAAATCTTCTTGCTTTTTTTTATTTTTTATATTGAGACAGAGTTTCACTCTGTTGCTCTGGGTAGAGTGCTGTGGTATCCTAGCTCACAGCAACCTCAAACTCTTGGGCTTGAGCAATCCTCTTACCTCAGTCTCCTGAGTAGCCGAGACTACAGGCATGCACTACTACACCTAGCTGGGGTTTTTTTGCTTTGTTTTGTTTTTTTCTGTTTTTAGTAGAGATGGGGTCTTGCTTTTGCTCAGGCTAATCTCAAACTCCTGAGCTCAGGAAATCCACCGGCCTTGAACTCCCAGAGTGCTAGAATTACAGGCATGATCTACTGTACCTGGCCCTTCTTGCTTATTTTTATAAGATGTTTTTGTTTTGACGGGATCCCATTATGTTGCCCAGGCTGGAGTACAGTGGCTAGTCACATGTGCACTCAGGGCTCAGGAATCCTGAGGATTCCTCCCACCCAGCTGGGACTACAGGTGCACACCCTCACACCTGACCTTGCTTACTTTTGCAGGCAAAATCGTATATAAATTCTTTTATATCAGCTACTGAGCAAACATGAAAAAAGAGGAATTCTCAGACTGCCTTACTTTTCTTCAACAGAAGAAAAGGTTACATCATTTGCATTTGTTCAGTAAAATTCAAGTGGTAGTTGAGCCCCTCACCCAGGAGGTGGCCATATACCCTTACATTGTGCTTGTTAGGTGAGAACACACCAATGCCTTTCTCTCCCCTCCCCTCCTCCCCACTTGAATTTAATTGTGTTCTTCTGTCAGATGGGTATGTAGTTATTCATTTACTGGTTTCATGTTAGTACTAAGTACATTAGATACTTACTTTTCCATTCTTGTGGTACTTTACTAAGAAGAATGTTCTTCAGCTCTATTCAGGTAAATACAAAAGATGTAGTCTCCATTTTTTTCTTCTTTGAGACAGGGTCTCACTTTGTTGCCCAGGCTAGAGGGCCATGGTATGAGCCCAGCTCACAGCAACCTCAAATTCCTGGGTTCAAGCAGTCCTCCTCCCTCAGCCTCCCAAGTAGCTCACAGCAACCTCAAATTCCTGGGTTCAAGCAGTCCTCCTCCCTCAGCCTCCCAAGTAGCTCACAGCAACCTCAAATTCCTGGGTTCAAGCAGTCCTCCTCCCTCAGGCTCCCAAGTAGCTGGGACTACAGGCACCCACCACGAGGCCTGGATAATTTTTCTGTTTTTAGTAGAGACAGGTCTTACAGGGCTCAGGCTTGTCTGGAACTCCTGAGCTCAAGTGATCCTCCTGCCTCAGCCTCCCAGAGTGCTAGGATTACAGGTGTGAACCACCACACCTCGCTGTCAGTTTTGTTTCTTAAAAAGATTATTTTGACTGTGGTAGGGAGGATGGGTTACAAAAAGCCTGGCTGGAGGTAGAGAAACCCCATTAAGAGACCACTTCTTCAGGCTGTAGAGCTGGAGTTGGAGAGGAAAGAAAGGTCTGAGGCTGTGCTGAGAAACACTAGCCCAGTATTTTTTTGAGAGTGGATGCCAAGCTTAGTGGTTGTTAAATGTTTTTATCATGACCCTCTAAATGGACTCAACAGTGAACTCCATACAGGCAGAACCCAGATCTGTTTTGCTCACCATGACGTTCCCAAGACTTGGCAATTTGCTCAGGAAATGCTTATTGGTTGAACAGTTAAGGAGTCCTCAGACTTTTTAAACAGGGGGCCAGTTCACTGTCCCTCAGACCGTTGGAGGGCTGGACTGCAGGCCCTGGGACAAGTTGACTGCTAAGCAGGACAGGCAGCAGCAGCAAAAACACCTGGTGGGCTGGATAAATGTCCTAGGAGGACTGCATGTGGCCCATGGGCCGTAGTTTGAGGACGCCTGAAAAGAATACATGAATGAACCAATGAATAAGGGAATAAATGAATGGATGAGTTAAAGAAATGCCTCGGTCATGAATTAGACCACATGGTTAAGGATTCTCAAGTTACTTGCCTAAACAATTATGTCTGCCTTTCTTTCCTTATGCACTAGGTTTAGTTTCTAGGCTGTTATCTTAAGAGTGTTTGTGCAACACAGAAGCATCCAGTGGAGCTCCATGATCCAGCTTTCAGGAGACCCAAGAAAGAGCCTGCCCTGCCCTGCCTGCCTCCGTGGGCCTTGGCCACTGCGTGTGACTGCAGCACATGGTTCTGCCTCCTAGCTCCCCAACTCTTTTCTGGAGCCCAGACTTATTTCCTTGTTGATGTAACTTCCATTGCCACCTCATCTGTCACTCTGTCCCTTCCCTGCTCTAGTTTGGATCTCAGCACTGAGCGTTTCCTGACATCATTTCATTCATTGGATCATTCACTTTGCTGAGTATCTATCTCTGTGTTGTTAGCTTCCTGTTGCTGCCACAGCAAATGCCCACTGATATGGCAGCTGAAAACAACACAAATTTATATCTTATGATGCTTGAGGTCAGAAGTCTGAAATGGGTCTCAGTGGGACAAAATCGCCATGTCAGGAGGGCAGCATCCTTTCTGGAGGCTCTCTATAGGAAGATCGGTTTTCTTTGTCTCTTCCACCCTCTGGAGGCTGCCTGCCTGATTTCCTTATTGGGGGGGGGGGGCTCCTTTGATCTTTAAGAGCAGCAAAGGCAAGTAGAGTCTTTCTTGTGATGCCAGCCTCTGGCTCTGACTCTTTCTTATCATGTACCCCTCTCCTCCCATTTATTTTAGAGGCAGGGTCTCGCTGTTTTGTCCAGGCTGTCTTGAACTCCAGGGCTCACACGACTCCTACCTCAACCTCCTGAGTAGCTGGGACGATGGTGGTTCTGACTCTTCTACCTCCCTCTTCCCCATTCAAGGACTCTTGGGATTATATTGGGCTCACCTAGATAAACCAGGATAATGTCCTTATTTTAAAGTCAGCCAATAAGCAAATTTAGTTCTATCTGCAACTTTAACTCCTCACCATGCAACGTAGCATAGTCACAGGTTACAGGGATTAGGATGTGGACATCTTAATCCAGTATGAACTCATTCTTCCAGAAGTTCAGCTGCCTGAGAGTAAGACTTCATCCACTTAGTCACTATCATATCCCCAGTGATTGGAAGAGGGACAGGACATAGTCAGCACTCAATAAATGTGTTTTAAATAAATGAACAAATCTCTTTCTTCTCCTATATTTTCTCTATACCAAGAGAGAATAACTTTCCCTAATATCAGTTTTGATTATAATACACTCTGGCTCAGAGAGTATACAATGGAGAACTTCCAGTTGGTGGAGGTTTGGTCCTATCTATCCTGGTTCTTTCCTACCAAATCCTAGTGGGAATAATGGCAGACGCCAGAAATAAAGAAGTGTCAGCATCAGTTCAGAACAGGCCAGTGACCATCCTCATGCCACAAAATAGAAGAACTTCTGCCCAACCCAGAACTGGTGCCCCTGGGTCTCATGAAGGCCTTCAGATTTGGGGTTCAACCCTCATTCCTAAGAAAGAAGCCTTCCAAAGAGGCCTCGGGCCCCAGCAATGTCACTCTCTTGAGTTCCTTCCCATTTCTCCAGGCCAGGAGCGCTGGGATCCCAGAGTGAACGTGGTGTTTGTTCTGGATGCAAATATCCACGTGGGAGAAGTTGGCAAGACAGAGAGGGGACTATTTCCTGGGGAGGCCTTCCGAAGCCCAGAGCTTCTAGTTGTGGTTGCCACTCCTGCCCGGCCTCCCTCTCTGCTTCTCCACCTGGATAACATTCTCCATTTTGTTTATGTCATTCAGACTGTTAGTGTTGCCCGTCTTTACATTTTAAAGTAGGAACGTTTCACTGTATGGATGACTTTGTCCGGGATGCGCATCAGACATTCAGATACTTCCGGTTTAAGTGCTTCCCATTGCGCAATCTCAGTGCAGGTACTACAGGTGATGGCTCCGTCCTGACAACATCCTTGCAAGTTGGAGGGCATTGTTCCCTTTCCAGAATGAGGAAACAAGCCCAGGGTCTGGGTCTTCTAAGTGGGAGAGTTTGGGTTCAGCTCCCTCAGTGGGCCCTGCGGGTTCCCGGACTGTCCACTGTCTTCCAGTGTACACGGAGGCCACTGCTCTGAAGGTAAGAGGGCCAGGCTTGATCTGAATCCATCAGCAGAAGGAGCTGGGCATACTCCACACTCTGGGGGTGCACATTCAGTCAGGTCTCTCTTTTCTTTTTTCCAAATAATCACTCAAATAGGGCAGGGACTAGAGTCAGGTGAGACCCTCTCCTCAGGAGCAAAATAGAGGGGCTGTGAAGGACTCAGTAATCAAGATAAATAATACTTAAATACGTCATTGTTGGCTTGGCGCCTGTGGCTCAACCGGCTAAGGCGCCAGCCACGTACACCTGAGGTGGCGGGTTCGAATCCCCAGCCCGGACCCGCCAAACAACAATGACGGCTGCAACCAAAAAATAGCCGGGCGTTGTGGCGGGCGCCTGTGGTCCCAGCTACTTGGGAGGCTGAGGCAGGAGACTCGCTTGAGCCCAGGAGTTGGAGGTTGCTGTGAACGTGATGCCATGGCACTCTACCCAGGGGGATAGCTTGAGGCTCCGTCTCAAAAAAAAAAAAAAAGTCATTGTTAAAACTCAAGTCGGCGAACTATAGTTATCTGCCCAGCACCCGTTTTTGTAAATTGTTTCCAGGATTAAGGTGAGATTGTATAGCCAATGAGGCCAGTGGTACAAGTTCAGGGACAGACTCAGTCTTCATTTAAAATTTTGATGCTTTTGTCGGGGTGTGGTGGCCCATTCCTGTAATTCCAGCACTCTGGGAGGCTGAGGCAGGTGGATTGCTTGAGTTCAGGAGTTTGAGACCAGCTTGAGCAAGAATGAGACCCTGTCTCTAAAATTATAGCCAGGCATTGTGGCGGGCACCTGTAGTCCTAGCTACTTGGGAGGCTGAGGCAAGAGGATTGATTAAGCCCAAGAGTTTGAGGTTGCTGTAAGCTACCACACCATGGCACTCTACCCAGGGCAATAGAATGAGACTCTGTCTCAAAAATAAATAAATAATAAAATTAAATGTTGATCTTTTGCTCATTGTGTTTTATGCTGTTTGTTTGTCTTCACTGATTATGCCCCAAACACCCTCTTACCTTCTCAGCAGAAAGCCTGGCAGCTGGAGCTGTCCTTTCCCCAGGAGGCTTTGTGGACCTGTGACATGCCACAGGAAGTTATGTAACTTCTCTTCATCATCACTCTTTTTTTGGTACCTAGTTCTATGACTTTGACAAATACAGTTTTGTAATCATGAACACAATGGAAACTGAGAACAGTTCCATTATCCCCCGATTGCCCCTACTCCCCGTTCCCAGCAACGGGCAACTACTGATCTGTTTTTCTGTCCCTATAGTTTTGCCTTTTCAAAAATGCCATTTCAGTGGGACAGTGTAGGCTGAGGCCTTTTGAACCTGGCTTCTTTACTTAGCATAATGCATCTGAGATTCTTCCACACGGCGCATGTCCCTAGTTCGTATCTCGGACTGTATTCTGTGGAGTGGATGTATTTATTTGGGTTGTTTTCAGTTTGGAGGGATCATGAATAAAGACACTATAAACACTTGCTTTCAGGTTCTTGCATGAAAATAAGTTTTCATTTTTTTGAGTAAATACCTAAGAGTGGGGTTGTTGGGTCCCATGGTGAGTCTGTATTTTACTTTCTATGAAACCACTAGACTAGTTTACAAAGTGACAGTGCCATCTTGCATTGCCAACAGCAATTGATTTTTTTTTTTTTTGAGACAGAGGCTTATTATGTCACCCTCAGTAGAGTGTTGTGGTGTCACAGCTCACAGCAACCTCAAACTCTTGGGCTTAAGTAATTCTTTTGCCTCAGCTTCCCAAGTAGCTGGGACTATAGGTGCCAATGCTGGGCTATTTTTTGGTTGTTGTTATAGTTGTCATTGGTGTTTAGCAGGTCTGGGCTGGATTTGAACCCTCCAGCCCCAGTGTATATGGCCAGCATCCTAACCACTGAGCTATGGGTGCTGAGCCTGATTTTAATTAATTAATTTTTTTTTTTTTTGCAGTTTTTGGCCAGGGCTGGGTTTGAACCCACCACGCCTACTCCTTTGAGCCACAGGCACCACCCCTGATTTTAATTTTTTGAGGGTTGAACTAAGGAGGACCCAATCCCCCGGTTTGTTGGACACCTCCAACCCTCTCCTGTGAATGGAGTTGAGACCTTTACACCTTAGTGACAGACACCTTACCATCCCCTCTAGCAGACGATCCTGAGGAGTCAGGACACAGAAGGAACGGCTTTCTAGAAGTTTAGTCAGAGGACCCTGTGGTATCCAGTAACAGATGAATGGATAAGGAAAATGTGACTCTTTTAGGGGTTAAAAAAAAAAAATGAATGGAATCCTGTCATTCGAGGTATGTGGATAGAAATAGGAGACATTGTGTTAAGTGAGATGAGCCAGGAACAGAAAGGTCAGTGCTGCATCTCCTCACTCACATGTGGAAGGTAAAGAAAGGTGATCTCATAAAAGTAAAAAGTGTAACAGGCGATACTAGAGACAGGGAAAGGGGGAGGGAAGAGAATGGGAGAGAGTTGTTAAAGGATAGGAAATTACAGCCATAGGGGAGGAATAACAATTTATATAGTTTCAACTAGCTAGAGGAGGATACTGAGTGTTCCTAACACAAAGAAGTGGTAAATGTTTGAGATAACAGGTCTGCTAATTACCCTGATCTGATCACTGTACATGTCATGGATTGAAACACCACTATGGAGCCCATAGACATGAGCAATTGTCCTCTATCAATTAGAAAATAATTCAAAAGGCATTTTTAGCCAAAGTCTCTGTGGCTGAGCTTGGTAGGGGTAGAAGCCCCCAGAGAAGCACCTGCCTCCAGCAGGAGATGAGAGTGGCAGAAGCTACTGAGGACCAATGGTCAAGACAGTCCCCTCCTGTCTTTCTAGACCCATAAGCCCAGAAGTTCTTGTTTGATCCCAGGAAAAGGAACAAATCCTGGCACCTTTGTAGGAGGAGCTGAGCTAGGTATGATTTACAGAAATAAAGGTACGATATGTATCCCAAATGTCTTAGAGCATTGTACCGAGCTCCCACTATATACCAGTCATTACACTCGGCACCTTAGCTCCATTATGTTAAATTCTTAAAACGACCCTCAAAAGTAAGCATATGCATCATAGGTATTAAAATTGAAGCAGAAGATAGTGATACCGATCGTATTACCTCTCTGCTTAAGCCTTTTACGCCCTCTGTTCCACATTCTACCCTTGCCCACTCTCCTCCAGTGGTCCACTGTTCTCGGCTCCCTGGTCCTCTCCTGGGTTTCCTGCCCGGGGCCCTTGCACGTGATGTCTCCCTGCCTGGCATTCCTTCCTTGCCTCTTCCTCTTTTTTATTCCTACTCACTTTAATGACTCACTTCTTGTGTTCTCTTCATTGAAGCTTTCCCTAACTCAGCCCCATGGGCCACCTCTGCTCTTCTTTGCTGCTGCACCATAGGGTGCACACCCTGTTTCCTGGGCTGCAAGTAGCTGAACAGAGAGATTCCTATCCCCCCCGCCCCCCGCCCATGTGCCCAGCACAGAAGCTGAGCGTAGTAGAACATAGAAGCTGTTTTTATTTATACAGACGGTGCCAAAACTGTATACCCATTTTTAGAAAGGAAAAAAAAAAAAACTGTTTTAAAAGTTTGATACTCAATATATACCAATAACATTTGTTATCTTGTATCTCTTGTAATTCCAAAAGTCAAACGTGACTTGAGTATTATAATTTTAATACAATGTTTTCCTTTTTTGAAATGTGTATTTTTGGTACCCTCGGGTATCTAAGTCCTATTTTTTATTTGTTTATCAATAAATTCTATGTTATTTTTAATTGATAAATAATAGTTGTATATGTTTATAGGTTGTGATGTGATGCTTTGATACATGTATACATTAAGAAATAATCAAAACAGGCTAAGTAGTATATCTGTCACCTCAAATATGGATCATTTCTTTGCGGTGAGAATATTTAAAATCCTCTCTTTTTCCTATTTTGAGACATACATCATTATTAACTGCAGTCACCATGCTATGCAAAAGAATGCCAGATCTTATTGCTCTGCCTAACTGAAACTTTATTCCCCTTGACCAGGGGTCCTCAAACTTTTTGAACAGAGGGCCCATTCACTATCTCTCAGATGGTTGGAGGGCTGGACTGTGGCCCTGGGACGGGACGAGTCAGCTGCTAAGCAGGACAGGCAGGGGCAGCAATAACACCTGGTGAGCTGGATAAGTGTCCTAGGCAGGCCACATGTGGCCCATGGACCGTAGTTTGAGGATGCCTGCCCTTGACCAAGGTCTCCCCTGTCCCCCTCTGCCATCCCTATTCCCCGGTCTCTGATAACAACCATCCTACTCTCTGCTTCTATGAGTTTGTTTTTAGAGTGAGAAGAAAGAAAGAGAAGGAAAGGAGGGAGGGAACGGAAAAGACGTTTACTTTTGCAGCCTGTCACTCTCAGGAAAGTGGTAGCAGCATGGGCTGGCAGCTACGAGCCAGCTTTGGCCTCACTCATAAAATAATTTCACCTTCAATTTTAAAATAAATGCACATAAACATTTTCATGAAAACATCAAATCCCAGACCAGAAAAGACCTTAGAGGTCATTAGAGGTAGTTTCTTAATTCTTGGTTTTCTTTTTCTCTTTGTAATGCGACTTTAAATGCAGGCTGACTCTCACTATACAATGGGGCCTTATCTTCATTTCTTTTGTTACCCACCTCTGCGTGCTCCCCGAAGTCCTTGCCTGCCTTTCTTCCTCTGGCTTGTGTATCCGACATTTGGACCTCTGCCACTTCTTTTCAGATATTATTTTGATCTCTGGTCCCTTACCTGGAGAGATTTTATCTGCTTATGTTGAAGAAACACTATCGTCAATGAAAGATACTTATTTCGAAGGCCATATATTTTAGAACAGTATTTCATGAGAAAACACACTGGATTTTTATGTGCTTGCTTTGCGTATAAAGTCTGAGAGGTGAGACTTTTTTATGCAGGGGGACAGGTAAGGAAGACAGTAAAAGGAAATTGCAGTTATAAAAATAACCCAAGTTAGAAGGGGATGGGTATTGTCTGTAAGTTATGCCTTCGAGGTGTACAGTTTTAACCTGAGCAACCCAGATGTTTATACAACTGTGAAAAATCCACATTCGTCTGTCTAAAGACTGCCAAGATATTATGAGGTACAGATAAATAAGAAGTAACTTTCAGCCGCCTCATTTGCCTAATTTAAGAAATGTCTGCACCTTTCATTATGGTGACAGTCATTGAGTAAAAATTCCTCCCTCCTTCCAGAGTGAAGCTTAACAAAGAGCCCTTCCCATCCACTGTGGCTTTAAGCCGGCTCTGGTACAGCCCGGGAGGAGGCAGATGCTGCGGATAAGATGGATCCCGGATCCCGGATCCCACGGAGTGTTCTTAGCAAGAATGGGAAGAACGTACTAGTTGATACATTTTTATTCACTTCTTTTCTAATCACACATGGGTTATCATTTTAAAGAAAATGACACCACACTGAGCTGCAGTTGTTCATGGATTTTATTTTTGGTGTTACACCGCTCTAATGATGGGACTAAAAGCAAAGCTTTTTTTTTTTTTTTTTAATCTTCCAACTTTCATTCAGAACCTTTTGGAAATGATATTTAATGAAAATAGCTAAATAGACAAATAATAGCATTTAGAAAAATGTTCTTTTGAAAAACTGAACTGTGTGCTGCTGCTTCTTCTTTTTTTAAACCAGTATGTCAAATAGCTACATTTAATGCCGGCCGAACTACTGTGCTCTGTGCCAGAGATATGGTTAAGGAAATAGAAATTTTATAGCACCGGTGGGACAGGATAAACATAACTGTAGATAAACAAAACCCCAAATAAATAGGATGTTTAATTATTTTAGGATTGTGCAGACAGATAGATAAGTAATGATATTTGGTAAATGAATCCTAGCCCACTTTCTGTCGACATTTTGGGGCTCAAAACTGAGTTGCTCCTAGAGGCTTCCTTTTTCTACGGTCCTAGATTACAGCGCCCTGAAGAGTCTCTCGTGTATACAGGTATCAACTCAGCCCCTCAAGTCCCTGGGTCCTTGCAATTGCCCTCCCTCAGCCTGGAGGGTTTTGCATCTCAGATGCCACCACCTCTGGGAAGCCTTCCCTGCTCCTCCACCCCAGCAAGGATAGATGCCTCCTCCTCTGGCTTTCCACAGCCCCTCTCTGTACAGCTCAGCTGATGTGGTGTTTTTAATCTCAACCCTGCTCCTTCTGCAATACAGCTCGGCTCTGTCAATTGCCAGGTAATTATTTTTTAACGTCTATCTCCCCAAATAGACATCATGGATTGATTGATTCCACACTGAGTGATGTTAAAGGAACCAAGGCAAGTATCAGTACTTCCTGCCCTGGAGTAGTTCAAACAGAGTAGGGGAGACAGCGCAGCACCCCAACACTACAATCCTGTGTGAAAGTGACATAAGAGCCTGATGGAACCGTTCAGAAGGGGTGCCTAGCCTGGCTCGGTGGCCAGAGGGGTGTCAGGAAAGCTTCATGGATGGTACCATGATTTGATATTTTTCCCCTTCGAAATTTAATCCCCTGTGTGGCAGGATGAAGCCTTTACGAGGTGATTGGGTCCGGAGAGCTCCGCTTCATGAGTGGGTTAATGGGTTATCATGGAAGTGGGTCTGGTAAGAAGAGAAAGAGAGACCTGAGGTGGCACGCTCAGCCCCTCATCGTGTGATGCCCTGCACGCCCAGGACTCTGCAGAGAGTCCTACCAGCAAGCAGGCTCTCATCAGATGTGGCCCCTTGACCTTGGACTTCTCAGCCTCTATAACTTTAAGAAATACGTTCCTTTATTTTAAAAAAAATCACATACCCAGTTTGCAGGTATTCTATTATAAGCAACAGAAAATGGACTAGCAGGGATGGGGAAACACTTGACCTGAGGCTCCAAGAATGAGAAATGGCTGGTCTGTTAGGCAAAGTTAGGCAGAGGAATGGGGGTGTGCAGGCAGTGTGAGGAGAGGAGTCGGATCCTTTCGGGAGCTGCAAACAGGCCTGCCTGGCTAGAAGCAGAGTACTGCAGGGGAGAGGAGAGACTGTCTCCCTATCCCCTGAAGGTTCAATAACTGAGTTTAGGAAATAACTGGCAGAAGGCAGACTGAGATGAGAAAAGGCGTATTTAATCATCTATGCACAGAGTCCCACAAGATATGAAACTGGAAGAGGGGACAGATCATTGATGTTGTGGAGTGTCCCTGAGCTGCAGAAAGGAATGGGGGCTTAGGGCTTCTGTGGGGCGCTAGTGACACAAGCTATGCGAGGGGGAGGGAGGAGATGTGTGGCAAACAAAGCTTGTCTCATTACACTGACAAAAAGTCTCTCGTGTGATAAAAATTATTTCAGAGTACCCCATCAGAAGAGTCTGTGACAGCTTGTGACAAAGTCCTTATGGGCAAGGTGTCAACCTTCAGTCTCCCCTCCTGTAAGATCTTCCCTGGTTGATGGGCTCCTATGATAATTGCTTTCCATCATACATGTAAATTTCTTTTACAAAGTGATAGCTTTTCAGAGCCACTTCTGTGTGTGTAGTTTATCAGAATAACCAGCTCAAACTGTGCCACAGAAGTATATGCAGAGTGGCATACTCTGGTGTCCCACCATCATATTTCAAGGTGGGGTGTCCTGAGACCCCCAAGGTAAGTATAAAAGCAGCAGAAAAGGAGTTTGGGCAGGACCAGAATCCTGGTATACCACACTGAGGAACAGCACCTTTCTATATGTTGCGGACCCTTGTTTTGAAGGGATTTAAATGGAAGAGCAGCAAAGTCTTGTGAGCACTTTGGAAAGATCATTCTAGGAATGTGATGGGTGGAGTAGAAGAAAGTGGCCACGGAGACCGAGAGTCCCTTAAGGAAAGTAGAGGAAGACTCAGACTAAAGAGGTGCCAGGGAAGCTGATTCTGAAGGTGTTTATGGCGGGGCGAGAATAGACAGAGCAGGTGCATGGGACAGGAGGAGGATACAGTGCCAGGAGGGCTGACTGACAAGGGTCCGGGGGACATTCAGAAGGGAAACCCCGTAGGCAGCGGGACACTGAGATTGAGAGTGCAGGAGAGGTGTCTGGGACAGAGGCAGAGATTTGGGAGTCATCTGTGCATGAAGGTCTCCCAGAGAAAATATGCCAATGTGAGAGAAGAGGGCTGATGCTAGAACCCTCCAGAACTCTGCATAAGGGGCAGGTGGAAAAGAGACCCTGACAAGAGGGTAACCAGGAGGCATCAAGGCTGAAGGATCATCTGGGGAGATGAGTAGCCTAGAAACCAGGGAAGCAGTGTCCAGAAAAGGAGAAAGTGATCAAGAGTGTCAAAAGCTGCAGCAGGAATCAGAATAAGTCAGACCTGAGAGGTTCCCAGGACATATGGCAACCAGGTGCTCAAAAGTGATCTTTGCCAAAGCAGCTCCATGCAGTAGGAGGGCCAGAAGTCACACTGCAGGTGGTAAGGAAATGAAAGGGGCCAGGGGACTATGAGAACACAGGACTAGCACGTGTATGCTACTCTCTCCAGACTCATTCTATAGGGAAAATGGATGGAGGAATATACGGTGGAAAGGAATATGGCATGGAGAGCCTAGCACACACAGTGCCTGGCCCCTAACAGGCACTCAAGGATGTATTTATCAAAGAAAAGTTGAAATAATGAATTGTTGAATAACCAAATAATGAGTCAGAGAAGATTTCTTGTGTTCTGAATTATTTAATCACTTATTTACTTACATCACAAGGGTTGATGTAGAGGATTAACCAGGGAAGCACGCAGCCTAGAAGAATGTGTGAATGCTCATGTTGGGAGCAATGGGGTGAGCAAAGCAGGATGATAACCGGGCACAGGCAACCGGGATGTATGCCCGAGAGAAGGCAGCTTGCAAGGGCAGCAGGGCTCTCAGTGCTGAGAAAGCGGACGTAAGGACGTAAGGATGCTGTTGACAGCGTCATCAGGCAATACACTACTCTGGATAGCAAATGGTCATGAGAAACCCCATTGTAACAATCTAACGTTGATTATTCAGATTAAGCGTAAAATCCATCTCAGAGCCCTTTCAAAATTGTCAATGACCTATTGACTAAAATAATGCAAAGTCAATTCGTTGAAGGCATAAACATCTTTTTTTTTTCTGTCATAAACTACCCAAGATATCATAAAAGTAAAGTAACATGCAGAGTCGTATAAATTTAAAAAGCTTGTTAGTAGGTGAAATCTAAGCAGGGGTGTTTAACCTTTGGAAGAATGAGAGTTGTGTTGAGCTACAAAATAAATACACAAATACTAAAGAAAGCTGATGGCCAATAAAGAAAGAAAGAAAGAAAGAAAGTGGTCTGTGGATACTTGTTGAGATACCCAACACTGCAGATAAGCAAAATAGTTCTCAAATAATCTGCATGCACCCCACAGGCCACAGGCCACAGGCCACCCCTGATTAGAGCAAGACCAGACAGTCCTAGCTGACTTTATGAAAAGGGACCAGTATTTAGAAAGTTTTCTCAGCAAAGCTAAAATAATCACATCCTCCCCCAGACAGTTACTGTGAGAATTACAGTAGGAAAGCCCTTTTCAACGATCAAGAGTGAGCTGATGTTATTATTATGACCTACTGTGTTTATTATGACCTAGTTGCTACTAAGGCCTTCGTGGGTATCTCTGATTTATTATTAAAGGATATACTACCTGCAGTGTGCCTGAAATAGCACCTGGAATATGGATGTGGGGGTTGATAAGTGATCAAAGCTAATCCTGTCTCCCTATCTTATTTTCCTGCCAGCCGTCTATGGTCTGCAGGTGAACCCGGGGACAACACTTTTCCTTTGCCCTGAGCTTTTAGGATGGGGGCTCCTGACCTTGATTTACAGCTTTTCATTTCTGGGCAAGTCACACTTGGGGGTCTGATTTTGAAAGTGATAGAGCTCAGGTTGTGAAATCACCAGCAAAATCTCTGCTGCCCATTTTGCAAAATCCCACAAGATTTTGTGGCATTAATTAAGATCGTTTTGATCGATGCAGCTGTCTTTCATTTAGAAAGCACAGACTCAGACATCGAATCTGTGATGTTTATTCGGCTCTCGGAAGACTGGGCTTTTAAACATGACCTTTGAGTATTTGCCCATGAAGGAGTTTGGAAAATGCCACCCCTAAATGTGTCTCTTTGGTAGCCTGGTTACTTCATACTGAGGATACTGAGGGCATTTGGGGACCAGCAATGCAGGGGAAGGGCTTTCTCTGAATTTCCTTTATCTGGCTAGGGACAGATCCTCCAAAAGGGTATTATGGAACACAATTTCCTCCCCAGAAATCTTTCTTGGAAGCAGGCCCAGAGAGAACATCACCTATTCTTCTGAGGGCCACTTGGAGACACATTTTATTACCTGAAAGATATACTATCTGCTCATGAAGACAACCTTTATTCATCACTTTCCTCACTCCTATGACTTGTGTCCCCTGTCCCCACCTTCACCCCAAACTCAAAGTCCCTGTTCTTTTCTGTAGCGCAAGATGCTATAACAGTTTCAATCATCTGACCTTTCCAGGCTCACATTTTGTGGGACCCCTGAGTGAAAATTGGCAATTAAAATGTTTTTTTTTTTCCCATAATCTTCCTAATGTTAATTTGATTCCTAGTTTAGCCAAAGATCTTCGAAGGGTAGAGGGAAGCCATTTGTCCCTCCCCCGCACCTGGCAGACAGAAACCCAAGCGTGGGAGGTGGAGATGGACTTTGGGGGCAAGGGTATGGGCTGGGAGTTGGTGGGGAGAGTCATGAAGCTTGACTTCACAGGTGACGCCAGGGTCTGCCACAGACCCACCGACAAGTGCGAAGTGTCCCTCCTGTAAACGGTATGATCCATCATTCCTGCTCCGTCGCCGGGCAGCTCCTGTACGTGTCCAAGGCACCCCTGTCCCCAGTGGAAATGACCCTAATAACCTGATCTTGCAGCCTCGCTTCGGAAGCCCAAACTCCGCTTTTCTGAGGCCGACTTCTGGGTGGACAGAGCGCCGCGGAGACCCCTCCTGCCACCCTGCCAGGGGGCAGTGCCTGGGGCTGGGGAAGGAGCAGCGTGGCCGACTGGCGGGCACCGAGATCGGCCCAGCTCCGAGGGAGCGAGAGCCGGCTGGCTGTAGGCGGCTCCTTCCTGTGCAAACTTTTCTGTCCTCTTCCTCCTCCCGCCCTCCCCAGCGGCTCCTCTGCGCCCGGCGTCCACCTCCCCGTCCTTCTCGCCGCCTCGGGGTCGCCGCGCGCGGGGCAGCACCGGGCAGCGCAGCCCTCGGCGCCGGCCCCACCCGGTGCCCCGGGAGCCAATGGCCGAGGCGGGCAGGCGCCCCGCGGGGCCCCCGGGTGAGCCGGCCGGGCAGGAGGCGGCGGCCCGAGTCCCCGAGCCGGAGCCGCCCGCCTCGCAGCCGGCGCCTGCCTGGCGCAGGCTGCCCGGGGACCCGAGCCACCGCGGCCGCTCCCAGAGCGACCTCTCTTCGTGCTCGAGCAGGGGCCGCCCGCTCCGGGTGCACATCTCCGGCTCAGGTAAGGGCGGCTCGGGGCGCGGGCCCAGGAAGGGCCGGCCGCGGCAGGTGGCCGCTTGGGTGACTCGGCCGGCCGGGTCGCGCGCGGGGACCGACCGGCCTGGCAGGCTGGAGGCGGAGGGCTGGGGAGAGGGAGCAGGCGAAGCCTGAACTCCCGGCTGACACGGATCGGTGACCTGAGGCTCGGTGACCCAAGCAGAAGATGCTAAAACCAGACTACGAGTCGGTGCGATTGGGGGCGCGCGCGGTATGCCAGGGCTAGTGTGCGGTGTGCTGTTTGGGGAGCGCTCCCGCTCGGCTGTACCGCGCCGGGCAGAGTCGGCAGCTTTGGTTCTAAGGCTCAGCTGTGCGAAAGAGGAACCTTCTCGGTCTTCGGCGTGACTTTGGTCCCTTGGAAGGGTGCGGTCCCCTCACTTCGATGACTGGGGACCAGTGCAGTCCTTGGGAGCCCTCCCACTAATTGCTCGTCGTGCTTCTGAAATAAAGGATTGGGGAGGAGGCATTGCTGGTAAAAAGGATCAGGGATATGAGTTTTTCCTGCCTGTAAACCTCTGCAGGTGGTGGGGAGAGTTTGGCTGCCTGTTCGAGCATCTCATCTTTCATTTATTTGAAAAGGCTTAAGCCAGCACCGGTGAGCTAGCACCATGCCGCTGGGTCCTCCAGAAGCTGCTCTGTGCACAGCGGCAGGGAAAACCAGGAACTCAGCTCAGGGCAGAGGCAGACTTCTCTGTGCTGTGTAGTGTTGGGCGAATCACCTTAACCTTGTCTCATAACGGCGGTACTGAAAGCGGTAATGACGGTATGAAAATACCAAGTGGAGAGGTTATGTGGATTATACAAGCATGTTTAAATGCTTTTGAACAAAGCATTACCCTAAGAGCTATAGAATTGTTTTTAAAAAGTTCACCAGATAGGTTGCGTTTCCATGGATTGTTTTCTAATTTGCAGTCTTTGGAGGATACCTGAGCGCTGGGAAAGTAGAAACTAACATAAAAAATACCCATAGCAGGCTGGGCTGGGTGGCTCACGCCCATAATCCTAGCCCTCCAGGAGGCAAAGGCAGGTGGATTGCATGAACTCAGGAGTTCAAGACTAGCCTGAGCAAAGTGAGACGCCATGTCTACCAAAAATAGAAGAAAAAAAAAGAGATGTAGTCCCAGCTGTTTAGGAGGCTGAGGCAAGAGGATCTTGAGACCAGGAGTTTGAGGTTGCTGAAAGCTAGGCTGGGGCCAAGGCACTCTAGCCTAGGCAAGAAAGTGATACTCAGTATCAAAGAAGAAAAAAAATTACTACCTGTAGCAGCCCTTGCCCAGAAAGCCCATGCCATATCTTGCTTGTGAAAACTCCCCGCTACCCAGGTTTTCAGGCTCTGTGCTCTGGGGTCAGGCCTGTGGGCTTTAAAGTCAACCTCACTTCTATCTACCTGAAGTTGTTTCTGGGTCAGAAAAGGCACGTTTTGATGTCTTCTACGCTACATCAGCTAGCTCCCTCTGTTTTCCACCAAAGCCTTCCATTTTCTTATTCTTATCATCTTGTTTTTGCCACCCACTGTGTGTACTTGAGAAATTTCAAAGGCATTACTGATCTCACTTTGCAGATCACATCAGATAAAATGGGTCAGAATTGTTCAATACAGAGAGGGGGACGTTGATCACTGGATCTGTGTAAAGATTCTTCCTCTGCATTGGTACTGGGAGAGCTTTGAGTCAAAGTGTATTTTTACCTCCTGCTTTTGGTGTCTTGGCCAAACTGAATTTGAGCCTTGGATAATCTTGACTGATTCTTATAAAGATTAACTGTTCAGATGACTCTAAGGAAACAACTGATAATTAGTCCAGTTGGTAGCTATAGATAATTACATATAGCTTGCATTATCATTTGTTATTTTCACAGATGGCACTCATGGCCCATTTTCAGAAAAGAACAGTAAAGACCTGTTCAAATGTGAGTGTGCTGAATGTATATCATGTGAACCATCCGCTTCAATTCATAAAATTATTTTACTTCCAAGGCCCCTTTGCCCTTTTTATGCATTCTTAATGGATGTTAGAAAGTGATGCCTTTCAACTCAGTTGTCCCCTGTACCCTAGGATGCTGACATACTTGTAGGAGAGTGAACTTCTTTCACGAGACTATTGTCGTTTTCAGAGCTAAACCATGGATGCCTTTTCAAGCAGATTAAATGTGACAAGGTGCTCCATGTTTTTCTTAGAGTCAGAGTGAAAGAGATTGAACAGGTCCCTTGCTCACACACACACAGGATTTCCCCAGAAAGCAGCAGCCATGCAGGATGCACCAGAGAATCAGCAAGATCACCAAGCTGGGATATCTGAATCCTCTGAGAATAAGAAGGTTATGTGCTTTGTGAAAACATTCCTAGTCCTGGTGCTAGAACAAGCTAGTTGTCACACCCTCCCCAGGAACTCTAGGCACACAGAGCCAGGAGCCAGAGCTACATCATAAGTGGCTTTGCCGAACCAGCCCCTGGACCAGAAAGGGGCACCAGCCTCATCTCAGAATCCTGGGCCCTACCCCAGACCTACTTAATCTAAATCTGCATTTTGACAAGATCCCCAGGTTGTTCTTATAGTTTGAGAAGTGTTTGTCTCTGACACAGGTTTTCAAACTTCACTACATTGAAACTGGGTGCAGGGACTCATGCCTCTAATCCTAACGTGCTGGGGGTCCGTGGTAAGAGGATGACTTGAGCTCAGGAGTTACAGGAATCACTTGGGGAATTAAAAAACAAAGAACCAAAACCACTTGTGGCTGGGTCTCACCCCTGGGGATTCTGATTTAATTGGCATCTGTTGCAGCCTGGGCATTAGGTGATAATGTGCAGCATGGTTTGAGAGCCACTGTCCTGTGACATATAGGTCAGCCTGGCTTGCTGGCATATTTAGTGTCGTACTGTGACCAGGGATGGTCTGGACAAGTGCAAGGTGGAAGAATTTACTTTAATACCTTCTCACAACCTTGTTGGTACACACACTCTTCTGCTACTGCAACCTCCAACACCCTTCCCGCTCCTGATTCCAGATAGTTCTGGAATAGTTCTTCCTAAGGGCTAATTTTTAATAATGAGTTAACTCCCTGGTGTGAGTTCTTGGGAGAGTGTTGAGGTGGAAGGGAAATCACCTTTTGCAGGGAGGGGCGGCTGGCAGGAAGAAGAGGAAGAGGAAGAGGGTGCTCTGCATGGGCTGTAAGGGAACAGCCTGGTCTCAAAGCAAAGGACCAGCCCCTGCCACCCGAAACGGATACCTCTGGCTGCACCTTTGTCCTTTCCACAAAAGAACTGTAAAACTTTAAACTTAGCCTCTAAAATGTTACCTACTGCTGCAATCTGAGTCAGTTCAATATAAATCATGTTTCTAAAAGACCTGCTCTGTGCTAGCAATGCGTTGATGCTAGGGGGATATCCCAAGAGACTCACTTCCTCTGAGTAGGCTAGATTATTACTACATTTTTGTCAAGAAAAGCAGCTCAGACTTCAGGGGCTTTTATTTAACTTGTGGTTTGAGGAGCTATTTTTTCACATAAAAAATGCATGTGCTTTATCAGCAAAAACTATAGTTTTATATTTTTTATAAAAACATATGTGTGTGTGTGTGTGTGTATATATGTGTGTATATATATATTAGAGAAAGGGTCTCCCCCTGTCACCCAAGATGGAGCACAGGGGCTGTTCACAGTCACTATTATAGCTCACTCACTGTAACCTTGAACCTCTGGGCTCAAGCACTCCTCCCACTTCAGCAATCTGAGTAGCTGGGACTATAGGCATATACCACCACATCTGGCTATATTTTAAAATCCACACCAAAAATGTGAAGAAAACGAAAGATTTCCAACTAAGTAATTTTTACTAGCCTGGGCAACATAGCAAGACACCTTCTCTATAAAATATTTTTAAAATTATCTGGGTGTGGGGGTGTCCTTCTCTAGTCATGGCTACTTGAAAGGGTGAAACAAGAGGATCACTTGAGGCCAGGAATTTGAGGTTGCTGTGAGTGATGATGATGGCACTGTGCTCTAGCCCAGAAAGTAAGTAAAGTGAAACTCTGTCAAAGAAAGAAAGAAAGAAAGAGAGAGAGAGAGAAATTTTTAAAAATAAAATTGAAATAGCAGAATTAGTGAATAAGCCCTTTTATTGAGTTTATAAAAACTGAGATTATTTTTGCTTTATAAAAACCCAGATTGCTTTTGCTTTATGTATTTTGAGTTCTAAAATTCAACAGAAGTCATGAAATCTAGCATTTCTTCATAAACAGAGCAATGTTTTACTTCATTTTTAAAAGTAAAGTCTTGAAACAAGGTTTTCATCTGATACACAGTGTGTCCCAAAAGTCAACCCTAAGACACCATATATTGGAAAAATGGGATATTGTAGCCAAATGTACACATTTTTGTATTGCATATTGTACAGCAAATTTTTGGCTACAATTCCCCATTTTCCCTACATATGGTGACATTATGGACAACTTGGGACACCTGTAGTCAGCTGTTCTCTTTTAAGTTTTAGAAAACACTTGTTCCGTATTAAGAGCTCTGATATCTTTTGTTGTTTCTGATGTGCTCATCTGAGTAAAGAGCCTTAAGACAGCATAGAGCAGGAGTCCTTAAACTATGGCCCGTGGGCCACATGTGGCCCGCCAAGGACATTTATCCGGCCCGATGGGTGTTTTTGCTGCCACTGCCTGTCCTGCTTAGCAGCCAACTCGTCCCGGGGCCCCGCAGTCCAGCCCTCCAACGGTCTGAGGGACAGTGAACTGGCCCCCTGTTTAAAAAGTTTGAGGATCCCTGGCCTAGGGCATAGTCCACGCAAGAATTCACCAAGTGCTGACTGTAGGCCTCTTGGGTGCCCAGCACTGTTTGGCCCGTGTGGGTGGTAGGGGGACCAAGAAGTGTTTGCTGGATTCACATGATGCCTCTTAGTCTTGCCTGTTGCCCTTTGGGTTTCACAGAACAGAAAATCACTTGGGCCACCTCCAGAATGGTGTGGTGGTGTGGACGATTTCATCTGTGTGGTGTGCAAATATAATCTCATCTCTGATATGACTCAGTTCATCTTTCCGGCATGTGCCCTGGTACATGTAAATATAAAGGCAACAGCAAATCTAGGATCTTTTGCTCGAGTCTTTAGTCCCTGATGTGCTTAGTGCTGAGCAGAGTGAGAAATCTAACAAAACTGGCTGTGCTATGGGTCCATACTGGCTCCATACTCACTGCTGCCTGGCCACGGCCACAGGTGCTGCTGTCTGAGACCAGTCATGTAGTTGAGGGTGACCTGTCCCTTGGGGGAAGCCCTTACTATGTTTTCAGCATGCCTCTCAGTGACCTCTGAGGTTGTGACTCTCCCAAGAGGCATCTGAGCCCCAGCCGCCAGCTGGGCTGGAGGTGCCCTAGGCCAGGAACAATGAACACCTGCTCACTTCACATTCGCGCGACTAGAGTGGGGTTTTTTGCCAAACAAAGACCATCTGGCTCTAAGTTTGCTTTCTGTCTCTTGCTGCTGGTCACAGAACAGCAAGGCCGCTCTGTTGAGGCCAACTTGGGCAGTGCAGAAGAGTGCCGGGGTAGGGGGTCCCACCCAGCCTGTGCTCTGCTGTGGTCAAGCTGTGCACCTGGCATGGACAGTGCCCCTTCCCATCCCCAAGGAAGGCAGATTTTTCTTTGCACCAAGGCCACCTTGGACCCTGGTCGTTGGTCAGGCTTCCTTCCGGAAGCAGCACCTTGTACACGTATCTGATTCTCACAAAAGCACCGTATTAGCTGATGGTCCTTTAATGTTCTGGGAGGTTGGCGTGTTTTAAAAATCAGCTTCACCTGTTAAGTCAGGGCTCCATGTTAGGTCTGGTCACTCCTGACCTGAAACCAGAAAGTTGTCAGGAACCGAGGCAACCAGCTCCTCTTTCTCTCTCTAGCACTGTCTCAAGGCTAACACGCTGCCAGCTCACTTGAGGCTCTTTGTGCCTCTCCACTGACCAGCCTCCTTGGTCTGATCTGAACAGGGTCGCTCTCGCTCACAGGTGCCTGCCCAGCCACCTGCTCGTGGATGACACACCACAGCTTCTCCCTCTCAGCAGCAGCCTGCGTTGCTTTCCTTTAGGTCTTGGTCGTGTGTCTTCATATTTCTTATCAGATTCCCTAGAAAGGAGCTGCTGTGCAAAGCCACCTTTTTACCAGAGGTCAAGGTCACAGGTCACAGAGATGCCTATGGATTGACAGCCTTTGGTCAGATACCCACCCAAGTCCAAGCCAGTTGTGGAGGGTGAGGTCATGCAGTGGCACTGTGGCCACTTAGAAAGGACCGCACCTGGTCGGTTTCCATTCACTGTACTAGTCTTTATCCAGGCTGCAGTGTGTCGGATACAGTTCTAGGCACCTGCGCGCAAAGGTGAGCAGATACGGCTCTGAGACGCGAGGGTAAGGCAGAAAGCAGAGAGACTGTTCAGAAAGGACATGGCAGGCCAGACACAGCAGCATCTCTGGTGATGTAAGGCCCCGGCCATGCATTATGCTCAGCAAATGACATGATGATGATAGTGATTACTGTTCTTATTTTCAGCAGATGCGTGAACAGCTAATTTACTTAAGCTCCTTAAGCTCCAGTTTGCATCAGCACGTCTGTGGTGGCTCTGAGACTGGTGGTGAAGCTGTGGATTTATTCTGGGCCCTAGCTACTGCTGAGGGTACTCTAGGCAAAGAAACCTGTCTTGACTTTTCATTTATTCATTCAATTAACTAACAGCTAGTGGGCTAAACACAGGCTGCAAAGACATCCCTCAGGATCTCAATTCTAATGAGGAAAGACAGGCCAATAAGCCAAAAACTACAGTGCAATAAAGTGTGAGCTGTGATCAGAGCCCTGTCCTGGGCCTAGAGGAGAACCCTGGAAGCTCAGCTATAGGCAACGGCTTAGAGCAGGTAGTCAGGACGGGCCTCCTGGAAGAGGGGAAGTCTGTGCTGTCTCCCTGCAAGGGGAGGACAGGAAGGTGGAGTTGAGTGGGGTACAGGAAGAGTATTTGGGGATAGGAGACAGTGCAAAAGCACCAGTGCCTGAAAAAAACTGGCACAATCAGAAAACTCTGAACAGTTCTAGAGGGAGAGAGGAGTTAGAGGGAGCAGAGAGCTGGGCCCAGGATGAGAGGTTGCTGGGTCAGCCTTTTTCCTGGGAGATAGATGTCTTTAGGTGACATTTGTAAGAGGTTTACAAATTTGGTGGGACATATTCTGACTGTATACTGAATTGGACATTGAGAGACAGAGAAAATGGTAGAAAGAACACAGACAACCGAGACTGAGACTTTGGGGCTCAAAAAGTGACACCCCAACTGTGATGCTTTGGTGTGCTGAGCACTTAGAACTGGCAGATCTTGGAAGGGCCTCAGAAGCAAAGCTCTTCCTGACCTTCTCCTGCCCTGTCTTCAGTTCCCATTCCTCCCCTGAAACGAGCTATAGAAACTAGAATTCCTCTTCCCCAAGGTGGGTGACAAGCACCAGAACTACTATGACTGTCATCTTCCATTGCCGTGCTGGATAGCAGCTGGCCATAGGAAGTTCTCTGACATACCTTGTCTGATAGTAGGTCACAAAATATCATTCTGGACAGGGCCTTGCCCTACACTCAGGAAGAAAGCACACACACAGCCAAGCAGGGCACTCAGGGACAGGCCTCACTGACTTTCCCCTCTCAGGCTGTGGCCATTCAGTCACTCCCATTTGCACACAGCTATTGATTCCTCATTGACGCTAAGCATAAAGTGAGTTGTCCCCGGGTCTTTGGGTCTTCCTTTCTGAAAGCTCCTGGGTCATGTAAATGTACAAAGCTTTTCTCTTGTTAACCTGTCTTGTGTTATAGGAGTGTTAGTCCTGACCTTTATGATTCCTTTCCTCAAAAGCATCCTACCTTTCCGCCCCATACAAAGAATCTGGTTATTGTCTTTTTTTTTTTTTTGAGGTGAAGTCTTACTCATTTTTTTAAATTTCATATTAATATGAGGGTACATACGAGTAGGTTACATTGTGTGTGTTTGTCAGCGAAGTCTGAGTTTCAGTTGAGTCCTTCACCCAGGAGGTGTGGCATATACCCCTACCTTGTGCCCTTAGGTGGGAACTCGCCAAGCCCCTTTCCTCCTTCCTCCCCTCCTTCTTGAATTTAATTGTGTTGAGTTCACACTCTGTTGCCCAGGATAGAATGTAGTGGCATCATCATGGCTCACAGCAATCTCAAACACCAGGACTGAAGCAGATCTTCTGCCTCAGCCTCCCAAGTAACTGGGACTACAGGTACACACCACCATGCCCAGCTAATTTTTCCATATTTTTGTGTGGAGATCCTCAAGTGATCCTTCCACTTTGGCCGCTCAAAGTGCTAGGATTACAGGCGTGAGCTACCACACCCTGCCAGAATGTGGTTATTATCTGTGTGATCTTGGTCAAGTTAATTTACCCCTATGTGCTTGGTTTTCTTATCTTACCTAGAAAACATTAGTAAAAGTAACACACAGCTCCTAGGATTCTTATAGGGCTGAAATGTATGAAAAAGTGTCATGTAAACGGTGGCATCTTTTACATATTTCTATCATAGGGCTCCCTAAAGTACATTAAAATTATGCATGGATTTGTCTCCTTCACCACACTACAAGATTACTGAAGACAGAAAGCATGTTTTATTTATTTTTGCACCCTCACTACCTACTCTAAAGCCTGGTACATAATAGGTGCTCATTAAATATTTGTAACATTCGTGTATGAATTACCTAAAACCCAGTTTCTTTGATATCAACTACACTATCTATAAATGGATAACCAGCCTAAGAGGACAAAGATATCATTTATGTAAATAGGAAATTGGATAAAAACTGAGATTTCCCAGTGTTTTAAAATTTGAAACAACCAGAGATTTTTGGTTTTGTGTTTTATAAAGACACCCATGTGATCATTAGCTCCCTTTCTTGGGAGTTAATTGTGTAAACCTCACTTGGCAACATCTGTAGAGGAAAGTTTGTGAAAGGGAGGTCAGGGTGTCAGTCCAGCCTGAGGCTAGTGGTGATGGACTCACACAGCAGGGATTCTGGGGCCTTCTTGAAGTGCCAGTTCTGGTACTGAATGCAAGAGCATCGGGGAGGAAGTGAACTTCTGCTCATCCAGCCCTGCGTGACTTACCCACACTTCACACTTCATCTTTCTAGCCACTCAGTGATTTGACAATATACAAATACACTCCATTCTAGAGATAAGAAGCCTGGCTTCAGAAAGGCCAAGTTACCCACCCAAGGCCCACAGGTACAGAGAAGGAATAGAACTAAGACGGAGATCTTCCTGCCTTCAAAATTCACCCTTTTTCTTATCCTACACTAACTTAGTGCATATCTATTGCCCCTCGTAGAAAACAAGTTGTTTAAAGTACTCAGTCTTGGAGTCATGTGTATAATTCATGCCCAAGGACCATGTGTTGTCTCAGAGTACAAGTTTAGTTTCAGTTAAACTCAGGAAAAAAACATCGAAGCAGCTTTAGTGTTTTTAAAATACCATGCTGAGTGACTCATTATCTTTGATCACACTAGCTGAAATTTGCACAAAGAAGTAGGTTGCACCAGCTTGCCTTAGAAGGATTTCTGAGATCTAACTCACTTTGTGACCTATTGGCTACAATTTGACATTTATATACCTTACTTTGCAGTTTTTTGGTGCCTCTGTGAAGTCTTGAAAAAAGAGTAGCTATGGCTTATGCCTCATAACAGGAAAACTTATGACTTAAAAAAGAAAAAAAAAGCACATATCCTTTCTCAAGAACTCTGGACTGTGGCTAGGGCAAGAATGTTAGAGGTGCAATGCTTGATTTGGGGTACACAGCTCACATACTTTAAATGTGTGATGTATAATTTATGAACAGGACTCAGGTCATCGTTGTTGGTTGTAATCTTCTTTTGTGTTCACGTGTACTTTAACCCACCTGAGGTTTGGCTTATCTTCCTTAGAGGTAAAACTTCTATTAGATAATCATTGCGTAGCTTCAGTATCAATGACAAGCATTATTAGGACTGGGCATGGTGGGTCATGCCCATCATCCTAGCACTTTGGAAGGTTAAGGCAGGAATAACTTGAAGCTAGAGTTCCAGACTAGCTGGACAATAGTGAGACCTCATCTCTACAAAGAAAAAAAGAAAAAGTTAGCCTGGTATGGTGGTGCTTGCCTGGAGTCCTTGCTACTCAGGATAGGAGGCTGAGGCAGGAGGATCAGTTTGAGGCAAGGAGTTTGGGGTTGCAGTGAGCTATGATGACACCACTGCCCTCTAGCCAAGTGACAGAGAGAGACCCTGTCTCAAAACAAAACCAATAACCATATATTAAACCCCTCTGCTCCAATCATTCCAGGACTCATCTATCTGCCTATCTATCAGTAATCTGTGTATCTTAGTTTGGAATGCTATAACAAACTATCGTAGACTGCATAGCTTATAAACAATAGAAAGCTATTTCTCTCACAGTTCTAGAGGCTGAAAAGTCCAAGATCAAGACACTGACAGATTCTGTGGTTAGTGAGGGCTGGCTTCCTGGTCCGTCAATGGCTATCTTCTTGCTGTGTCCGCACATGGCAGAGGGAGGATGTGAGCTCTCGGGGGACACTTATGAGGAAATTAATCCTGTTGATAAAAATTTCACCCAAGATCCTACTTCTTCTCTCCCAAAGATTTTACCTCCTAGTACCAATATTAGAGGGGTCAAGTTCCAACATTTGAATTGTGAAGGGATATAGCATGTAGTTCATAACATTATCTATCTAATCGTTCCTTTCACCCATCCATCCATCCATCCATCTGTCCATCAGTTCATCTAACCATCAAATCCATCCATCCATCCACCCAATCCATCCGTCCCTCTTTCCCTCCCTCCCTCCTAGACTTCCTGGTGCTATGAGCACATGTTCCCCCTCAGAATACCCAAATTTACATGTGCTCAGTTCAAGCTAGCAGAGAGGTTCATTAGTGCTATTGGGTCCCAGTTACAGATACCAAGGACGGGCCAGGTAGCAAGCTGCATCCGACGTGTGGACAGGCAAAGCTGCTGGGTGGCACTCTGGAAGGCAGGTAGGGAAAGGATAGTGCTCAGATAAGAGGTGGGGGACCAGGAAAACACACCAAAAGCATCCAACACCTCATTGTACTGGAGCCCTGGGGAGGTAGGGAGTTCTTGGGCTCCCAGGAAACATAAGCGTCACTAAGAAAAGTCAAATGTCTATTAACATTAGAAAGGGGAAAAAGAGTGGAGTTAGGAAAACTATGTGGAATAAGAAGACGTATGTTTATAACAAAGTGAGGTGTTTTGGAGTTTTGGAGTAGTTTGCAAGAAGGGGGAGTTTGCTAGGGAACACTAAATAGGAAAAGTAAGGATGGTGGGAGTCTCTGGCCGGGATGCAGGGTGGGGGGACATGTTGGATTGAGCAGTGTGAAGAATATGGTGAAGGAGGCTGGGCCATGAGGATGTCCTCCTGCCAGGATGCCTCAACAGTGACCCACATCAGTTCCATGGAGACATCATTTCCATTCAGGGTAGCCTCTGTGGTCATTTCACCAGATCCCCCATTCCTATAGGAAGATAAATACTGGGTGGGCTCACTAGGCACGTCAGGCCTGTGTCTCTTTCCAAATGGAACAAGTGAGGCTGATTTAAACCCTTGTTCTTTGGGGATTATGTTCCTGATGGCACCCTGGCTTCTAGGGCCTGCTCGGGGCGTAGAGTGCCATTCCTCTGGCCTAATCTGATCAAACATTTCTCAGTAAGAGTTTAGAGTTGGCATTCGATCACGTGTGATTATCCAGATCAAGATTTGTAGTTCTTTACCAGGATGATTGCCCTTTAGGCCGCTGACAAAGTCCCAGAGAGCTGGGATCTAAAAACCGTCTGTGGCCTCAGGCAATGGCAAGATGAGGACCTTTGCCCAAAGCCAGGAACATGTCAGAGGGACTCAGAAGCTGCCAAGTAGCTGCAGAAGCAGAAAGAAGTGTCAGAAATTTCTAGCCCTGAAAAACCCGCCTTGTACATCGAAACCTGCATGCAAATGTCCCTGTCACCTCCCTTCCTGCTGCCTGGCTGCCACGCCTCCCTTCTTTGGCACACACCTGCTCTGACAGTTGCTCTTTGAGCCTTCTTCCTCTAAGGCGTCCCCTTCATGTCCATTTTGGCAGGCTCTCACCTGTGTCAAAGTGTTGCCTAGGAGTGGAGCTGGGGGTGTCTCAGTATGATTCAGCTTGTCCCTGTGTCTCACCAAGGAAGCCCTTAATCCCAGCCTGTGGTTTTCACCTTGCCGTGCTGTTAGTAGGCGATAGGCATCAAAGCCACGCCACACAGGATGAAAAATGAGTCTCGGTTAGCCACACCAGGAAGTGCCAAGTCCACCATTTTCTGCTAGATGGGGATTGGGGTCATGTTTCAGTAAATCAGTGGATGACTCAAATCAACTGTAATGGCCTGTTGACCAGAGTCCTCACTCTGAGATCACTTTTTATATAGGTGATAGAGTCATATGATCTAATGTAGCATTTCTTATATGTTATTATGCTTATGAATTACCTTGGGGTCTTGTTGAAATGCACTGGGTTTACACTCTAGGGTAGTTTTTAATGGGCTTGTCAACCATTTAAGGGCTGACTCCTTATAGCACTAATGTACCTCCACATTCCATCCATGGAAAATTCCATGCTGCCTATAAGTGTACTCTTGCTTTCCTGTTTGGCAAACTTTACTCTATATTATTTATAGTAGAGAGAGCAAGCCTTTAGAACTTCCACCTACGCAGAATGTTTTGCTTCCAGAGTGTCCATATGATTTTATTCCATGAGTTTCTTTGAAAACCTTCCAATGTCAAGTGTCCAGAGCAGGCGTCCTCAAACTACTGCCTGTGGGCCACATGTGGCCTGCCGAGGACATTTATCCAGCCCGCTGGGTGTTTTTGCCGCCGCTGCCTATCCTGCTTAGCCGCTACCTGTCCTTTTAAACTATAGTCCAGCCCTCCAACAGTCTGAGGGACAGTGAACTGGCCCCCTGTTTAAAAAGTTTGAGGACCCCTGGTCTAGAGGATAGTAGGGTTAAGAGGTGAGAGTGGGTTTTTTAGACTAAGATTAAAACTCTTTATTGACTGAAAACTCAAAACTCAAACCCATTCTTGAAGACAACATTACCCCAAAGGTGAAAAGACAAGAGTATAAGATGACTCTGTAGCACAGCAGTCCCCCCTTATCTGTGGGGGATGTGTTCTAAACCCCCAGTGAGTGCCTGAAACCACAGTTACTACCAAACTCTAGATATACACTATGTTTTTCCTATGGGTATGTACCCATGTTAGAGTTTAATTTATAAACTGGGCCCATGAAGACAACAAAAACTAATAATACAAAAAACCAAGTTTAACAACATACTGTCAGGGTTACCTGAATGTGTTCTTTCTCCCACTGGGAATATCTTTCTGTCCTGTACTCCACTACTTTTGGACCTAGGTGGACCATGGGCAATTGAAATTGCAGAAACCGAAACTACAAATAAGGGGGGACGACTGTACGCTTCCAAAAAGGTTTACGATTGTGAAACATTTTTAATTTCTTAGTGTCTGTGATGCCTTTGGCAGACTAGCTGAGGGGAAAGGGGAGGAAGGGAGACCTCTGGAGCCACTTCCTTGACGTGAAGCATCCTTCTAGGGGGCTTTAAGATGCTAAGATTCACCTGAGTATTAGAGTGTTGGTAGCGCCAGTGATAGTTATGAAGATGAGGGAAAATAGCAAGGTTTGTGGATGCAACAAGAAGATAGGTTAGTCTTTCTAACTGTGGTTGACATTGTTGTGTTTTTAACTGTGGTTGACATTGTAATACCCAAGGGAAATACCCTGTAGAAGTGAGAAATTTAACAAAGAGGAGAGGCTACAGTTCTAAATGAAGAACTCTGACTTCCTGATCGAATTAAGACTGAGACAATTTATTATTGCCTTCAGTATCACCAGGATTCCCCTACATAGCTGCTGCATTCAATAAACCGTTATTAAGCAGCTGTGCCATACCTTTTAATTTTCATGGCGTATAGACTGTCTGCCCTCTCTTTGCATCCACAATCTATAATCTCCATGGCATCTCACCCAGGGTAGTTGCTGCTAACGCATCTATTGGAAATGACTGCTTATACTTGGGGGTGTTTGTAGTTAACTAAAAATGGTGACAGCCCACAGCTAGAAACAGTTAGAACAATAGGGGAGACCAGAACGAAGTGTGTTGAGAGGGGTTAGTGGCACCCAAATAAGTCACTTACAAGAACCTAAGGAATAGAAGCTGAAAGGACATCTTCAAATAGCATCTAAAGGGAGTCCCTGGAACTCACAGCCAAAGCATTTTTGATGAAATTCTGAGAGTGGAAACCCAGAGAGTCACTGGGGGAGTTGGAGTGGAAGGGAAGTTTAAAGAGCAGAACCACGTATGGAAATAAAGGGTCGGAGAATGACACCAATCAACAGGAGAAGTCTTCCCATGAAGCAAATCATTTTCACCCAGCACCTTTTGATAATCTTTCAGCAACACGGTATTCTGTGCTTGGTCGCCTACATTTATGGATGATACTAAGCACATAGCAGCTAGTGCTCTATTGAGATTAAAAACAAATTTGAGATAAGATTAGGAAGACTCGCCCAATCTGTGATATCCAGCCACCTGTCACTGCCAGGTATTTAAAGTGTGAAACGACAGCAATGATGTTTCATAAAAAGCTGAAACATGGGGCGGTGCCCAGAGTTCAGTGGGTAGGGTGCCGGCCACATACACCAAGGCTGGTGGGTTGGAACCCGGCCTGGAACAGCTAAAACAACAATGACAACCACAACAAAAAAATAACTGGGTGTTGTGGTAGGCACCTGTAGTCTCAGCTACATGGAAAGCTGAGGCAAGAGAATTGCTTCAGCCCAAGAGTTTGAGGTTGCTGTGAGCTGTGACACCACAGCATTCTACACAGGGCAACAGCTTGAGGCTCTGTCTCAAAAAAAGCTAAAACATGGGCTGGGTTCAGTGCCTTGTGCCTGTAATTCTAGCATTTTGGGAGGCTGAAGCAAGATGATGGCTAGAGTCCAGGAGTACAAGACCAGCCTGGACAATAGAGTGAGACCCTGTCTCTATAAAAAAGAAAAACTAGCTGGGCATGGTGGCAGGCACCTGTACTCTCAGCTACTCAGGAAGCTGAGGCAGGAGGATCACATGAGCACAGGAGTTTGAGGTGGTGTGAGCTATGATGATGCCACTGTACTTTAGCCAGGATGACAGAGTGAGACTCTGTCTCAAAAGATAAATAAATAGATAAATAAAAGCTGAAACATGCTTATCCCAACCTGGAAGTATTGCTGAGGACCTCTAAGCTGTGCACAGTTGTTGGCCTGTCAGCAAAGTTCAGCAGGTTCTTACTGAGTCTCTACTCTGTGCTGACTCCATCCATGGAATCTACATTACAGCAGGAGTGTCAAAGATAAACAAAGCTGGACACTAGATTTAAATCAGCCATAGACTATTGAAGTAGGGAACTGTGGAGCATGAGCTGAGCTCAACTTCAGTTTGCAATTCAGTTTGAAATACAGAGGTGACTGGGCGTTTTAAAGAGAGAATAAAAGAGCAGAGAAGGAGGTGAGCAGAGGCAGGGAAGTCAGAAACTACAAAAAGCAGGAAGGGGGGAGTTGGTCCACACGAAACCCATTTGGGTTGTTATCTGGCACTTGTCAAAGTCAGACTCCTGCCCTCCCCCAGAGGCCAGGAGACAGGAGTCCTGTTCTCAAGTGTTGGATGAACAAACAGTAAGTTCTTTGGACAGCCTTGAGTCTTCTGAGGCAGGCACTTTGAGGGGAGTTAAGGTCACAGTAGGGATGTGGCCTTGAGCTTTTAGAAACTGTATTAGTGTTTTGTTCAAGTCTTTATAGCCTGAGGTTGAGGTGCCCTTGAGAAGAGGGCTCAGAGGAGCTGGGCTAGTATTGATTCAGGAGAGAGTCTTTGTCAGGGGAGAGAGCAGTGCACAGAATAATAAACAATATTAAGTGGTGCTCAGCGGGGGTGGAGAATATTGGGGTGCAGAGCTTGTAACCTTAAACAGTGGTCGAGGCAGGCCCTCTCAGAAGGCAATGAACGATCCAGGGAATAGGGTTGAATCTCCTAGGGATGAAGCAAGTTGGGGAAGGGTGGTAGGAGGGGGTGAGCCCAGAGGTGACAGGAGGCCCTGGCCTCCATAGATCATTGTGATGATGCTGACTCTGAGTGAGCCAGGCATCTGGGGGAGGGTAGAGGGGTGTCATGTTTCTTGATTAAAGTAATATAGAAAACAAAATTTGGGAGATAACTGTTTTACTCATATTAATATCAACTCAACAGTGTATATACCAATATGCAGGATTATGGTGTCTGCCTCTTATTCCTCACTTTCTTCTCATTAAGGGACAGTAATTAGCAAATAAGTGGAGTCTCTAACATTATGTGAATGTAGCTAAATTTTTTTTTTTTTTTTTTTGAGACAGAGCCTCAAGCTGTCCCCCTGGGTAGAGTGCCGTGGCATTACAGCTCACAGCAACTTCCAACTCCTGGGCTCAAGTGAGTCTCCTGCCTCCGCCTCCCAAGTAGCTGGGACCACAGGCGCCCGCCACAGCGCCCGGCTATTTTTTGGTTGCAGCCGTCATTGTTGTTTGGCGGGTCCAGGCTGGGGATTCGAACCCGCCACCTTAGGTGTATGTGGCTGGTGCCTTAGCCAGTTGAGCTATAGGCGCCGAGCCAACGTAGCTAAATTAATTGAAGATAGTCAGAAATGTCTTTAGCTTCTAACAAGTCATTGTTAAAGAAAAAATTATTCATTGGGTTTGCTATTTTTTTTTCTTAAGACAGTGTCTTTTCCTAGTCCCCTAAGCTAGAGTGCAGCAGCATCATAGCTCACTGCAGCCTCAAACTCCTGGGCTCAAGCGATCCTCTGGCCTCAGCCTCCCAAGTAGCTGGGACTACAATCGTGAGCCACGATGCCCAACTAATTTTTCTATTCTTTGTATAGATGGGGTCTCACCCTTGCTCAGGCTGGTCTCAAACTCCTGGCCTTAAGTGATCCTCTCACTTTGGCCTCCCAGAGTACTAGGATTACAGGTATGAGCTACAGCGCCCGGCTTCAAGAACCCTTGTTAAAGCATAATAAAGAATGTTTTACTGTGGATCATGGCAGTAGGTATAGGGCCCACTGCAATGGGATTGTGCAGTGGGGGAGAGAGATTGGGCTCAATTCTGAATCCAGCAAAGAAAAGAATTTATAGCCAAGGAGCACAATGTGTGTGGGGATCAATGAATTGAAAATTACCAAGAGGAAACATCAGAGGTAAGGGAGATTCTTACTGAAGACAGGCCAGGGAGGTGGGGGGGAATAAGGAATTTGGTCAGATATAGAGGGTGAGGGTTCTGGGTGCTAAACCTGTGTTTTATAAGGAAGTGCACAGGTGGATCTAGGAGAAAGGTTAGGAACCTGAGTAAAGAGGGCCTGCCTTGACCACTGTGTTTAAGGTTACAAATAACCTTTGTCCCTGCTAGTCTAGGAGATGGAGTGTGTCTTTAATTTTGTCTCTGCCTGATCACTACTATCCTGAGGAAGTTTCTTAAATTATTAGCCATCTGTGTTTGCTTCCTCTGTGCTTGTCCTGTACATATATCCTTTGCCCATTTTTTTTTTCTGGGTTATTTTCTTAACTCTGAGTGTCTGAGGGTAATAAATAATGCTTTGTCTGTTGAAACGTTGCAAGTGTTTTCTGCTATTCAACTGCTTTCACTTTGTTCTTAGAGCCCTGTTTGCTCAGGAACAAATCCAGTTTTGATGTGTGAAGGTGCGTGTTCAGACCCACATGCAGAGGATTTACAAATATACCATATATGTCTGCATGTGCTTTGAAATGCCCTTCAATAAAAACCATTGGCTTCTGTGATTCTTATCTTCCCTCCTTAGTGTAGGAGGCTTCCTGCTTTGCTCTGTCTGCACTTCTCTGCGGAGCCCGCCTCGCTGCATTTCAACTTGGGGGGGAAAAATACAGAAGATATTTTCAGTCAGGTCATATAATTGTGAACACCTGTGATATTCAAGATACTTTCTTGAGGGTACATTAAAATGTGGGACGCCACCTTGCCGGGAGCACATGACTATTGTAGTCACTGTGCTAACTGGGAGGTGTGACTTGGAGCCAAAAACCTCCTCACTTTCACACCAGCGCTGCTTCTGAGTGTGAGTGCCTCCAACCCTCAAGCCTTCGTGTTAATTCTGAAACAGCTAATACAGCCATCCGTTGAAAACTCCAAGGGAACATCTTTCTGGTCTGTTTATTCTCTTGCATGATAGAGATATTTTACACTGTATTTATCAGTCTATCTGCCTGGCTTTTCATTATGCCCCAGTTTGTATTCCTAAATTTCTGGCCACAATGAGGCAAATAAAATGTATGATTATGTCATTGCCTCGCTGAAATTTGCTTGATCAAGACAGGAACCCCATAAGGCATGGAAATGAGGCTTAGTTTAAAAAGAAAAAAAAGACAGGAACCCCAACCACCTGTCTGAGTGATTTTCTTTTCTGTCTCATCGTGTGAATTGTCTTGTTCTGGTGAAATGTTGATGCTTCCACCTACTCCCATCCTCCCACCTTCATTTACAGATAAAATCTAATTATCACCTCAGGATGAGTTCTTGACATGCAATATAATCACAGACAGAAGAATTGAGAGCACTTTGACATTTAACTTTAAAAAAAAAGAATTTTTAAATAGATGCCTTTTAAAGATGGTATTTTACTAATTTTTAAGAAAGGAATAAGAAAAGAACAAAGAGAAAGAAAAGAAACTAAACCTCTTACTCCTAGTACTTAATCTATTTGTAGTGCCACATTGGAGGTAATAGCAAGAGGGACAGTGAAAACTCTCCATGTTTAAGAAATCAAGGAAGGGCCCAGCGGCGCAGTGGCTCACACCTGTGATCCCAGCACTCTGGGAGGCCGAGGTAGGTGGATTGCCTGAGCTCACTGGTTCGAGACCAGCCAGAGCAAGAGTGAGACCCCATCTCAAAAAATAACTGGGTGTTGTGGTGAGTGCCTCCAGTCTCAGCTACTCTGGAGGCTGAGGTAAGAGAATCACTGGAGCCTAAGAGTTTTGAGGTTGCTGTGAGTTTTGACACTGGGGCACTCTACCTGGGCGACAAAGTCAGACTCTGCCTCAAAAAAGAAAGAAAGAAAAGAAAGAGAGAGAGAGAAAGAAAAATTAATGAAGGAGGTGCTCCCACTTAATGGGCACAACGCAGTGGGTGGGTGTGGTCCATTTTTGGGGTGTTGGACACAACTACAGGAGGGACTTTACCTAACATTCAAATACTGTGATCTGGTTATCTGATCCTCACAGTAACCTGAGATTAAAAAAGAAAAGAAATTAATGAAGAAACATCCTTTTAGATCTGCAGGCAGGTTTCCGTCCTCTAGTTATTATTAGCAAATTGCCTAGCTGTGATTAGGATTTTGGGACACAGAGTTTTGTGACACCATTTGGTAGATAATCCAACGCCAGGTTACTCCCGAGTTTAATCCTTAAATTCACTTATTTATTTTAAGGCGTTAAGGAAGGGACTTTTGGTGCAGGCATTTCCAGGTGCCCAGGGAGTGATGCAGGACAGTGAACTCCCCCTGGAGGGAGGAGAGGAGTGCTGGCCAGAATAGGAAATAGTACATTTTACTGAATGGAGAAAAAAAAATAAGGCAGCCAGCTTAAGGGAAAAAACAAAACGAGAAAGCACGCTTACAACGGTCTATGTCAACTTGGAGAAGGGGAATGAAAACAATGAGAAAAATATTTTCAGAAAACATCAACTAGCTCCTTTATAGGACCAGCATTAGAACATCAATATAGACACAGCTCTAGAGCAGCAGTTCAGATTTCCCGTCTGGGAGGATCTAGGGATGGAACTGAGAACTCGGCAGCTGCTGTGGAATTGGAACCTCTCGGCTGCCAGAGGATGAAGCAGAGGGGTCATCACAGAATTCTCGGACTGAACGCACTGCCCACATTGTGGGATCCAACTGCTGCTATTGAGACAAATGTGCTTTTGTGTGTAAAAGTGTGTCATTGAAGAGTAAATAGTTTTCTAAAAAAAAAAAAGAAAGTGGGCCAAGAACGAATAAAAATGATATACGAAGACGTGGGAAGACATACAACCCACCTGTCCTCCTCCCTCTGAGACCACAATTCGCTTTGAAAGAGAAATGAGGCCAGAATGAAAGGGCCTCCTCCGAGGAACTGGCCTAACATCTCTCTCCAGAATATGCTGGCCCCGCAGTTCAGCAATAAGAGGTTCCTGTGGCTTGACAAACCTTTCCTTTTAAAGAATAAGCATTACCTGAAAGATAAAGGCCATTGAGTGGATATTCGTGTTGTTTCTTTTTGCATGTAAGTTACCTGCTTCTTAATCGTTATCATCAGCATCATCACTGTCACAACTAGTGTTGTAGAGAAGTTTAGAAGTTTCTCATTTCTTTCCTGTTTGATGCTCATAAGCTTGTGAGTGCGGGATTCTTGCCTTCTGATTTCAAGATTGTTCTTTTTTAAGCACCAAAGGAGTCAAGAAAAGCTTCACGTTTCTCTCCCACACCCCTTTGATTAAAAGGATTTGTTCCATGAAATTTGGATTCAGTCAAAAGGCTGAAGGATCTAGAAGGCCACCGATGGCCCCAAGGCCAAAGGTTCCCCACCCATAAGTTTAGGGCTGCTGTCACCACCCCAGATAATCAGATTAATTTATCTTCACACTTGCCAGAGGAAGAGCGTTGGGTGGGTATTAGGGGAGGAGGGAAGAGAAGGATAGAGAAGTGTCAGAGGCATCATGGGCAGGGGTCTTGATGTTGAGGGGGTGGGGGTGACCTGACCAGGCAGTTGTGGTCCAACTCTTCTAGACTCTAGTCCTGGAGGCACTAATCCTTAAGGCATCTTCCATTCCACCTTTCAAAGGAAGGCCTTCAATTTCTCTTGCCTAGACTCTGATAGAAGAGTAGAAAGTGACCCCTTGTGAGTGGAGAGGTAAGTCATGGATAGGTAAGGCTTACCAATGAGCCATGCAAACACCTGGAACAATCTGCCATCCACAGATATGCTTTTTCTTTTGTTTTTTCCCCTCACTCCTGCCTCAGAAACACACCAAAAGGATGGATGGAGCCTTCATGTCCAGATGTACTTCACCAGATTCAGAAAACACCAGATTCTTTCCAAGGTCTGACCCTCTCCTGGGTCCAGACACATGCTTCTTCCTTGTCACTCAACATCCCATATGTCTTTATTTTTGCACCAGGCTGGGCACCTATGAATTGAAAAAGAATGAAAAGAAACATTGTGTAATCAACAGGGTATGGATTATTTGGATTCTTATTTAAATGAAAGGTAAAAAGTTTACACTGAGTTTTTGATCATGTGAAGGAATTAATGCTCCTTATTTTTAGATGTATAATGATAGATGGATAAGTTTTCAAAGCCTCCCACTATTTATTTATGAGATTATTATGGGAGAAAAAAGAATCCACTTTGTTTTCCTCCTAAATGTTCAAATCTTCCTCAAATCACTCACCTCCTTTCCTTTAGCATTTAAACATGTGCTGCCTGCATTAGAACTTTTACATTTATAAATTCACATGTAATAAAGTACTAGGGTTTAAAAAACAAACAAACGAGTGTCAGATCCGTTGTAAGGACCAAATTAATTGTCTCCACGTTCATTTTTTAGGCTGTATGGTGGAGAAAACAGGAAGCTCACCGTTTTCCTTACTCCTATCATTTTCCTTAGTCATCTTCTGAGTAGAGGAAGGTAAAAAAGATGTCCAAGTGATTTCTGCAGTGGGAGGTTAGATTCCTGCTGTTTTTCCATTTGTTTAGAGGTAAGATTCTCCTATCAAGTTAATGCTCTTCATTTCCCAAGGGGCCTTTGAGTCCAGGTATGTGGGGGAGTTTTAGACCTTGAAAGGGAATTTTAAGAACTTGCTTCAAACAGCAGACCAGGTAGCTTGCTGGTGCATAAACTCTTCCCTGATGATTGAGCTGCTGGAATGCATGGGGAATGGCTTGGGCCTCTCCCCTCATTCCCTAGGAGGGGAGAACTGTTGCCCAAGGTTTCATGGCCAGCTGATAGTCAGAAGCAGATTGTAGCCGTAGCTTTTAGACCCTCCAGCCTGTCTGTGGCTCTTACCCTCATGGTGCTGTACCAAGACAGGAAGAAGGCCTGGAGTGTGGCCAAGGCTCCCCCCAGCTATGAAATGTAGATGGTGGTTCTGATAGAGCCAGTGCCTTTATGCTCTACTCCTTTGGGGTAGCTTCGAATTTTGGTTAGAACGTTCTCATTGTGGACATCTGCTTCTGATTTGCATCCTCTGAATATTAAAAATTCAGAGTCAGAATCCCCTGGATCTAATGTGAGACCAACCAGTTTCAAAAACAGATCCCACTGAGGAAATGCCAGGAGAAAGGAAAGAGGAAAGAGAGGGATCAGGGGACTATGTGTTAGTTATTTATTAGTTTGTATGCCAGTGGGAACCCTCCCTCCTCCCTCCTTCCTTCCTCACTCCTCCCTTTTCCTGGTTTTGAAGTAGGAAGAGACAGGGAGGAAGGAACAGAATATAATTCATTCACAAGCACATAAAATAAGCCCGTCTTCTCTTTCCTCCTTGATTTTGACATGTAACAAATATTGTTAAACATACCACTTATCTTCCAATACTAAACAAATAAGAAGAGGGATTGGGAGGATTGTTATGAAAATATTATCAATATATACAGCTCTTGTACATATGGGAATTGTTCTATGAAAACAAAGACTTGGTGGTTTTATAACACGTTTTTACTAATGATTACATAGCATTATTTATTAAAATATGATCCACTGGGTTTGAAAAATGAAAATCAGTCAAAAACCTCAGTTCTCATGGATTTGAGAGATCTTTTCAAAAAGAGCCCTGCAATTCCAATTGATCAATCTAATCAATCCATTAATTCACTAGGAACTGACCCAAGTATTCAGTTCTGTGTCAATTAGGGTCATTTGTCCATAAGCCATATAATTGGTAGCCAATTAAAAATGACAAGAAATCCAGGTGGTGCCTGTGCCTCAAGGAGTAGGGCACAGGCTCTCTATGCTGGAAGTGGTGGGTTCAAACCCAGCCATGGCCAAAAACTGCAACAACAACAACAAAATGACAAGAAATCCAACCAAATTTGTGGCAACTGTCTTATGCCTTCTCACTTTGATTCTACCATTCACTTACTCATTTAATCAACTCTGAATGAGGCTCAGCCACGTGGCTCTAAGAGACAAAAGTGAGTAGGATGTCACTAGTTCCTATGTCTAGGAGCTTATTTCTCTGGCTTAAACAGACATCTATCTGACAGTTCATTTTGGTTATACTTCAATATAATATAACATGGGCTACAGTGGGAGAGACTTGTGATCTAGACTGGGATTGCCAGGAAAGGTCACCCAGAGGAGGGACTGGATACTAGAGCTGTCACAGAAGACTAAGTAGGCACTTGCCTGGTGGGAGGGGGGAAGAGCTCATCCCAGGCAAAGGGAGCTGTGCAGTTACACCCACGAGAGGTTGTGTGCAGGGGTGTCCATCCTTTCTTCTTTTCTGCCATACATTGGAAGAATAATAATTGTCTTGGGTGACACAGTAAATACACAAACATTAATGAAAGATGATTAGCAGAAGAAAAGGTCTGCACATCCTTTTTGTGACATGTGACACCACAGATAAGCAAGAATAGTCCTCACAAAATCAGCATGAGGCCCATAGGCTGCAGGTTGAACACTCTGGTATATAGGGACTTGGAAAATTGTAAGGAACTCTGGATGGTTTGCAATATGAAATGCAAGGTAGGGGTGTGTGTGTGCGCATGTGTGTGTTTTCATGAGAAATGGGAAGAAGGTGATGTCAAGAGCTGACAGAGTTCCAGGCTTAGAACCAGAAAGGACTCTGGGAAGCTTTAAGTGAAGAACTGGCCAGACTCCTGACCTGACCACCAGGTGGGCTCATCAGTCTTGGGCCCAATCAGGCTTAGCGGCTGCCAGCCCAAGCCAGGCCCAGCACACCTCCAACACAGGCAAGGCCTAGGAGAAGATGCAGGAGGCTCTGATCTCGTGGCCTTGCCATGATGTCTGTGGGGCTGGTGAGCCATCCTGTCTCTCTCAGGGGTTCAGGCCCTTCTGAGTGTGATTTCCTTACCCACTATGTGACAACAGTCTCAGCCCTAGGCAAGCCATGGCTTTTAGGAGTAGGGGGCCTGTTCCACCCAGCACTCTTCAACCAGGGCATCCAAATGGCACTTACAGACTCTCTGAACTTGGTGGGTATAAAGACCCTTAGCCCATTATGCTGGGAAGATGGGGACCAAAGATCCTATTCTTGGCAAGGGAAAGCACCCCCATAAAAGAGGAAAATTAAAAAGGAAGTGGAATGAATTGGAACAAAGAAAAGCCAGCTAGCTTACATTTAAGCTAGCCATTACTAGCAAGCTTCCTGCCTTTTCTGAAATTCTAGCCTGTTGGGGATACAGCTTACAAACACCCTGCTGGGTCTGTGAGCACTCTGAGGACAGTAATGGCCATAGAAGAGATTACGGCAAGTCTTAGCAAAAGATACATCTTCTAGGGCTTTTCCTAACCATTAAACAGGCAAAGCAGATGCCCACTGTGTAGATTTGTATTTGCCTGGGGCAGAGACCAAGGGAGTAGCTCAAGTCCTGAGATATGGGCAGAAGAGCTTATATCCCTTATTGCAGAGGAAGATCCTCTGTCGTGGTGATGGGAGGAAAATGCCTCCCTCCCATCAATTCCTCAGAGGAGATTATTACCAGAGCATTTTACTCCATAGGGAACTAGCAGGGTTTAACACCTCCCTAGAAATCTGTGTGTGTGATCTCAAGCAGGAGGCTCTCTCAATATAAGGCTCAACTTTCAGATTTCTAAAGGCTACCCTTAAGGTTAATTATAATAACAATAGGAGCTGGTCCGCTGAATCCCAGAAACTGCTGGCATCTTTGTTCCCTCCCTCACCTTGCCCTCTGGGTAAATAGACTTCAATAAAATCAGAGTGGAGCAAACACTCTGGGCCGTTGCCAAAAGCCTACAAATGGACCCCTGAACTCCCACTTTTAATTCTACTATATGTCTCTTTTCTTTACCGTTGTTTCTAACTCTGTATTTCTTCAGTCAATTGCCACCAATTTCCACAGGTCTTAGTAGACCCTGCTCCTGGGATGGGACCCTGACACATTACACACCAGTGGGGAGTTCTTGGATCCTACAAAGGCTACTTCTTTAAGCCACACTACTCCATAGATGGTCCTCACCCAGCAAGATGGGGTGACCTCATAGCAGACACAGGCCAAGTGGGAGGAAGGAGTTGCCCTTAAGGAAAATGACTAACCAGAGGGTTTTCCTTCTGTTATTTCTATATTACTGCTTTTACTACATATGGAGGGGGAAAAGGATCATTAAAAAAATTTTATTATTTAATTTGAAAGTGAAATGTTACCAGTAAGTACCTTCTTTTTGAACACTAGCTGCTCTTTAAAAAGTGTTTCATACTTAACAGTCTGGGCTTGATTCTGTAATTTCGAGAGAGACGTGTTCACAGGCTACTCATACACACGGGATGTTGAGTTGCCCTCAGTCTACTCGTGGTTTTTGTGGAAGTTCTGATCAAATGAGAGAATGATGGGTAGGTAGCTGGGCAGTGTGTTGTGAACGTGGCAGAGTGGATGAGAAGAACATAGGTTTGCTGTGCTCCAAGTCTTCTTTCCAGGGGGCAGGGGGCAGGCTCTACCTCCAAGGGCACCTGCAGCCCCACCTTCCCTGGCTGGCCAGTAGCGCAGCCCGGCAGCCACGGTCCTCCACATCACTGTGTTGTTTTCTCCCCCCTTCATTACTAAACATAGCAGCTGCTAAAATTACTTGGCTGAGTTTTGTTCCTGTTGATCATTTGCATTCCTCACTGTGGAGACACACACACACACACACACACACACACTCTCTCTAGAAGATAAACTTCGTAAGAACAGGGACCTGTTGTCTTCTTTTTAACTCTGTCTCCAGGGTCTAGAATGTTCAGTAGTTGCTCAATACTTGTTTGTTGAATGAATAACTCAATGTGGGATGTTTGTTAGAGAAAAACTGGGGGGAGGGAATTTCCTGGTGGTCACTACTCACAAAATGAAAGTTTGTATGTTTTCGGTTCTCATCACAGAATCTAATGGAAGAAAAACACAAAATTAAAGAACGTATCTGAGGCCTTGGAAATAGATCATCCACAGCTGTTCCTAAGAGGTGATGAGGAGGTGGATAAACAAAATGTGCTATTTCTGTGCAAGTGAATATTATTCAGCCTTAAAGAGGAAGACATGTTACAAAATGGACAACCTCAGGGACACGATGCTAACTGAAATACTCCAGACACAGAAGGTCAAATATTGTGTAATTCCCCATGTAGGAGATACCTGGAATAGGCAAGTTCACAGAGATGGAAAATAGAAGAAAGGTTGTTAGGGGCTGGGAGAAGGGAGAGACGGAGTTATTGTTTAACAGGTACAGAGTTTCTGCTTGAGATGATGAAAAGGTCTCTATTTCCATTAATTTCTTGTAATGTTCCTTTTTTCCCCTGCATAGGTAGTAAAAGGCTACATATTGAATGTACATAAAAGGCTACATTTCAAGATCTGCAATTGAATGTATTTAATGATGCTGAGTTATAAAAATGGCTAATATGGTAAATTTTTTTTTTTTTTTGAGACAGGAGCCTTAAGCTGTCCCCCTGAGTAGAGTGCCGTGGCATCTCAGCTCACAGCAACCTCCAACTCCTGGGCTCAAGCGAGTCTTCTGCCTCTGCCTCCCAAGTGTCTGGGACCACAGGCGCCCGCCACAACGCCCGGCTATTTTTTGGTTGCAGCCGTCATTGTTATTTGGCGGGCCTGGGCTGATTCGAACCCACCACCTTGGGTATACGTGGCTGGCGCCTTAGCCACTTAAGCCACAGGCGCCGAGCTGTAAATTTTATTTTATATCTCTTTTACCACATTTTTTTTTAAATGTCAGAATGTTATGGGGTTACTAACATTTTGGTTACATGCATTACTTTTATACAATTTGAGTCAAGGTTATAACTGTGTCCATTCCCCCATACTAACAGTGTTCATGTAACATGTAACAGTGTACATCATACCTAAATTCACCTATCTCCCTTCCTCTGTTCCACCTGCTTCATTTCCATTGAGTTTTACTACCATATGTACAAATGTGTGTTGATCATTTAGTTCCAATTTAAAAGTGAGCACATGTAGTGCTTGTTTTTCATTCTCGTTATACTTCCCTTAGGAGGATGGTCTCCAGTTCCAGGTTGTTCCTCTGGTTGCTGAGTTCACCATTTTTTTAATGGATGAGTAATACTCCACGGCATACATGTATCACATTATATTTATCCACCCATGTGTTGATAGGCACCTGGGTTGTTTTCAAATCTTTGCAACTGTGAATGGTGCTGCAATAAACATTCAAATACAGTGTCTTTTTTATAGAATGACTTTTTTCCCTTTGGGTAAATACCTAGTAGTGGGATTGCTGGATCAGATGGTAGGCCTACCCTTAGTTCTTTGAGGAATCTCCATACTACTTTCCAAAGAGGTTGAACTAGTTTGCAGTCCCATCTGCAGTGTGTAAATGTTCCTTTGTCTCCACATCCATGCCAGCATCTGTTATTTGGGGACTTTTGGATGAAAGCCATTTTCACTGGAATTAGGCGACATCTCATTGTGGTTTTAATTTTTAGAGATATTGATAATTAGAGATATCATCTATCTTCCTTTGTAAAGCTTTCATTCATCTCTTTTGCCCACTTGGTAATGGGACTGTTGACATCTTCTTGCTGATTTGCCCGAGCTCTTTGTAGAGTCTTGTTATTAGCCCTTTCCTGGATGTATAGTACACAAATATTTTATCCCGTTCTCTAGGTTGTCTATTCACTCTATTGACTGTTTCCTTGGCTGTGCAGAAGCTTTTTAATTTAATAAGGTCCTATTTAAGTCAAGCTGAGAAACAAATCAAAGACTCAATACCTTTCACGATAGCAACAACGAAAATAAAATTCCTCGGAATATATGTAACCAAGGAGGTGAAAGGCCTTTACAGGGAGAACTAGGAAATGCCGAGGAAGGAAATCTCAGAGGATGTGAAAGAACATAAAAACCTGCCATGCTCGTGGATCTGCAGAATCAACCTTGTTAAAATGTCTGTCCTGCCTAATGTGATGTACAGATTCAATGCAATCCCCATTCTTTAAAGATCTAGAAAAAATAGTTTTATCTTTCATGGGGAACCAGAAAAGACCCTGAATAGCCAAAGCAATTTTCAACAACAACAGCAAAACCAATTGGGAGGGCATCACTTTACCAGACGTTAAGAAACACTATAAGGCTATAGTAACCAAAGCAGGCTGATGCCGGCACAAGAACAGAGACACAGCCCAATGGATCAGAATAGAGAACCCAGATAAACAAAACCATCCTCATATTGCCGTCCGATCTCTGACAAAGCCGACAAAAACACACACTGGGGAAAAGAATCCCTATTCAATAAATGGTGCTGGGAAAACTGGATAGCCACCTGTAGAAGACCAAAACGGGGTCTGCATCTCTCCCCACTCACAAAAATTAGTTCACGATGGATAGCAGACTTAAAGGTAAGGTGTGAAACTGTAAGAATTACAGAAGAAGAGATTGGAGAAACTCTTCTAGATTCCAGCCTAGGCAGAGAATTCATGAAGAAAGCCCCTAAGGCAATCACAGCAGTAACACAAATGAATAAATGGGACGTGCTTAAATTAAAAAGCTTTTACCACAATTTTTTTTTAAAAAAGGCAATGTGTAGGAAAGAAACAAATGACGGAATTAGCAGTAAAATGTTGCAACGGCACAAACAGAAAGAGTAGTTCGAGAGCATGTGGACCAATTCAGTGGGGTGCAGTTCCTTACAGGCCTCTTGTCAAGAGAAGAAAACCCGTGTTCTTTTTCTTGACACTATTTTTAGGCCGTCAGTAAGATCCCGTCAAAGTAAGTATCATGTTCTCTTCTTCTTCTGCAAAATCATCGCTGGCAAGTGCTTTTCCCTAACATTGAATTACACTTCTACTGTTTATATGACATTTCATTTTCAAATAAGCAAATAGGACTCAAACTGGGGTTATTGAAAGGCCTTAACATTTGCTAAATTGATTACTATTAGTTTTAAATCTGTCTTCATTACATATGAAGTCAGACAATTAAGTTCATGAACTCATCTTAGAAAAATTGCTACATACCTCATTGCTGCCTAATGCTATGGTTATTTTCAAAGTACTCCCCTTGGCTATCTGGTGACTGTGGTGATATTCAGCGAGGAGGTATGTGGCATTTTTTCTAGGACGAGTTTGCAAACTTAAATGTCAGACCTTGTACAATGACAGCTCTGATGGCCATTCCAGGTAAATATTTCCAAAACTGCTTTGTAGAGTGGACTAGGTGGTACCATCAGTGCCTTCCTAAGGGCACAACCTCGAAGGTGACTGTAGTAAGAATGAGGTGTGTGGCACTTTTTCTAGGATGAGTTTGCAAACTTAGTTGACCTCAGAATATGCATGCATACACAAACAAAGCTTAGATAAAAATTAAATAAATAGTTATAATGTGATTACTGGTGTTCTATATTATTATATTCCTGGATTGGAGCTCTTTTTTATGTGTTACAAAACTTTAGCTTGGATTTTGTATTTTTGACTCTCGTGCACATTTATGGAACCTCCTTAGAGGGGCAAGCCTGTATTTTAAATTTCCCTACATCAAACAGTTAAAGAGGCCAGGAGTGGTGACTCTCACCTGTAATCCTAGCCCTCTGGGAGGCCAAGGTGGGGGCATCCCTTGAGTTTAGGAGTTTGAGACCATCTGAGCAAAAGTGAGACCACCTGAGCACTCCCATCTCTACTAAAAATAGAAAAAACTAGCGGAGTGGCATAGTGGGTGCCTGTAGTCCCAGCTACTCAGAAGTCTGAGACAAGGAGATCGCTTGAACTCTTTTGAGGTTGCTGTGAGCTATGATGATGCCACAGCACTCTACCTAGGGTGACAAAGTGAGACTCTGTCTCAAAACAAACAAACAAACAAAAAAACAAAACAATTAAAGAGCAAGAGGGGAATTGTGAGGGACACCAAGAAGCAGAGCTGAGCAGCACAGGGCCGGTGGTGGGGTTTGGAATCACAGCACCCGGAGAAGGGGCCAGGGGCTGCTGCTGACTGACCAGACGGCAGTTCTCGGAAGAGCTGCTGATCAGAAACAGAGGCTTTGGCAGAATCTAAATGGCAAAGTCACAAACTATAACAGCCCCTAAAAATAACAACTGCAACCCCAGCAGAACAAAAGCCCTGCTATGTGGGAAGTATAATGGGAAATGTATTGATTGGTATTTTTATCCAGATACGTGAATAGTGATCCCAAGTAGAGATGCTCCCCTTTTCTACAAAGGAGGACGGCACAAAACACGGACCACCATCAGCAGAGGCTTTGAGCAAGAATGACAGTGGGGTTGAAAGATGTGTGTGAGGAATTTTCTGGTTGCAAGTGGCTGGAATGGAACAAAAATCCGCTTTCACGTGTTCATTCATCCTCTCCCTTTACTCTTGTTGGTGAGCTCCTACTATATGCCAAGCATGGTCCTAGGTATGCGGAGAGTTTCAATGAACCAAAGCACCTTCTCTGTCCTCATGAAGCGTATGGTACAGTTGTCCCCAACCCCCGGCCTCAGACTGGTAACAGTCCATGGCCTGCGGGAAACCAGGCTGCACAGCAGGAGGCGAGTGGCGGTGAGGGGAGGAAGCTTCCTCTGTATTTACAGCTGCTCCCCAGGGCTTGTCATTGCCTCAGCTCTGCCTCTGTCACATCGGCAGTGGCATTAGATTCTCAGAGGAGCACAAACTGTGTGTGTGAGGGATGTAAGTTGCGTGTTCCCTATGAGAACCTAATGCCTCACCCCACCCACCCTGGGGCCGTGGAAAAATTTTCCTCTGTGAAACCGGCCCGGGTGCCAGAAAGGTTGAGGACTGCTGGTCTAGTAGGAAGAGACAAAGTAAGAAATAAACATTATCCATAAGTCAGTTCTATAATGTGTTAGGAAGTGGAAAGTGCATAAAAAGGGAACCGTATAGATGCAACAGGAAAACTGGGTCCAAGAGAGGCCGGTGGGGCAGGGGCAGCCCTGATGGGGGGAGGGTAAAGGAAGAGAGCCTCCCAGGCAACGGTGTGGAGGCCCCAGGATAAGAACCTGCCCAGCTGGGTCCAGGCCAATCTGGGCAGAGTGGAGAGAGGGAAAGGCCGTGGGGACTTCCACCTGGGTGGAGTGTGGAGCCGTGCAGGGCTCTGAGCAGAGAAGTGAACTCGCCTGGCAGATTTTAAAATTATACACTTTGCTGCCATATTGGGAATTGAGAGTAGGGGACGGGGTCAGAACAGGATGTATGATGAGGAAGGGTCCTGGTCTGCATATATTCTGAAGGTGGGACCTGCGTGATTTCCCAGAGTTTGCATGGCGTGTGAAGGGACCAGGGCTCTGAGATGTTTGTCCTAAGTTGGAGGATGGAGTTGCCGTCTGTTGAAAAGGATGGAGTTGCCGTCTGTTGAAAAGGATGGAGTTGCCGTCTGTTGAAACAGGGAGGGCTGTGGGGATAGCAGGTTTGGCGTGAAGAGCAGGAGTTCACTTTGGACACGTGGAGACGTCTGTGAGACATCTGAGCAGACGAGTGCCATTGCTGCCCTAACAACTACCACACATTTGGTGGCTTAAAATAGCATAGACGTATTATCTTACATGTTAGAGGTGAGAAGTTGTAAAGTCAAGGTGTGGGCAGGGCAGCATTCCTTCTGGGGGCTCTGGGGGCTTCATCCTTTCCCTTGCCTTTTCTGGCTTTTAGAGGCTGCCCGTGTCCCCCGGCAGTGGCCACTTCCTCCGTCTCCAGGGCACCTCTGTGCCTTCAGCACATTCCCCATGCTGACTCTGACCTCCTTGCCTTCCTCTTGTAAGGACCCTTCTGATAACATTGGGGCCCCTGGATAATACAGGACACTCTTCCCATCTCAAGATCATGACATGAATCACTTCTGCGAAGTTATTTCAGTCTGGAGTTCTGGGGAGAGGTCCGGGCTGGAGGAAATAGCACTAAAGGGGGGAAATTAGTGCCTCCTATAACTAACATAGGACAGGGTGGAACTGGACACTAGATTCAGGGATTGAAAAGTTGTCCCCGTGATCTTGTGCTCTTTCTTCTCTCTTTTCCCCCCGTCCCCTCCACAGCCTGCCTTTGTCCCGTCTCTTGGCTCTGGTGTCTTCCTCTCCTACTGCAGGATCAATGCAAGTGTGGTTTCCAGGAGCTCCAGGCTTCAACCCACTGTAGTGGGAAAACCCAGAAAAGATAGAACTTCTCTCTTGTGGAGTCTGCATGTTAAATCCCACAGGAAGGCTCTCAGGGGGCCTGATTAACTCACATTGCTAATTAGATGAGGCTCCTGGTGTCATCTTGGTGGACAGTGATGGTTGGTCCCAACAGAACGGAATAGAATGAGGGGAGGGGCATTTCTCCAGAGTATAGGGGATGGGGCTACTTCCAGAAGGGAGGAAGGATAGTGGTGAAGCAGAGCCTATGCTACAAATGCTTCTGACTTCTATTTTACGAATGCTTCTGACTTCTATGTTACAAATGCTTCTGACTTCTACGCTACAAATGCTTCTGACTTCTACGCTACAAATGCTTCTGACTTCTACGCTACAAATGCTTCTGACTTCTACACTACAAATGCTTCTAACTTTTACATCTAAGCTCAGGCATAAAGAGCCTTCATGTATCCATTCCCTCCCCTCCACCAGGTACTGACTCATAGCCAAACTTGTTTCTTCTCTGCACCTACTTCTCTTCCCATCTCAGCACATTTTAAAGTAAATTCAAGACATCATATCATTTTTCCTGTAAATATTTCAGCATGTACTATTAAAGAATAAGGAGACTTCTTAAAAACCAAGACCACAATACCATTATCATCCTAAAAAAAAAAAAAATTAACATTATTAGCTTCTCAGTCAGTGTTCAAATTTTCCCCATTGTCTCAGACAGGATTGTTTGAATCAGGACCTGAATGAGGCTGATCCTTTTAGTTAGTTCAGAATTTTCTTCTGAAACGCCCTGCAGAAGGTTTGTCTAAAGTCTCTAGCAACCCAGCGCTCAGTTCCGCCTTCTTGATCGTCTACACAACATGCTCGTTGTGGATTGACCAAAGCAGTGACCCTGCTCTTGTCACTGTCACACTTTCACTTCCTTCACTCCCTCGACACGCCAAGGTGGCTTCAGCACACCAAGGATTCCGGAGTCATTTTGAAAGTGGCAGATGCGGTTTAGGTGTGTTGGGCTTTGAAAATCCCCAGAGATTTAGAGATGCAGCAAAACTCACGGCCCCCTCTCCCCTTGCTTTCCCATTTGGACAGGAGGACAGAGGTGTTTCCTCCTGCTAAATCTCTCCAGGTGGGCTTTTGTCCGAAAGTTTCAAATGCCAGTCTGCTCCAGCTAGAACTTTCCCAAGTGAGTCCACCAAGACCTTGCCAAGACAGACAAATTGCTGAGTCGAGGCGTGAACTTCCCTCTTTGTGGTTTGCTCTGTGAAGCTTTTGACCTGTCCGTGTATCCCTCAGATGTGTTGAGGTTTAAGTTATGCTCTGGGGAAGGGAGGTAGAGAGAAGAAAGGGGGTTGTACAAAACAGACAGATGAAGCACTGTCAAGCCTCACCTCTAGAAAGGCGCCAGCAATTCCCACTGCAAATTTTGGTATAGTTGCTCTGGGTCTTTTCACGCCGTTGCAATCACATTGACCATGATAAACACGTCTGCTCTTACATGTTTTCCTTACTTTGATTTTTAAAAGGTCCATAGTATCCAAGGCCTTCTTACCTAGCAGAAAGATTAATCTACTGAGTAGTGAAAGAAACATCAAGAACCAGGAGAATGGTGTCCCAGGCCTGGCCTTGCCACTAATTGGAAATCGGACCGAAGGATTATTCCCTAAATTCTCCGCGTTTTCTCTTCCATTAAACAGGTACCATACTGCTTTCTTCACGGGACTGTTGGAGATGAAACAAATTAATAAGGTCGTAGGGCCTGTGCAAACTCTAAATTACTGTTTGAAACTCAGGAGTTAATAACCGTGTTCGGATGCAGTGAGGCAGTAGAAACTATGTACTTAGTTCTCCCTGTCAATCAAAGGTACGCAGACCTTGAAATCAGAAGCTGGCAGTTAAGGAAGACGTGGCTGCAAGTTCCAGCTGTGCTCCAGTTGCTAGCTGGGGGAGGGGCTCAGGAAATAGCTGTCAAGCTGAGCTTGTGTTGTTTTCCCCGTCCCCTCCCTCCCATGTGTAAGCAGGGAGAATCAGCAAAGCATAGCAGTGTTACAGCCAGAATGTATAAGGACAGGAAGAATTGTAGCTCTGATTGCTTTACAAATGGAGCTGAGACTCTCAGATGTTTCTGATAGGCTTATGAGGGTTTGTGAAATTTTCTCCTCCTTCACACACCTTTGAATTTTGATTTTTTTTTTTTTTAGAATGAATACAGTAAATCTAGGCTGAATTAAAGCATAAGCAGAGGAGAAGTATGCATGTAAGCATGGTGGTTATTTACACTTTTCTCGCTGAACAGGTGATTACAGCATTTCACAGTGTAATAGACCAACGTGCACGTTTGGATTCTGTTAATCAGAGCTGCAGATGTGGTCTGACGATACCTCTGATCCGTGCAGTTCTGTTCCCTGGGCTGGTTTCTCTATTCCTCTTCCCAGATACATTTCTCCCAGGAGACGGTTTTCTTCTGGACTAGACTCTTACTCGTCCCAACCCATATTTGGTAGTGACTTGTGCTTACTGTATCCAGGAAAAAGGACTGACGACACTTGCCTGCCTCCCTGGCAGTCGGGCAGGGCTAAGTGATTCACTCCGGCCAGTGGGCAGTGAGGGAAAGAACTGTGTCCCTCGTGGCTGAGCAGGGAGAAGCCCGGGCACAATTCTCCAGGCTTTCTGTCCTCACCTCCTCCACGGAGGAGGCCACAGGTTCAGGTTGTCGCAGCCACCTGACAGGAGCCCCTGGTGGCCTTAACTTTGAGTCACCACATGAAGACAATCTCTTTGGAGCGTACCTGGCACATAGCAGATGTTTGTGATGTGCCTGGCACATCAATTTTGGTGATGTCAAGCCAGTGAGTTCTAGGAACTATTTGCTGTTGTGGCACAATCTTCTCCATTCCGCCTATGCATTCCAGCTCTAGGATCGCTTCAGGCTATTCTCCAATTGTTAAACTTTTCTCGTGGCTCCGCACCTGTGGCTCAAGCGGCTAAGGCACCAGCCACATACACCTGAGCTGGCGGGTTCAAATCCAACACGGGCCCACCAAACAACAATGATGGCTGCAACCAAAAAATAGCTGGGCGCTGTGGCAGGCGCCAGTAGTCCTAGCTACTTGGGAGGTGGAGGCAGGAGACTTGCTTGAGCCCAGGAGTTGGAGGTTGCTGTGAGCTGTGATGCCACAGCACTCTACCCAGGGTGACAGCTTCAGGCTCTGTCTCAAACAAACAAACAAACAAACAAACAAACTTTTCTTGCATATGTATGTGGACAGTAAGTCCTGAAAAATTTCATGAATTTATATTTTTTAGATCCTACTAAAGTATTTTCTGAACTGTGGCATACGTAGCACTGGCGGTATTTGAGTGAGACATAGATAGACTTATTTGTATTGTAGATGTTTATTTACATTTATAATTTGCTCCTCCCTAATAGCATATGATGTGTCTTTTTCATTCTTAGTGATTGCATAAATGTTTCTTTTATTTATTTAGTTTTTGTTAAGCATGCCCTGGCTGGGTTCAAACCTACCACCCGTGGTGCACCACCTGTGGTGCACAGGGCTGGCGCTCAAACCCCTGAGCTATAAATGTTTCTTTTAAAATAACGTTGGGTGAAAGGAAATGACCTAGCCTTCCAGTAGATACAAGTGTAACTGATAGGCAGACGTGGCAAAAGTTTACAAGTGGTATTCAAATGACTGAAGGTTTGGGAAATGCTGTATGATAAATTACACCTGTATGGTGGAATGTCTGTTAAAGAAGGTCTCCACCAGACCTGGAGAATTTCATTTTTGACCCCTAGAGGACAGCATTCGATTTAGATATCTGCAAACGAGTAGCTGTTATTATACATTTTTGATCCAGGAGCTTAAACAATGAAAATCCCAGTCCAATTCTTTGAGGTCAGTTTCCCTGTCTTCCTCATTCTTCTTTGCTCTCAAGAGGTTCTGTTTCCCATAAGCATATGCCTCTCAAATCAAATTTAATCAAAGATTAACATCCATGGCAAGGTAACGTTTAAGAATTTAAAACATGTACGTAGCTGATATTTTTTAAATAATGATTTTCTGTCCTTTGATTCTGTCCTAACGATTCAGAAAGCCTGTTGCTAGTGGTCTGACGGACGGCAGTCCCAGGTGTAGCCCCGGGGTAGCCATCTTTTAGCCCTTGCTGGCCTGGCCCTGATCACAACGAATGTCTCTGTATCATGATTATCCTGTGTGGATGCGCTTTCCCTTCTCTCGCTCTACTGGGGATTAAAATGTGAAATGAAGAGCAGCACCCTGGTCAGTGACGTGGACGGTAAACATTGTTCTTGTGCAGTAACACGTCTCACATACAGCCACGATCCTGGACCAACCAGTAAATTTATTACAAAATAAAATACAGCCACAAGAATGTTTTCTCAATAGCCGTCTACTAATGAGTGTTTTTTTCTATATTTATTCCAACTCTTTATTTCTGTAATGCTTTTATTATTTATTTATTTCTTATTAAATAATAGCTGTGTACATTAATGCATTGATGGGATGCGATGTGCTAGTTTTGTATACAACTTGAAATACTTCAAACTGGTTAACATAGCCTTCATCGCACTTTCATAATTATTGTGTTAAGACATTAATATTCTAAAGCAAGTAGACAGCTCTCAGAATGAGAGAAGATTTTTGCAGGTTATATCTCCGACAAAGGTTTAATAACCAGAATCCATAGCGAACTCAAATGTAATAGCAAGAAGAGAACAAGTGATCCCATCTCAGGGTGGGCAAGGGACTTGAAGAGAAAGTTCTCTAAAGAAGATCGGCGCATGGCCTACAGATATATGAAAAGATGCTCACCATCCTTAATCATCAGAGAAATGCAAATCAAAACTACTTTGAGATATCATCTAACCCCAGTAAGATTAGCCCATATCACAAAATCCCCAAACCAGAGATGTTGGCGTGGATATGGAGAAAAGGGAACACTTCTACACTGCTGATGGGAATGCAAACTAATTCATTCCTTTTGGAAAGACGTCTGGAGAACACTTAGAGAACTAAAAATAGACCTGCCATTTGATCCTACAATTCCTTTATTAGGTATATATCCAGAAGACCAAAAATCACATTACAACAAAGATATTTGTATTAGAATGTTTATTGCAGCCCAATTCATAATTGCCAGGTCATGGAAGAAGCCCAAGTGCCCATCGACCCATGAATAGATTAGTAAATTGTGGTATATGTACACCATGGAATATTATGCAGCCCTAAAGAAAGATGGAGACTTTACCTCCTTCATGTTTACATGGATGGAGCTGGAAAATGTTCTTCTTAGCAAAGTATCTCAAGAATGGAAGAAAAAG
>NW_003852437.1:5356493-5390403 GCF_000181295.1 Otolemur garnettii | reverse complement strand
CACAATAACTAAGAAAATGACATGAAGGCTATGTTAACCAGTTTGATGAAAATATTTCAAATTGTATATGAAAACACCACACTGTACCCCATGATTGCTTTAATATACACAACTATGATTTAATAAGAAAAACATACAAATAAATACCACTGAAACAAACAAACAAAAGACATTAATACTCTACACTTAGTATTTGACATCTACCCTTGAAAAATGCACCGTAGGTGTGGTCTGACCCATACCCTCCTGCAATTCCTCTACTATATGTATATCCAGTAGACCAAAAATCACTTTATAACAAAGATATTTGCACCAGAATGTTTATTGCAGCCTAATTCATGATGGCTAAGTCATGGAAGAAGCCCAAGTGCCCATTGACCCATGAATGGATTAATAAATTGTGGTATATGTACACTATGGAATATTATACAGCCTTAAAAAATGATGGAGACTTTACCTCTTTCATGTTTACATGGATGGAGCTGGAACATATTCTTCTTAGCAAAGTGAATGGATTTTTTTCCATCTCATGAATGGGAAAAAAAGTATCCAATGTACTTAGCTCTACTATTAATTGGTGTTTTTATGCTTTTCTGAGGCAACTGGCATCTCACCCTACTTGTGGCAGCCTACTCCTCACTTTCCTTCCCTAATCTGCACACATTTTAATGAAGATTAATCACTTTAACAGCAGCCTTAGCCAACATCCACAATGGAGGAGATAAGATCTCTCTCTGTTGTCCAGGCTGGAATTGCAGTGGCAATCATCATAACTCACTGTAACCTCAAACTCCTGGGCTGGAGTGATCTTCCTGCCTCAGCTTCCTGAATAGCTGGGGCTACGGGTGGTGTACACCCCACCTGGCTAATTCTTCAATTTTCTGTAGAGACAGGGTTTTTCTGTGTTGCTCAGGTTGGTCTCAAACTCCTGGCTTCAAGCAATTCTCCCATCTCAATTTCCAGAAGTCCTAGGATTACAGATTTGAACTACCATGCTGGCCAGTATGTTCATATTTTTAAAATTTTAAGACTTTCAAGACTGGGGCAGTGCCTTTGGTTCAGTGAGTAGGGCGCCGGCCCCATATGCCGAGGGTGATGGGTTCAAACCCGGCCCCAGCCAAACTGCAACAACAACAAAAATAACCGGGCACTGTGGTGGGCACCTGTGGTCCCAGCTACTTGGGAGGCTGAGGCAAGAGAATCACCTAAGCCCAAGTGCTGGAGGTTGCTGTGAGCAGTGATGCCACAGCACTTTACCAAGGGTGACAAAGTGAAACTCTGTCTCTAAAAAAAAAAAAAAAGACTTTTAAGACTGGGTACAATGGCTCACAGCTATAATCCTAGCACTCTGGGATGCTGAGGTGGGTGGATCACTTGAGCTCCAGGGTTTGAGGCCAGGCTGAGCCAGAGTGAGACCCTGTCTTTAAAAAATAGTCAGGCATTGTGGTGGGCACCTGGAGTTCCAGCTACTCAGGAAGCTGAGGCAAAAGGATCGTTTGAGCACAAGAGTTGAGGCTGCTCTGAGCTATGATGCCATGGCACTCTACTAGGGGCAACAACGTGAGATTCTGTCTCAAAAAAAAAAAGTTTTAAACTTTCTAATTTAAAATACTTTTAATTTTAACTGCTGTGAAACTAACATAGAGTGTTCTCATCTACTCTTTACCTAGCTTCCCCGAATGATAACATCTTACAAAATTATAGTACAAGATTGAAACCAGGAAATGAACATGGATAAAGCACAGTCCAGGGCAGTACTACTAACCTACCTAGAATCTTATTCAAATTTAGCTAAATTTACTCCCCTGATGGCCTCCAAGGATTCTTTCCTGCAACAATTATTATTGTGGTGTTTGCACATGGTGACTTTCTCTTTCTGTCATTCCTTTTATATTTATTTACTGGAATTCTACTTTCAGGAAGGGCAGCGTCTTCTGAGTTATGTATTTATTCATTCTGTTGTTGTTTACATCAGTACAGGCTCTTGGATAAGTACTTTATTCTATGTGTTATAATCCATTGCTATCATGACTTATTTTCTTGCCAAATTGTTGCATATTGGCTATTGAGAGTTTGGTTTACGTTTACTCCTGTGTTCATTTGCCATCCACCCCATCATTTTAAAGAAAATCATTTCTTTCTTTCTTTCTTTCTTTTTTTTTTGTGTGGTTTTTGGCCAGGCCTGGGTTTTAATCCGCCACCTCCTCTGGCATATGGGGCTGGCGCCTTACTCCTTTGAGCCACAGGCGCTGCCCGAAAATCCTTTCTTTACTTTCTGGGACCACAAGACATTCTAGGCTCATCTTTTTTGTACTTTTTCTGTCCTTGCTTTGGAATCAGCTGTTTCTCCTAGGAGCCCTGGTTTCAGTGTTATTTTAACGTTAGGTTTATAACATTCTATTCATATTCTTGGAAAATTAATATTGCCATATGGCAAATCTCTATGTAGGAGATATTTAAATATCTATCTTTCATCTACAGTACTAACAGTGCAATATTGGTCCACCAACATGTCAGATTATAAAGAGCATTTTCTATTTTGATATGCAACGTTAAAAAATGGGAACTAGACAATTATAGTTTTCTTCAGGAGATTTGTTATGTTCGTTCTTGATTCTATATTTGTTATTAGCCTCTAATCACAGATACAATATCTTTTAGACTTTTTGTTGTTTGTAAGCTTTGTTGTTGTGACAAAGTTCGTTTTGCCTTATATCCATTTTTTCCTAACCTTCTTCTGCAATGTAGCTCCCCATTGGCCTAGGAGGGGTGACTGCCTGAGCTCAGGAGTTTGAGACCAGCTTGAGCAAAGAGGGAGACCTCGTTTCTGCTGAAAATAAAAAACTAGCTGGGCGCCCTCAGTCTCAGCTACTCGGGAGGCTGAAATAAGAAGATCGCTTGAGTCTAAGAGTTTGAGGTTGCTGACAGCTATGTACCACGACAACTCAACCCCAGGGGAACAGAGTGAGACTCTGTCTCAAAACAAATAAATCAAAATTAAAAAATAAATACATAAATATATAAATGAATAAAAATTAAAACAAAATTCTGTTAGAAGTATCTTCTTTGAGCTCCCTAACCGAGTTGTATCTATCTTAATGTACTAGCTGTCATTAGGTAGAATTCAATTAGAGTTTTAAAATCCTAACCACATTTTTCTTCCTACTCAGGAGAGGCATTATGTTTCCTTGAATTTTCTTTCTGCGATCACCTACATTTTCTTTAGGTTAAACTGTTTTGCAAATATTGATAAAATGATTCTCAAGGATGTATTCAACTGTTCAAAACATTTTTATGTTCTTTGGATGACACTGAAAAAAGTATTTGCTCTGAGTTGGCTGCCCTGGAAATTTGTGACTGTTTTCCAGAGAAACCAGGACCTTCCCAGCTGCAGAACTGAGAAGAGCCCCACAGGACCAAGCACTGTCTCCTACAAGGTTTTGTCCTCAATCTAGTGACTGGCCTTCTGCCATTTCTTTTTTAAACTAACAGAATAATGTAAAAAAGAAAAACCCCAAACATTCTTTTACCTAAAGTAAAAATTAACATGTCTAACAGAGACCTGTGAAATTTGGCCAGATGTTTATCTATACTGAATGCCTAGATGTGACTGGCAGATTAAATTTCTCAGTATTTAGCCAGGTGTGGTGGCTCACGTCTGTAATCCTAGCACTCTGGGAGGTCAAGGCAGGAGGATTCCCTGAGCTTAGGAGTTTGAGATCAGCCTCAGCAACAGCAAGACCCCGTCTGTACTGAAAACAGAAAAATCAGCGTAACATTGTGGTGTGTGGCTGTAGTCCCAGCTACTCAGGAGGCTGAAGCAGGAGGATCACTTGAGCCCAGGAGTTTGAAGTAGCTGTGAGCTGTGCTGACACTATGGCACTCTAGCCTGGGAAGCCCAGTGAGACTGTCTCAAAAAAATAAATAAATAAATAAATAAAATCTCAATATTTACTTAATTATAACAAAGTATCATAATTTGAAACATAATTAAGGACTATAACTTGGCAAATAAACAAATAATCATCAGCACTCTGAAATATTTCCAACCAATAAATTAAATAATTTTCTTGTATTTATGTTTTTGTTTGACTTTGTGTCTGCTATTTCGTTTCCCCATTTTGTTCATATAGTCTATGAACAGCGTAACAATGGGTCATCGTTCAGTGAGATAGCTTTCTCTTTTACAAATAGATCTTTTAAAAATAATTTGGTTACCTTACTCTTGTCTCTAAATATGTTAAAAAAAATTGTTTTACATAGTTTGTGTGACCTTTTATAGGTGTCAAGTCTTCATTGGCTAATATAGCTGGAAATGGTACAGTACTGATCAGTTTACATATAAATGATCTGTTGTTTATATTCCTGGTGATAAACTGCTTTCAAAACGCCAATTTAAAAAAACAGCATTTAGGCTCAGCACCTATAGCTCAACCGGCTAAGGCGCCAGCCACGTACACCTAAGGTGGCGGGTTCAAATCCCCAGCCCGGACCCGCCAAACAACAATGACGGCTGCAACCAAAAAATAGCCGGGCGTTGTGGCGGGCGCCTGTGGTCCCAGCTACTTGGGAGGCGGAGGCAGGAGACTCGCTTGAGCCCAGGAGTTGGAGGTTGCTGTGAGCTGTAATGTCACAACACTCTACCCAGGGGGACAGCTTGAGGCTCTGTCTCAAAAACAAAACAAAACAAAACAAACAAACAGCATTTAGAAAGATGGACACATACGCATACACACACACACAGATGGTGCCAAAAAAATATATATAGAGAGACACATTATAGGAAAGGAAAAAACTATGAAAATTGTAATACTCAGTATATGCTGATAATGTTTGTTAACATATATATTGAATCTTTTATCGCTTTTACTTGCAGAGGTCAAATGAGACTTGAGTATTACAATTTTAATACAGTTTTTTCCTTAAAATGTGCATACTTTTTTTTGGCACTGTGTATGTGTACATCCCTAGCTGCTATTTTGAAGTTTTGACACTAGATGGCGAAGTGGTCACACTGATCTGGGAACGTAATTTGGATAGATACCAGAGGCTTGATATTTGTGTTCAGTAGCTCCTATTCAAAAGACAGATGTACCTATAAATGTATTGTTTGAATAGTTCTCTCTTGTAAAGTACTATAGTCCTTGAGAATCAATGAGGTGAATTACTTTTTGTTTTTAACTACTTAATGTTTATCTTCTAATCTATTAAAACCATTATTGGACTGTTTTTGTTAAATAAAAATCCAGTCCCTCATGGGGTAAATTGTTTTCAGAGCACAATTGATTCTTAAGTACATGAAGTCTTTCTAAGTGGACATTTGTTTTCAATTTAGAGAAAAAAAGTCTGTGTTCCAGTTCTGTGAACAAATATTTGAAAAGTTTTAAACTTTTTAGGAGTTGCTGTTTTCAGCCAATAGAGCATAATCACATTTCTGGAATGAGATATATTAGAAAAAGCCAATGTCCTTGGCTAAATTGAATCTAAATTGATGTCCAAGGGAACTAACTTAGATGTTATAATCTATATATCCACAGGGTTTTCTTCATCTTGGCTGGAAATTTAGAGCATCTGCAAATTTGGTGTCTTCACATTAGATTACTCTTTGTGTGATAGAATTTGCAATCCAAGCCTGAATCCCTTAATTACCTTTGAGTTATATAACGCCCAGGGGACAGCGAGGAAGGGTTGCTGCTGTGTAATTCTCAGCTCTCATGACATTGCCTTGGAAGGCCTCTTTTCTCACGCATTTTCTAGATTACGTATTTCAAAAGTCATGGGGTGATTTTCTGTTCCTGAAAAAGCAAGTTTGCTGAATTGCAGCCACTCGAAAGGAAGCTGTGCTTAAAAAATAAAAGAAAACAAAAAGTTTAATAGATTTTACAGATATTTATTAACTTTTAGCGAAGTGCTTACTCCTACCTAAATGGCTTCAAGTGAAAGCCTTATTTCTAATATTTAGCTTTTGGGTTTTACACATAAATTAAAAGAGGTAATGTTGGTTGTGTTTAAAGTTAAACTAACAAGAAGACCAAATTTTTATGACGTTGCTGGCCCTATAGGTGTACAGTTCTTAAAACTTTATGGCACATACACAAAAACCCCTACTATACCAATTGCATGTTTGTGCTCTTGAATTTTTATGAAATATACATTTTGGAGTTTGTGATTTACCTGTATGATTTATTAGGTGAAAGTTTTTGGGAAGTCAGATGTAACATAAAAATAATTTTTGATTTTAAAAGTCATGCTTTAAGAACATCAAGAATTTTGTTTTGGTGGCCCTTCTGATAAAGAGAAAACTCAGTCAGCCATGTTTTTGTTCTAGCATATTCCGTGTGCAAAACCCTCTGCAAAGTAAACTGAAGGACACAGAAAGGTGTGAACTTGGTCCCTACCTCTAAGAACTCACAGTCAAGGGCATTAACATTTTTAAATAAAACATTACCTAACATAAGGAAAAGGAAAATACGATCCCAAATAACAATATAAAAGATGAGAGAAAACCTCTAGGGGTCAAAAGACATTGTGAAACAAGAAAAATTTAATGTGTGAAAGATTACATACAATTTTGACTTAGCAAAAAAAGATATGGGAAAAATTCCAACCAGAAGAAATGGGATGAACAGAGGCATTGAGTTGAGAAAGCACCATGGAATTTTCAGTTTGGCTGGATTCACAAATTAGGGGAAAGGGAGATAAAATCAAATGAATATATGGGGACCCTGTTGCACAAGGTCTTGAACCACAGACTACGTTTGAACTATAGCCTTTAATTAGTGGAGAATAGTTGAATATGTTTGGGCATCAGAGTGGTAGCCTGAAAACTGTTTAAAAGAGATTAACCTGATAATCATATAATAGATGGGGAAAAAGTGATAGAAGAGGATTCAGGGGAACCCTAAAACCCCAGTTTCACAGCCTCAGGAAAAGCTCATGAAGGTCAAGTTTCAGCAGAGGTCCAAGGTTTGAGGAGGACAACCAGAAACTAGGGACACCTGTGAGGTATTTAGAGGGACCTATGGATATAGAGGTAACATGATGTACTGTGTGGTAAGTTCTCATTTATTGTTCTAAGTTAAACTAAGTCTGGTCCAAGACACCCCAGCCCTATCCATTCACCAACACTAGTGAGACTTGCACAGTTGATTTGTTCACAGGCCCCTTCTCCACTGTGCCCAGTCATCAAGCGTGGCGGGGGAAGAAGCCTCATTTATTGCTGCTCCTGCACAGACTGTTGCAATCTAATGTTGGGCTCCAGGTTTAGGGGAGGGAAGTCGTAGCAAGACTAGTGTTTCCTTTTTTTATTTTTTCAATGCAAAGCTTCATCCTCTTTTTCTCCTCTTCTTGGATGATCTAGTTTAGTTCTACTCTTGCTAGCTCTTGATTGTCCTTAGGGAGGCAAGGACGCCCATAACTCAAGAGACCTGATACCTGACGTTAGGCTTTCCCTTTGAGAAGGGCTCAGCAGGGCAGTAGTATAAGAATGTATAGGTTGTTGATTGTACAAGACCATTGGCTGTGGAAGAGAGTGGGGCCCGAAATCCAGCCTGCCTGCTGCTTGCTGTTCTGGGTATAAGACCATTCTGCCAAGAAGAAACAATTGCATAAAGGATGCTTATGGGGCAAATGGGGTGCTGGTTGAAGGGAGGAAAATATTTTCACTTGCGGGTAGAGTGAAATATAAGATTTAAGACAGGTGACATGGTAATGCTGATTATCACCAAAGAAATTTTATTAGACTATGTCCAAAAAATGTCAATATTCATGCACATTTGATATGCTCATTTTCCATATAGCTATCAAGGGCCTCTTTTGTTTAAAGGGTTGGAGCTGAGGATAGAACCATGAACTAGATTAGCATGGTTCTTTCCTCACTTAGCTTAGACTGTAGGGGAAAGAGAGAAAGGAAGAGGCTCATGGACAAGCATGATGAAAAAACATGAAAAGTCCATGAGTCAGGCAAGATCTCAGAGAAAGAGCTTGCTTAGAGGGGCACAATAAGACCTGGAAAGAAGAGAGGGGAAGGGACCTTTTCCATGGAGAGTGGCTTGCAGGACAAGCTCCTTTCCTTTGCAACAGAAAAGATGAGTGGGTATGTATATTAACTATTACTGTGTGACAAATTACCCTCAAATGTAGCTGCTTTAAAAATATACTTCTTATTTCTGTGGTTCAGGAATCCAGGCACCCTTAGTTGGGCCCTCTGGCTTAGAATCTCTCACGGATTGCAATCAAGGTGTCTGCCAGGACTCCAGTCATCTCCTGGCTCAACTAGGGAGGATCTGCTTCCAAGCTCACTCACGTAGCAGTTGGCAGGATTCTGTTTTCTGTGAGCTGTGGGGCTGAGGATTTTGTTTCCTTCTTGGCAGTTGTCTGGTAGGCCACCCACAGTTTCTTGCCACATGGGCCCCTCCATAGGGGAACACACATATGGCAACTGGCTTCTCTCAGAGCCAGCCAGAAAGAAAAGCAAGAGAGGGCAAGCAAGACAAAAGTCATAACCTTTTTGTAAATTGTGTTAAAAGAAGTATTCCATCACTTTTGCTGTGTTCTGTTTATTAGAGGGGAATCCCTTGGTCCAGGCCACCGAGAGTGTGAGGTGGCTGAAGGAACATGAAGATAAAGGTCACTAAAGACAAGTTCAAATATCTGAGAGCCTAAGGTGTTGGAGGGGGTCACTCACATAAATGTTGATGTGGCTGGGAGTGAAGAGGGAACCTGGAGTAGAGGTCAACCCTGAGCTGTTAATCCTACCACTTCTGGGGAGGGAAAGAGAATGACAGGAAGCCTAAAGATTACAGAAGGGACCACTTCTAGCAATAAACAGGACTAGATGTCCTTAAAAAGTCTTCTGTTACAAAACACCTACAAATCAGAGGCTCAAATTTAGATATATCCCTTTAAATTTCTAGCTAAACAAAAAAAAAATTAAAAAAAATGTCTAGTAAAATTTTAAAAAAGTGGCAGAAACCCCTCAAGACCAAACCAGAGGGAATTTGTCACCAGATTGACAAGATACACTGAAGTCACAGACATTGTCAGGTTGACAAGATGCATTAAAGTCACAGACATTGTCAGGGGTTTTATCTTAGTTTTTGAGTCTCCATGTAGACAGAGATTAAATTATTTAGTTGACTATGGCGTTGAATTTGTAGATGTCTCTAGTTGACCTGGAGGTATGAAGGTGACTAGATCAAGTCATCCCGTCTTTGACCACAAAGCCCTGTGAGATTAATGCAGTCTGATTTTGCAGTTATACATGGGGATGGCAAAAAGCATAATCCAGGCCATTGGCACCAAGACTTTGGATTTTAATACCTAAGTGTGTTACATACCCCTGGACAAGAGGGTATATTCTCAATAGAAGGTAAATTCAGGGAAAAAAAACCAAAAACAACTCTATCCTTAAAGGAAGACAGGAAAGCTTACTTGTTTCTTCCTGGGCTGTGGATGGAAAAGACCTTCCATAAAAATTTGTAACCACAGTCCTACCCTCATGCAGGTTTGGGGTGAGAATTTATGCTACCTGTTTATGTCTATAAATGCCAAGCCAACCTAATCACTTTAAGTGGTTCTAGGTTGGAGCATGAGAGGGCACCCAGCACAATTCAGAGAAAATCCATTCTGGAAATGGAATCTCAGCTTGGGTTTCATGCTGTCCCCTGTGCATTGCTTAACTGAACATGAGCTCATAAATCAAAATTACAAAATACCTCAGCAAACAAGCCAGAAGGAGAGGGAATCAGAAGGAAAATAAGGTAACAGAAAATTAGATTCCAAATTATCAAATACAAGGTAATAGATACCAGAAGGAAAGGAAGTAGGTAATTTTACCCAATGGCAGGTACCTAGAAACAATTTGGTTGTTCAGTCAAAAAAATCTTTTTTTTTTTTTTGAGACAGAGCCTCAAGCTATCCCCTCAAGAGTACTGTGGCATCACAGCTCACAGCAACCTCCAACTCCTGGGCTCAAGCGAGTCTCCTGCCTCAGCCTCTCAAATAGCTGGGATCACAGGTACCCACCACAATGCCTGGCTGTTTTTTGGTTGCAGCCATCATTGTTGTTTGGCGGGCCTGGGCTGGATTCGAACCCACCACCTTAGGTGTATGTGGCTGGCGCCTTAGCCACTTGAGCCACAGATGCTGAGCCAAAAAAATCTTAAATACCTAATACGGTCTTTCTTTCTTTCTTTCTTTTTTTTTTTTGAGACAGAGTCTCACTATGTTGCCCTCAGTAGAGTGCTGTGACGTCACAGCTCACAGCAACCTCAAAACTCTTGGGTTTAAGCGATTCTCTTGCCTTAGTCTCCTGAGTAGCTGGGACTACAGGCACCCACCACAATGCCTGGCTATTTTTCTGTTGTAGTTGTCATGTTGTTTAGCAGGCCTGGGCCAGGTTCAAACCTGCCACCCTGATGTATGTGGCTGTTGCCCTAAATACTTTCAATCCCTTTTAGTTAGCAGTTTTATTCCTGCAAGTTTTTCCTAAAGAATGATCAAGTATGGATTTATAATGATATTCATCATGGTGTCATTTATAATGGTAAAAAAACACCTGGAAACAACCTTCATATCCAAGAAGAGGGCAATAAATAAGTAAATGATAGAAATTTTAAAGGATTACTCATAGTTGTCAACTGTTTTAATGCCATAGGAATTTGCTTACCATTTAACATTAAAGGATAAGAGAAAGATTAAAAAACTACTGGTTAAATATGACAGTGTTCAGCTCTCCAAATTATTTAGCTAAATAAAAATATTTCATTCTTCTAGCATTTCTGTTTAAATAGGTATTTGATATATTTGGCAGTGGCAGAAAGGGCATAGGAAAATTGATGGCCTTGCCAAGACTCTGTGGAAGGATTTGGCTATATTGAAAAAGAAAAGGCTACAGAAAATTTAAGTGTAAAAATATATCAATAATAGCTTTCACAAATAGAATTTAATTTCAAGCTCTGAAGCACTCAAACATGCAGACAACATTCACATGTTTTAATTAGAAATACCATACTGAGTCTTTCTATTTTGAAAATGAAGAATTCTCAGAGAATTTAGAAATTAGTTAAATGTCTATTCCTGTCTTTTAACGTAATTATGTGGCAACTATTCTTGCCATAATAGCCAGGATATGGGCCACTTAAGTATCAGTGATTTCTCCACTACGCACAGTAGCAATAAAGGACATTCCTCCACAATCCGGCCATCTCTGTGAATCCAGAAAATTCCGTCCCTTTTGCTAAACAATGATTTAGTTAATGAAAGCACTTGTCACATCCTGTGGGGATGGGTTACAGAAATGCAATCACAGCAATCTTCAGATTGTCATCTGCATAGAACTATCTACAACAAAAACAAGATCCCTTTCTCACTTTTGTGGTTGGTAGGAAACTGAATTGCCCTCTTGAGGTTTATCCTGAAGTTGCTGAGTGACACAGTGATATATTTGTACTTTGCTTAGTACAACTAAGGGGAATCTATACAACTTTGCACTGTACACCTACAAGGGAATCTGAGAAGAGATATATAGAGCATGTCTACCCAAGAACCAGGCAGCAACACAGCCAATGGCAAGAGAGAGGGCTAAAGTAGATACCATAGGTATGACCTGCCTAATACCACTACTGTAATTTTCCCAGAACTAGCAGCTCAATTTTGCCAATTCTCCTCCCAAAGACTTTGGACATTAGTCTGGAAGTATATTTGCTTACCACATGTTAGGTCCAAAACAATCATTGATTGATCGATTGAGTCATCATTAGGAAAATAGATGGACTACTATAATAGGTGTCAGCTACCATACCCAAAGACTGTCCTAGAGTAACTAGAATTCATTCAAAGGAGGACTTCAAGATTTTGAGAGATTTAGAGGGGACGGACCGTGTGTGTTTTTGATCACTATTCTTTTTCTGCCAAGCACCATGCCTGATGCCCAGGATATTCTCAATAAAAATTTGATAAAGGAATGAATTTAAAAATGGTGTTTGAGGCTCTTTCACCCACTGGCAGTCTCTCTTCCTGAAGTCACCTACATCTCCACCTGCCTATTAGCTCTGAACACCTCCTATACCAGAGTGTCCCACTGCTGTGCAGTAACAAGCAGCCCAGACCCATCACCACCTCCCATGTATCCTGCTAAAGATGGCAGCCATTGACTAGAACCACTTCTTGGGGCTGTGGTCATACTTTCAGAGCCACCAGTTGACTAGGACCAGATTGGAGACCCAGAGATGAACAGAGATCCGTGGAAAGTGACTTCATGTTGTATCTCCAAGTGTTGTACTAAACATCTTGAATCCAATCATTATATGGAAAGCATTTGTCTTAGCCACTTGGAGACTAAACTTTCAAGGGAAGATCAAGCAGCCTCTAGAAGAAAAAATAGTGGAACAAACAATGTCTGAATCAGGCGAAGCATCACGTTACCACTAGTCATGGCACCAGAACAGGCTGCCTTCTCTTGGTGGCATTCCCTTGGGTTCAGTCTCCTCCAGCCTGGAAGAGCTCAGGTAGGCTAAAGATGTGTAGGATTTGGCATAGTTATTCAACAAACTTGGCCAGTTCCCACTACCTGTCTGTAAGAAATGAGCACATGTGTGTCATCTATCAGTACAGTGAGCACTGCATTCACAAAACTAGACCCAGTGACGGTCAGACTCTGGATGATTGTCTGACAATTGATACCAGGAGCCATTGTTCTCATGGAGAGGGACAAGTATGAGATTGGATGGAGTGTGGCTGAGTTGGAACCTCGTTTCCTTCTTTGGGACCTGAGTAAGGGGCAGGTAATAGAGACTAGGACTCAGGTACCAGGGAAGAGAACAATGTAAGGCTCAGGAGCCAGGAAGAGGGAGAGAAGAGTCTCCCTGTTTCTGGCATCCTCCTCGTAATGTTAAGAGCCTGATTTATCTTGCCCAGATTTTAAAGAGCCCCCCATTCTGTAGGCTTACCTGTCCTAACTGAAGGGAGGGAACATGTGGCTATTTCATCAACAATTATGGAGATGGAGGGCAGACCCAGGGCCTGGCAATAGACCTCCCTGGCTCCCTGGGTGGGGGGGAGGGGGGCGGGGTGAGGGACTCGGGGTGAGGGGACAAGAGGAAGAATCTTCTTACAGGCCCCAGGGACTGAAAGTGGGGGCTCAGCTGGGTGGGGCCAGCATTGGCACCATGATGCAGGTGAGCATGGAGAAAGGGAATTGGGGGAAGGAAAGACCTTGGGAACCCAACAAAGAAGTCACTGCCAGGAAGCAGATCTGCCCACCGGAGCAGGCAGGGTAACAGAAGGAGTCTGTTAAGAAGAGGTCAATCTCCAGGAAGAGATTGACTTGGCCAGGACAAGATCTTGGTGCAAAGTATTATAGAAACTGAGATACCATGAGGACCAGGACAAGGACAGCCATTGGAAGTAGGAAACCAGGTTCACTTAGGGCTTTACAAATGGGTAATTATTAATAGATTTGGAAACAGAGTATCTAGAATCTCACACTGGAGGACCTACAGCTTTAGGAGCATACAGGAGTCTCATGCTGTCATCTTGGGAATACCAGGTTATGACAAAGATTAACCAGGATGAGAAAGCAAGCTCTGTGAAGGCTCTTTCTTCCCTGGTTTTCACGGGGCATGGCACCTGATAGGTGCTCAAGAAATACTTGCAAGTGGATGAACCATATGAATGATTTTGTCACCTCCAAACCCTCAAGATGATGTGAGAGAATGAGTCTTCTTAGGTAATTTCTGTCTCAAATTCAATTTGGCTGGAAAATTAATGCAGCATTGATGTTTAAATGAGAGGTCAATGAGTAGGGCAACAGGGGATTTAAAGCTGGGGCCGCTAGCTCTTCACGGCGGGGACAAATTTTTTCTTCTTTGAAATAAAACATAAACCTTGGAAACAAATTATCATGTGCTTGGATGAAACCCTGGCCTTCTGCATCACATTAAATGAAATAGAAGTTTTTAGCTCAGCAACTGAGATTGTGTTATTGTTGAGTAATTTTTTTTTCTTGATGGTAATTAGCAGCAAGTTCAGCTAATTACTGCTCCTGGTTCACATCAACTGTGTGAAGACAGACAATCATCTATTTGTCATGGTGGAAAGACATGATAATTATTCTAAATTTTAAATCAAATTACTTGGCTGCAAGTGTTAAAAAACACTTGCAGAGAGGGAAAACGAAGGTTGTAAGTAAGACTCAGTCTTGTTCTACAGCATTTGACTTTTTATTCCCTTTTTCTAACAAACCATCACACTTTAATTTTTGGCCATGAATAATAGCTATGGTATCAACATGCAAGAAACATTTTATAGAGTATCTATCTGCAATTATATAGTCAGTCCATACGTTATTTTTGTACATGGAATTAAAGGCTGATAGTAGGTGAATTATTGTTGTCCAGCGTTTTATATTAACAAATACAATCTAATGTTATTTTTAATCTCCTTCTCAGTAAGATGAAACAGTTCATGGAAGTGACCTATAATGGAATAACTGTACCGAAAGCCTGTTAGCACCTCCTGTAAGATTAGATCAAAAGATTCAGTCTGGAAGTCTGTTGAGAAGAAAATGGGATACTTTTTTGTGAACATGTTCACGAAACTAATATGATATTTGAAAGCAAGACAGTTGTCTGTTTTGAAAATGATAATCACTATTCCTTCAGCACCCAACAGGAACTCTGAGGGATTGTTAAGAGTAAAAAATTAGTCCAAATACTCAGCACAACATTCTAAATATTACTGGCAGTGAAAGATCTCCTAAAGCCTGTTTATACTTAAGATCATTGATCTTTTGTAAGTAGATAGAATCATAGGATCCCAATTTAGAAGGGTTCTGGCATTGACAAATGTGGAAAGATTCTCCTAGCTATAAATTGGTACTTACTCACTATGTTGTCAATAGAAATTTGTGTATCTGTGAGCACTGAAAGTTATGATGTGGGAGAATAGACCTCATTGGTCTAGTCATTGAGTGGTCTTCAAATTTTTGGAAACATTTTCTAAAAAGAAAACCTTTTTTTTCTTTCAAAATTTACGGAATTCCTATGTGGAAAACTGATCAAATTATTGAGTCCATGGGATGCTTGATTTTCCCTTATCAGAGAAAAACTCAATTAAATTCAAGAAAGAGGGAGAGGGTTTGGCAAGTTCCCACCTACTGGGTACAAGCAACACACAGGTAAATGGCAAACTTCTGGGGTGAAGGTCACAACTACAACTCAGACTTTTCCTTACAGATGCAGACAATGTAGCCTAATCGTATGTACCCTCATATTAATCTGAAATAAAAAAATAAGAAAACTGATCAAAGTAGAGTTGCTTTGATTAAAACATCGGAACTTTCTCAATGGGCATGAGTGACTCTATAGTAACCTCAGAGATCTCACCAAAGAGCACCAGTACGGTCTTGTACAGCAGAGTTTGAAAGCCACTAAATTACACTAGATGTCCCAAATGTCAGTCCTCAGAGTAAGGCTTTCTTGGGATCTCCCCAAAGAAAGCAGAATGGCAGAAATAATAAAGAAAAATGCTAAAAGATGAAATAAAAAACAAACGTAAGAGGATCAACAAAGCCAAAAGTCAGTTCTATGGACAGTCTAATGAAAATGATATACCTAGAAATATCCGTGATGATAGAATCGGGTGTGCCTGCCCAAATAGATCTGCCCTGCCCAGGCAGGGTCAGGTTCATGACCTGCCTGGGAAGGGTCAAACTCATGTCCCTCCTGAGAAATAGGAATGCTGCCAATTGCTGCCCTCCCTGACCCTTTAAATCCCTATCCGCCATAACCCACATGTGGATATCTTTCTTGATTTCACCCCACTTCCATCCTGGTGGAAATAAAGACCACGTTATTTCTACAGAACAGGATTCTGTTTTCCTTTGTTTCATGCCTTGGAATAATCTTTCTTCCTTGGGTCCAGAACCTTTCACATGAGAGAAGAAAAGCACAAATAAATGTTAGAAATGAAAAAGAAAAACATCGGGATGGAAGGGGAACACATTATTGTTCGTAAAGCATCACAAGAATGGAGAAGCAAGAATCCTGTGTACTCCATTCTGAGATGAGGACAATTAATGACCTAGTACGTGGTAGGGGGTGGGGGAAGGGGAAAGCAGAGAGAAGGAAGGAGGGGTGGGGTGGGGGGCCACAGTGTGTGACACACCTTTTGGGGGTGGGACACAATTATAAGGGGAACTTTACCTAACAAATGCAGTCAATGTAACCTGGTTCTTTGCACCCTCAATGCATCCCCAATAATAAGAACAAGAAAAAGGAACACATCCAAAGAGGTTTCAGAGATTTTTTTTTAAAGATAGCAAGAGGGTATTATAAGCAATTTGGTATCTATAAACTTGGAGACAAATTAAATGTCCATGTTCCTACAAAATTTAATTTATCAAAACTGGCTCAAGAAGAATTGAAAAGTCGAAAAGTCTTGTGTAACTATTAACTAATTTGAATCAATAATCAAAATGTTGCATAAGATTCAGTAGATTCTAGTGAATTCAACCCAGCATTTAAAGAACCAATTGTTCTGATTGTATGAGTTTGCTGTGGCTGCTGTTACAAAATACTACAGTCCGGGTGGCTTGAAAAACATACATTTATTTTCTCACAATTCTGGCGGCTAGAAGTCCAGAATCAAAGCATCAACCAGTGTGGTTGCTTCTGAGGTCTGTGTGCCTCACACGTGGCTGCCTTCCTGGCGCATCCTCTCGCATGGCTGCCTTCCTGGCGCATCCTCTCGCGTGGCTGCCTTCCTGGCGCATCCTCTCGCGTGGCTGCCTTCTTGGTGCATTCCTCTGCACACTCCCTGCTCCCGTCTCTTTCTGTGTCTAAATTTCCTCTTCTTTTAAGGACACCTGTCACATTAGATTGGACCCCCATTAACAGTTTCCCTTTAATTGATTATCTCTTTTAAAAGTCCTATCTTGGCTCGGCACCTGTGGCTCAAGTGGCTAAGGCACCAGCCACATACACCTAAGATGGTGGGTTCAAATCCAGCCCGGGCTCACCAAACAACAATGACGGATGCAACCAAAAAAATAGCCAGACATTGTGGCAGGTGCCTGTGGTCCCAGCTACTTGGGAGGCTCAGGCAGGAGACTCACTTAAGCCCAGGAGTTGGAGGTTGCTCTGAGCTGTGATGCCATGGCACTCTACCCAGGGGACAGCTTGAGGATCTGTCTCAAAAAAATAAATAAATAAAAGTTTTATCTCCAATCCAGTCACACTTTGAAGTATTTGGGTGTCAGGACTTCAACTTATGAATTTGAGAGGAGGACACAAGTTGTCCCATAACATTAATCTTATCCTATTGATTTCTCTACAGAAAATGATGAAACACATCCCAGGTCATTCTGGAATCAGGCAAGAATAGCAGGAAAAGGGAAAATGACAAACTTATTTCAATTATAAAGGTAGATGGAAAATTCCTAACCCAGCGAGGTATTTAAAAAGGTAACAATTGTGCTGAGGTTGAACTTATTACATACACTAAAACTCTATGCTCAGCAATTAAAATTCATAATAGCAGAGTTTCAAATTAATTGGTTTACCAGTATCTAGTGAATAAAGAAGATGTACTTATTTCAAAAGAAATTTGGTTTACATAAGAATGGGAATTTGGGCCTGTCTTACAGTCATTAAAATCCACAGGTCTTATTTTGAAAGTGATTTTGACTTTGATATTTTATTTTCTCTGTGTTGGCCTCATAGTCATTAAAACTTTTCACGTGCTGCAGATGACTTTTAGGAACTCACCACCATGAAGCTGAAGGATCCACATTCATAAAAACCTCCCAGCATTTCAGACAAGGCCTAATGAGCTTCTGGAATTGTTGAGAGGAGAATGCCGGTCTGTGAATTCAAATGTGCTTTTGGAGCAAGTGACTGTCAGCCTGTGGCAGCTTAAATCTGTTATTTAAGATACAAATCAAGAGGAACATAGCGTTTCACCTCCCCATGTTATTTATATGTCTTGATATAAAATCAGTATTAGAAAGCTAGTTACAACATCCTGGATTGTGCAGTAAATAGAGATTTGTGATTATAAGTGGATGCTATTATAAAGGGGAAAGGAAAAAAAACCATTTTATGTTTAAATGTTATCTCCAATTCAATAGCTTTCATCCATCCGTCCGTCTCTCCCTATCTGCAAGAAGCTTTCTTACATGTTGCATCTGGAGATCTAGAAGGCAAAAGCTTATGTCTTATTAGCTGAGGTTTCTGTGGTAAAGAAATTGAGTCTCCTAGATCCTTCCTTGAAGAAAGGGCCTGTGACAGTGTTTTCCAACCTTTTCTATCTCATAGAACACTTAAACTTCCACAGCACACATAAATTACATTGATCCAAATAAAAAGAGTAAAAACAAGAATATACTTACTGCCTTTTAAATTTCTTTTGGAAATCACTTAATTATTGATCTTTACAATTTTTGCAGCACACCTAAGATCCTCTCATGGCACACCAGTTGACAGTCACTGGTATGAAGGCTTCTGTGGATGGGCCCTGTTAGGTCCACCCGTCTCCTGCCCCCAGCCAGCCATATTGCCAGTGCAGGCTGCTTGTCACCGGCTTGTTGGCTAAGACCATAAACGAAGCAGAACAGATCCATACCCCATGCCAGAAAAACTCGGCATTTACATTCTACTGACTATGAGCCAAGTAAAATTAAATTTATATACAGCATTTCTCAGACAATTTTATCTAAGTGTTTGAGACAATATTTTGAAATATCAGCAGATATTTTTCTGTAATTCTTCATGCCTTGTGATACTTTCACCCAGTCAGCTGAGACATTCCACAGTCACTTCCTTAAAAAAGGGTGACAGAGCTGCATGCAGGAAACTATGAAGTTGGCTCCTAACTGCTGGGTGTCAAAACTCGAGGCCTGGCGTAAGATAAAAGGGTGCAAGAATTCTTTGGAGAGACTTTTAGAATGCTCTGGAATGACCCTGCATTAACCACGTTGAGAAAGAAAGAGAAATGTCTTCTTTTTTCTAGGTGTCCTAGGGAGGTGGCTGTGACTGTCCTGGAGTCAGGGAAGGCTATCTAGAAAAAAAAAAAAATCTAAGCTAAAACTGGAAGGATGAGTAGAGTGATAGACAAACAATATCTGAATTTCTTGGAGATTATTGGCAGTCTTCATTTCTGCTTCCAATAATTATAGGAAACTCTCAGATCAGCATTAAAAGCACAGCAGCACAGCAAGTTTCTTTTTGGATTAAATGTACATATTCTTTTCCACTCATCGATGGGTATTCATTTATAAACACAATGAGAAGGAACTTGGGTTGAGCAATTTAAGTAAAATCTAATTTCATCTATAGAAATCCTATAGCTGTTCTTTATAATCTTGTTTACCTTCAGAGTTAATAAGATCTTATCCATGTAGATCACTGCAAAATGATTCCCACATTATCTGACTTAAATTTTAGCTAACTCTTTGATTCATTCAGATGTTAAATGCTTTTTTTTGGTATTTTTTGGCTGGGGCTGGGTTTGAACCCGCCACCTCCAGCATATGGGGCCAGTGCCCTACTCCTTTGAGCCACAGGTGCCACCCAAATGTTGAATGCTCTTGAGTTTATAGGGAAATGTTGAATGTGTTAGGCCCTGTGCTGGACATTTTTTCCTATATTAGTTCGCTTCAAAAAGCCAAAAGGGATGTATAAGTTCTACGATATTATCACAGCAGTTGCTTCTTCATGCGTTCATATTTGAGTATATTTCTAGCGCAGACTTTTTCTCTGCTCTCCCTACTGTTGATCAGCCGCTCTCAAGTAGTTCTAACTTTTCAAAATGATAATCCACTTGTCTGTTTTATTTATATTACAAGTTGAACATCCCTAATCCATAACTGGAATTTGAAATGTTCCAAAATTTGAGGCTTTTCAGGGACGGTATGAGATGGTGATCCCACCACTTTCTGATGACCCCTTGTCCGCAAACTTTGTTTTACACACAAAACTATTAAATATATTGAGTAAAATTACCTTCAGGCCAGGAATATAAGATGGATGTGAAACATAAATGAATTTTGTGTTTAGTCTTGGAATTCATTATGTATATGGAAATATTCCAAAATCCAAAAATCTCCCAAATCTGAAACACTTCTGGTCTCAAGCATTTCAGGTAAGAGATAATCAACCTGTACTATAAGTGAAAATCAGGAACAACACATTTGGGGTTTTTTTTGTTTTAATTTTAAAATTTTTATTTTTCATTATTATGGGTACATAATAGTTATACATCTTTATATATGTGAGTGATGTTTTGATACAGGCATACTGTCAATTGGAATTAATCAAATTAGGGTAATTGGAGTATCCATCACCTCAGGTCTTTAACTTTTTTTTGTGGTAGGGACATTCCAATTCCACTCTTTTAGTTATTTCAAAGTATATCCCAACTTGTTGATGATAGTTATTTTGTTGTGCTTTCCAATATGGTTTATTATAACTATCTAACTATATTTTTGCACCTCACTATCCCCACTGTATCCTCCCCTCACCCTTCCCAGCCTCTGGTAACCTTCCCCACTGTATCCTCCCCTCACCCTTCCCAGCCTCTGGTAACCTTCATTTTACTCTCTGTCCCCTTGAGATCAATTGTTTTTAGTATTTAGCTCTCGGTATGACCGGGAACACATGAGATTTGTCTTTCTGTGCCTGGCTGATTTCACTTAATGCTCTGCAGTTCCATCCATGCTGTTGTAAATGGCAGGATTTCATTCTTTAGCTATTCCATGGTGTATATACCACCATTTCTTCATGCATGTACCAGTTAGTGGATGATTCCGTATGTGGGCTGTTGTGAATAGTGCTGCAGTAAACCTGGGAGTGCAGAGATCTTTTCCATACACTGAATTCCCATTCTCTGGATATGTACCCAGCAGTGGGATTTCTGGGTCACACGAGAGTTCTATTTTTAGTGTTTTGAGGAACCGACATACTGTTTTCCATAGTGGTTTCACTAATATGCATTCCCACCAACGGTGCACGAGAGTTCCCTTTTCTCCACGTCTTGGCCAGTATTTGTCATTGCCTGTCTTTTTGAGAAAAGCCATTTTCACCGGCATGAAGTGATACCTCCTTGTACCGTTGATGTGCATGTCCCTGATGTCTAATGACGTGGAGCGTTTTCCCCACACCTGCTGGCCATTTGTATGTCTTCTTTTGAGAAATGTCTATGCAGAGCCTTTGCCCATTTTTAATGAGATTGTTTGATTTTTTTGCTGTCAATCCTCAGGGTTCCTTAGATATTCTAGTTGTTAACCCCTTGTCAGGTGGGTAGTTTGCACGTGTTTTCTCCCATTCTGTGGGTTGTCTCTTTGTTCTGTTGATTGTTATCTTTGCTGTGCAGAAGGTTTTAGCGTTTTACCATTTGTCCAATTTTGCTTTGATTTCCTGCGCTTGAAGGATATGACTCCAGAAGTCCTTGCCCAGACCAATGTCTGAAGTGTTTCTCCAGGGTTTTCTTTTAGTAGTTTCATAGTTCCAGGTCTTAGATTTAAGTATTTATCTCATTTTGATTTGTTTTCTGTCTATGGTAGGAAATAAGGGTCTTGCTTCATTCTTCTGCATGTGGATATCAAGTTTTCCCAGCACCATTTATTGAAGAGACTGTCCCTTCCCCAGTGTATGTTCTTGGCACTTCTGTTAAAGATAATTTCACTATATAGACATGAGGATTTTTTTTAAATTTTTTTTTATTTTTATTTTTTTGAGACAGAGCCTCAAGCTGTCCCCCTGGGTAGAGTGCCATGGCATTACAGCTCACAGCAACCTCCAACTCCTGGGCTCAAGCGAGTCTCTTGCCGCTGCCTCCCAAGTAGCTGGGACCACAGGCGCCCACCACAACGCCCGGCTATTTTTTGGTTGCAGCCGTCATTGTTGTTTGGCGGGTCTGGGCTGAGGATTCGAACCCGCCACCTTAGGTGTACGTGGCTGGTGCCTTAGCCGGTTAAGCTATAGGCGCCGAGCCAGACATGAGGATTTACTTCTGGGTTCTCTATTGTGTTCTGCTGATCTACACTGTTGTTGCACTGTATTAATCCTTCTGCACTGTATTAATCCCAGTGACTTCTCAGTGGCGCAGATACAGATAAGTTCACTGTCCACATGAGGATCTACTTCTGGGTTCTCCATTCTGTTCTGCTGGTCTCCACTGTCATGGCACCCTATTACCCCTCTCGCTCCGGCCCCTGTGACTTCTCAGAGCAGCAGTTGTTCACAGATGAGTTCCCATCACTTAGCACGATGCCTGGCCTAGGTCGGTGTTCAGTAAGTGTTCATGGAATGAGTTTGTACAATACAGTTGTGTGTTTGACAGCTGTCCAACTGAAAAGCCATCGGAGGTTAACTACTTGTGTTTCGAACCAGTGGAAGTATCCTGGTGGGATATGGAAAGAATACGTGAGAGTTGGCGTAGTTTGAACACCACTCATTCTTTTCTAAATGGAAACGGGGTATCGCTGCCGCCCAGGGGAAGGAAGTGAGGTTTGATTATGGTCAAAGGAACATGCTCAGGCTTCTGCCCTGACACTGGCCTTGGTCTAGACCATGCTGGCCAGCACTGGGCTTCTTCCATTGCTTGCCAGGCCTGGGTCTGGAGCCAGCAGTCTGCGCCACTGTGCGTCTGCACCCAGGCTGGGCAGGAGCCGCTACAAAGTGCTTGGCCCTGTTTTGCTCCCATTAACCAGGTCAGAACTGCTGGCTGCCGCTGCTGTCAGGTGCAGTGAATCACGTCTGTGGGGACATTTGACATCATAGGTCCCCTCTTATTCTCATTGGCTTGTTCTAGCAGAGCTCCTTTGTATAAACACGTTAGCTGAGGGGAGAAGCTCTGGAATGAAGACCGTTACATAATGGTTTTATGAATAACATACAGCTTCCTAAAACCAGTCTTTCTCTGTTACATTTTTCAAACCAGGTTTTAGAAGTAAGACAATTTTAGATTCTGATAGTAAGAACAAATTTAGAAACCTTCATAAGGTGTGACGCATTTGATGCAAAATATAGATGGACAAGGAACAGCGCTGCTTATTAATAAGTCCAACCAGCTGGCGATGGTCACTTAAATATATATGAACTGAGGTAAGTATGTCAAGTGACACGCTAAAGACTAATTAGGAAAAAAAAGACGCGTAGGTGATAGGCTTCTGATTTTCCAGCTTTAAAAGCAAAGGTAACTTTATTTCCGGCATTAAACTAAAAAGTAGGGCTTTGGGCCACATTTACTTGGCTCTGAGGAGTTTTTCAACTCAGTTGAAGCAGAGCAGGCGAGGCCTGGGACATCTCCAGGGTCATGAGCATTCTGTGGTGCTGACCGGGTTTGGAGCTTAATTATTTAAATGTTTCCAGACTCAGATGACTGATGAGGGAACATATTTCTAATTTAGACCTTCACAGAGCAGGCTGAAAGATGTGCCTTGATAAACTGATGTCCACTTGAGGTTCTCTGCCCCGTATTTTGTTACCGTGCCCACGTTTTCAATGACAAATTTGAAATTGTGTCCAAATCTCAAAGAAACAGAGCCCGGTATTAGTTCTAGTCCCCCGTCAAAGCCTTCATGAAGAGGACCCGAGGTTGTTTTATTGTTGTGGTGGTGGTTTTTAGAGAGAGGGAGAAAAAAAAAATGCTGTCAGAATGATAATTTTAAAAAAGAACGTTACCAGAATGTTCTACTTAATTTAGCCCTCCGAAGATAAACACACTGGTGAATCACTGCAGGCTGACGGTACTATTTTGACATTAATTCTGTAACCTTTTCCTGCCCCCTCCCTGTCTGCTGAGTGGGTGGGTTATAGGTAGACTCACTCAGGGAAAACTTGGTCTCTGTCAGACTCCTTCTTAGCTTTCCTGTGGTTCAAACTATTTCTGATACAAGCAAGTTATACCTACTGGGGGCTCTTAAAATAGTACTTTAAAGAATCAAATAATACTGGAGAACTATTTAGTTTGTCGAGATTCTGGAAAGTTAGCCACGTTGCTGATCATCCAGCTTATTCGTTGAACGCCCCTGAATTACAGATATTGCACCAGGTGGCCACAAAGTTCCTGTGCAGCTGCGCTATCTACGTGCTGCCTGAATCTTGATCCTCCGTCCTGGAAGACTGGTTTGGGGAAGATCCTTTCTTTATCCCCAGCAAGTTAGATCTGTGAATCTCTCTTCCTCTCAGCCTTGCTACTGGCTTTTTAGCACACGCTCCATTTTCCAAGTAGGGAATAGCTCACTGAGCTGTCATTCTTGTTCAGAAAGTTCATACCTGGTGGTTATTCTTGCTGCTGAGGCTCCCACTTACCTGAGCTTCATTAGGAAGGAGACTCTCATGACTCATGTCCTCTCATCACTATGTCGTTAGCAGAGGATCAGTAATCGGGGTTTAACAACCCAAGTTTTTAAGTGAATAATATGGCAGGTTTTCAGCAAGTGGAAGTTTTGGGAAATACCAAATCTCTCCAGAAGGGTCACAGCATCTAAATGTGAAGCTGTCACCAGGTCCCTGCAGCACTCGCGGCAAATCCTGTGAACTGGCTGGGCTGGTCCACAGCCCCTCTGCCCCCAACCCTGACAGCACAGGTCCTGCTCCTGCCCTCCTGCGCCTCGTCTCCCAGCATCCATGTCGAGGTCACGCTGTTCTGCTCTGGACTCTGGATCTTTCTTTCTGCTCCTTCCCCCTCTGTGTTCCTACTCTCCATACTAGGCAAGAGGACTTTCATTTGTCTCTCGGGAAGACCCATTGTGGGGGAGCGACAGGAAGGACCTCATGAAAGACGATTGCCCTCCCAGCCTCTGAGAAGGGAAAGAAATGCTGCTTCCACGCTGCTTCTGGCCCTTCATCCTTTGAGGAGTGCTGGGGAGGTCCAGGCTACTGGATAAGGTGTGTGGCACACGTCATCATTGTAGAGCTCAGTTTTCATTCTTTCTGAACTCTTGGATTTCTGCTCCACTGTTTTTCTTGATGGGGACCCAGTGATAAATGGGTCAAGGGGATCTGAGTCCCTCATTCTCCCTCTCATCACACATGGTTCCAGTCGTGGTCTTGCTAAACGCTTTTTCATCTTTATCCAACATTGGCCTAAACACGTTGGTGTTAACCTCTGAACATGCTGGACCCCGTTTTTTGAATGCCATACAGAGTTAGATTCCTGGAAGTCCCCAGGAGCATTATTTAGGGCCATTCTTTTTTATAATTCCTCTATTCTTTTCTCCTGCTACATACTCGTTCAAATCCCACTACTAGTGCCCTTCCTGACACTCTTCTCACTACATGCCATTTGTCCTGTCACCCAACACGCAAGACCCCAGGTGCACCTGCACAGGCAGCAGTGGGACTGTGGTCATCCGGGAGCACATTCCTGGGGAGAGGGAACGTGTATTAAAATCACTCAATGACAGGTAGTTTGTTGAGATAATGGTGTGGTAGGTTGAATAATGGCTCCCCAAAGAGGTCCCCATTCTCATCCCTGGAACCTGTGAATATATTATTTATATACCAAAAGGGGCTTTGCAGATGTGATTTGGTTAAGGATGTTGAATTGGGGAAATTATCTCGGATTATTACAATGTAATCACAAGGGCTCTTATACGGAAGTTCAAAAGAGGAGAAGGCAATGTGACAGTGAAGGACATTTTGGAGTGATGAGGCCACCAGCCAGAGGAGGCAGCAGAGCCTGGAATGTGGGAGAGAGGGGGCCGGAGCCTGGAGGAGGAGCTCAGCCCTGTGGGCACCTTCACTGAGTCCTGCAGGACTCATTTTGGATTTCTGACCACAAACTGTAAGAATACATTTGGGTGGTTTTGAGACACTAAATTTGTGGTAATTTGTTACAGCCAAAACAGGAAACTGACACCGATGAAAAGACAATGGAAAAAGCAAACTGAAAGTAGAACTGTGAACCAGGTAGAGAAAACAGTGGTAGGAAGGCTGATGGCCTCTTTCCGAGCAACCATCTTGGCCCCTTTCCCCGCTCTGCTGCCGTAGAACCTGGTGAAGCCTTGATTGTTATTCAGGGCCTTTCCTGCGTTTGTCCTTCATATCAGATCCAAGTGTTTATCTCCTCTTCCCCCCACCATGGCTCCCAGGACCTTTTCTATAACCACCTGGGAGGAATCACTGGACTTTACATTCCTCAAAGACCATAGCTAGATGTGGTCCTAACAAGTCCTAGAGCGGTTTAGATGGTTGATGTTGAAGCTTACTGTTGTCTGTGCCAAGTTGAGTGGTGTGACGATAAGTACTGATTAGTCCTTTGTAATTAAGCTTAGATAGGATCTCACCTCTGACTCCTTCAGAACAATGGTGGTGGTGGGAGGTCTGAGAACTCAGTCCCCAGTTAAATCAGTCAGGCTTTTATTGATTTGCCCTCTGTGTACTCAGCACTTTGCTCTAAGTGGCCAAGGCTGATAGGAAAGTTTGGGGTCACCTCCACTTCTTTCTTCAAGGAATGCCTGGATAAGGCATTTTCTCCTGCTTGGTGAAAAAGAATCATTCCCCTAATTAATCTAAAGGCTGAGTATTAACACTTACCCGTTTAAAAAACCCTAATAGATGGTAAGTGTACCTATGTGGGAGGAAGTGATACTCCCATTGGCCATGGAAGAAGATGAGGCAGAAATTTATGAATGAGTGGGAAAAAAAGCAACAAAAGCTTTTTAGGCTCTTTTAGGATTTTCCTGTTGGTGAAATGTGGAATGGCCAACAGTAAGGATGGCCCTTGCCTAGATCGCAGTGTTTATTGATTCATCCATCGCTTATCTGGTCATGTATTCATTCTAATATCAATTGTTGAGCAGTCAGTAGTGTCCTAGAAGCTATGAAGAAGACTTTAAGTGAACTAACTGTACATCATAGTGGAGGCAATCAATACGTGTTTGATGAAGAATAACCTAAGTAAACAAACATCTTACTACTAATGAAATGTGTATCAGGTTCCATTTAAGTCACTCCAAACCTAGACTACTTGGTTTGATGCATCCCCAAGAGGTAGCTTATGTAAAACTTACTGTGGTTTCAAAGTGGTGCTTCCCTCGCTAGCCTGTGGGCATGGCTCTTTAAGATCCAGCCTAGACCTTTCTGTTTTTCTATGTTGTACAGATAATTAAGACATACCACCCCTTCTTCGTAGGATCATAAGTCTAAAAGGAATATGAGAAGACATTTTTCCATTCTGCTGATTTGGGCACCAATGTTTCAGGAGCCAGGTGGGCCATGAAAGGGCACACAGCTCTGTGTGAAACAATAGGGAGTGGTGGGGACTTTGGCAAACTAAGAATATATACCTTGTCTAAAATTTTCAAGGCCTGGCTTGGCCAAATGATCATGTCAGTGGGCTAGATTTAATTAGACTGCCAGGAGGCAGCTCTTGGGTGCTCATCTGAGAAAATAGTAGTCTGACCCTTTCTTAAAGCCTACTAGAGAGAATTATCTTTGTGACCACAGGCAGCAGACTGCCTTGACCAGGCCAGCATGAGCCTGCCAGCTGTATAGGGAGGGAAGCTTGCTATCTTGTTGGGGTGGGTACCCACCACATTTTCAACTAACTAAAGGCTTATAGATTCTGTTCAGGCTGTGTTTTCCTGGAGCTGATTCTCTGAACCAGATTTTCCTTTGCTGGTTTTATAATAGTAGACTCATCCACACACATCTGTAACTGCCCTGTAAGGCCAGGCCGCCCTTTCGGCTGATTGATAGGGTCAGGAGCACTTTTTTGCCAGATACTCAGTCCTGAATCAGACAGATGCCTTCCTCTACATTCCAGTGACCTGGTTGCTTTGGTGCTGACTCAATAATTTTTTAAGCATTGGCCATCATAAAGCATCTGCAAAGTTCCTGAAAACTATTTTTTTAAATCCTGGAAGTGATAAATACAATGAGCTGGATAATGGTAAGTATATATCATTCTGCTTTGATTTATAGATTCATAACCTAGCCTTCCTTCAGAAATAACATTTAAATGCAGCTATCTTTTGGAATTTAGAAAGAGGCTTGTATTTTAATGTTCTTTATAGGCAGAAATTCTACAGTATTTATTTTTGTACCAAGACTACTGAGTGATATTAAAGACCAAGAGGCTTTTTTTCCCTTTTATTCTCTTTTTGTTACAGAACCCTGTAGCTATAAAAAGAAAGTATTCTTTCACACCAAAATTAAGAGATTAATAAAATTAGATTTTATGAAAAGAAGTTTGGCCTATACACTGAGCCTTGCCATCTCTGACAAATACTGTTGACTGTAGAGATTACAAATCACGATGCTATAATAAAAACGATCTGAGTTTGAATCCAGAGCAAACATTTGTGTAATTTGATGCAAGTTTTTTTTTAACATTTTTAAAAATTTATATGGATCAATAAACTGTGGTATATATACATCATGGAATACTATGCAGCCCTAAAGAAAGATGGAGACTTTACCTCCTTCATGTTTACATGGATGGAACTAGAAAATGTTCTTCTTAGCAAAGTATCACAAGAATGGAAGAAAAAGTATCCAATGTACACAGCCCTATTATGAAACTAATTTATAGTTCTCAAATGAAAGCTACAACTTAATTCTAGCCTAAGAATATGGGGAGGGGGTGGGTGAGGGGAGGGGAGAAGGGCGGCTGGGTGGTGGGAGGGTGACTGGAAAGATCACCTATATGGTCTGTCTAACAAGGGTACAAGTGAAGTTTTCTAGAACTAGAGTATAAATGTTTTAACACAATAACTAAGTAGATGACACAAAGTCTATGTTAACCAGTTTGATGAAAATATTTCAAATTGTATATGAAAACATCATACTGTATCTCATGTTTGCAGTAATGTATACAACTATCATTTAATTAAAAAAATGAAATAAAAAAAATTATTATTTATTTTGAGATAGGATCTCACTCTGTCACCCAGGCAGGAGTGCAGTGGCATCATTATAGTTTACTGCAGACTTACAGGCCTGGGCTTAAGCAATCCTCACACTTGGGCCTCCCACATTGCATGGAGGACAGGCCTGAGCCACTGCTCCCCATCTTAAGGCAAGTTTCTTAAACTCTGCAAGTTTTAGTTTTTTCATCTAAAAATTGGGGATAATCATGGGACCAAACTCAATCTTGTTAGTTTCAAATGCAATAATTCAGAAGAAAATAGCCACAATGCCTGGTAAATAGTTAATGCTCCAAAACCTGAGAGCTGCTACTATTGTACCTCACCTGACATTCAAAAATGGGTGTTAGCTCTGGGTTATAAGTACAGAGGGGAAAAAAGAAAGCCCATCAGTGGTGGCCCTAAGTGAGAATCAAGTGGAAAATGGCCTCCTTGGGATCTTAGATCTGGACAGGTTGCTAGTCAAAGTGTTTGATGAAACGGTTTTCCCTGTAACTCTGGGAGCTACCTGGGAATGTTCTACAGGGCAAGGGCTGTGTTGAGCTTACTTCTCAAGTGATGCAATCACTTTTGTGTTAAGAATACAATCCTGGGTCCAGGTCATAACTATAGGGTGTCCCCAAAGTTTCCATTCATGTGACAAAATTAACAGACTCATGTAACAACGGATACCTTGGAACATCTCTGCCATGAAGACGTCATGTGTGTGTATGTAGAAAGAGGAATCCAACATATGGAAAATCATTTGTAAATGTTGTGTAAAATTTTGTAATGAATATTTTGTAAATAAAGTCATTTAGCTACAATTTCCCATTTTCCCCGTGTATGGTGACTTTGGGGACACCCTGTGAATTGACACCTGAGGATTCCCATTTAGATGTCAGAATTTGCTGCTTAGAGAACCCTCCAGGCTTATTGGTTTTATTAGAAAAGCTAAATATACTTCACATACTTGGAAACCATCTCTATGACTTTGCCAGACTTCCTTGTATTCACTAAGCTGAAAATCCCTTGATTCACCGAGGTGGGCTCTTTAGTTTTTTAGCTGCCCGTGTGCTCACCTCGAGTTCCAGTGCTAAGGACTCCTGGGTTCCAGATGGTCCTTTTCCCCTCTCATTCTTTTGCATTTTTACTGTAGAGAAATGCATTCCTGGACTTTGATTTTGATGAGTAAAAGGGCTTTCTCCCTTGCATCAACTCCTCGGGCACATCTTTGGAAACCCATCTTCTTCATCCTACAGTAGTTATAACAGACATATATAAAATGCCTAAAGTATTCAAAACAAAACAAACAAAAAAACATATTAAATGCCCATTTTTATCAACATTTCCCCAAATACCCAATGAACATAAGTCCTGTGGGAATTATAATGAATATAGCATAGCGTATGGGGGGGTGGAGTTTGCCAGGTGGAATAAATGTGGGAAATCCGTGGTCGATGCCACTAAGAGGCAAGGCTTCCCGGAAGAGAAGGAGTTCACACCTATGGCCTCTCTCTGAGAAGTGGGGACATGAGATCTGCTGACAGTTGGGGGGTAAAGAGTGTAGGTAAAAGGGAAGTTTCCAACAGGAGTTGAGGTGCCTCAGTGAGGGAACTTGGAGAGGACAAGGTGAGGATTGTGAAGTGCTTAGAGGGCAAAGCTGAGACCAGCTGCCCCACATTTATCATGGTGCCTGTTGTCTTTTGGTATTAAAACCCTGCACAAAGATACCCGCATGAGTAAAATTAATCCTTTAACCCAGATCACCTGATATTTTAGGTAAGGCTATCTTTTGGGTTTGCATACAATATAATAACCAAGAACAGGAAGACATTTACTTACACTGCAATTTTTAAACACGTACCAAATAAAACGTTAGTATAAACAAACCAAGTAGTCGTCGTATTTTGCCTGGCAGTGAGTAAAAGTAGAGTGCTGGACATTTCATGTGCTTCCAGTTTGTTAGGGAAGGGTTCGGAGAGAAGGTAAGAATGATGTAATTTCTTGAATGAAGGAAGGAAAGTGATCCAGTGATTGAGCAGGCGGGTGAATGTGCCAAGAGTTCTAGGGCGACAGAGAGAGAAGGATGTGTAGACCAGACCTCATGTTTGGTAACAGCAGTGGACTGTAAAATAAATAAATAAACAAATAAATAAATAACACAAAGTCAAGGCAGGAGAACAAGCAGCACTTTGAAGGAGGGAGGTCGTGCTGCAACAAGCTGGTAAGCAGGGCACTCAAAAACTAGCAGATTCTCTAAGTATATGTATTGTTATACATTAATTTAGAAGTTGCATACATTGGCTTCTGGATAATATACAACATATATTACAAAGCACAAAAGTAGAACACTTTAAAGGTCAAGATCAGGAGGAAATAACCACTATTTCAAAATAACAAAATTTTATTGTATTAACAAGGTAAAATTCTTCTGGACAAAGTGGGCTAATTTCTTTTTTTTTTTTTTTAGATAGACTCTCACTTTTGTCGCCCCCGGTAGAGTGCTGGGGCATCATAGCTCACAGCAACCCCAAACTCTTGGGCTCCAGTGATTCTCTTGCCTCCCCAGTAGCTGGGAGTATGGGCACCAGCCACAACGCCTGGCTGTTTTTAGAGGCAGGGGTCTCACTCTGGCTCAGGCTGGTCTTGAACCTGTGAGCTCAGGCAATCCACTGGCCTCAGCCTCCCAGAGTGCTTACAGGGATGAGCCACCGAGCCTGGCCCCCAAAACTGTTAATTTTTTAATGAGGACAATGCTTGTTATGCATCATTTTTTTGGACCTTCCTTTGATGATTCCAGATATAGCAAGTCCATGATATGGTTTTCAACAAGTTTATTTTGATACATGGTTTTAATGACAATCCCAGTTAGACAAGATACCTCATTGAAGAAATGCTTCCTTGGCTGAATTTGCTAACTCATAATTCAGTCCCAGTAACCTTTCCTGCATAACTCTTGGTTGAAATTCAGCTAATAAGTGGCTTTCTCTCCTGTTGTCCGTGTTTATTCTTGAAAACTAATCAGTGTGTTGCGTCTTTATATGTGAGCAAATGATTTGTAAATCCACTGAAATCCTTCATTTCAACACTTTTAAAACCAGATTAAGAATTAGGTTTCCTGATTTCTGTCAACTCCATGTTATGTAACTACTTTCAGCATGTTTCAAGACTGATATATGGAAAAAATAAAGTTGCCATGGAAATCTGGATATTAAATATTATGGCTTCATTATTTCTTTTATATAAAATACGCTAATAGAGGTTCTCATATTTCCTTTTCTCACAAAAGTGGAGCATTTTGCAGCTGGTCTAGTAAACAAATTATTTCCATTCTTTTAGTGGTTGCTCTTAATTTTTGGAAAGATACATGGCCATAAATTTGTCTGGCAATTTAAAATATAAAACTTTTCATCATGTCTGACTCTAAATCTAAAGTTCCTTAGTGTTTTCGTCCTTTTTTGACACTTTGAGCATCCCCCTGTTTCGTTGTGCTTAGCTAGTTTACCTCTTTTTTATAAATGTTTTTGTTAACTATGAAGTTATTATTTCATAATCAATAGTTATTGAAATATACTCATATATTTTATCAACTTCTTACTCGCCGGTTTTTCACCCTGTACTTTTCTTCTGGGCCTTCTTGTCATCCTGCTATTATACATCCTTTAGTAGTTTTGTATTTTTTTTTTTTTTAGAGACAGAGTCTCACTTTTCCCCCTGGGTAGTGTGCTGTGGCAGCATCACACAGCTCACAGCAACCTCCAACTCCTGGGCTTAGGTGATTCTCTGGCCTCAGCCTCCCGAGTAGCTGGGACTACTGGCGCCCGCCACAATGCTCAGCTAGGTTTTTGTTGCGGTTTGGCAGGGGCTGAGTTTGAACCCGCCACCCTTGGTATAAGGGGTGGGCAGCCTACTCACTGAGCCACAGGCACTGCCCCCCTCTTTAGTCGTTTTTAGTCTCTGTAGCTATGGAATTGTCAAGGTTTTGCTGATGAATGGTAGCACAAAATTTAAAGTTGGTGGTTGTTTTCTTCCAGTTTCTTGTCTTTGGCATTTATAACAAGCCTGTGTCACTCCAAATGTCAGGACTCTCTCTTTCATTTCAAAGATTTCCCACTAGTTAATTTCCATATCCATCTATTTTTGTCTTAGAGCCACCTGTTTTTATTCTATAGCTGCCTATTTGGTTTTGATTGATGCTGTGCCTTCGATGGTCTCTTTGATAAGCATACTTATTTTAAAAATCTTTATTGGCCTCATCCATAGCATTGATACCATCAAGATTAAGATCATGTTTCATTGTTTTTTTATTGATTTGCTATTTTTTGGCATTAACAGTCTTAACTAGTTTGGAATTTAGCTGTGCATTCATTTGAGTGGAAGGTCTTTTCTGTTTGCTTTCTTCCTTGGCTCCCCAGCCCACACCTAGCAATAAAAAATGAATCTCAGGCATCATCAAAAACACAGCCATGCCAAGTAAGCATTGACCTAAAATCTACATAGTAGAACATTACATAAATGTCTAATGTTTCTTTGCCCAGATCTTTCTGGAAATACTATCTGTTGCAAAACTTTCTCCTATGAGCTTTTTTTCCCCTTTCTGTTAATAATTCAAGGATTTTGTTTAGTACTTTTGAGAATTATAAATCCAAGCGCTCTACTCATGAAAACTATCTGTATTTGATAGCTGTTCTTGTAAGAGCAGTGGCCGAAATGTTTTCAGAACAGATTTCTGGGAGAATTTGCTCCAGAATGAGCGGAGAGCAAGTTTTCTCACTGGTAGTCAATACGATTCCAGTACTTCTTTATCACTTTGGTTGAATCGGTAAGAGAAAAGGTAGAGATGGTCAGATAGGCTGATCTGGGTGTCCAGGAGAACTGCCGGGCCAGCCATTGCAGTTACTTTGTTTTTTTGAGCCAGGGTCTTCCTTTCTGGGGCAATTCACTTTCTTAAGTTTTTCATCCTAAGGGACAAGAGTGTGACTTTATATATATATATTACACATATGTATAAAATATATATACAATATATGTAATATATATTTTAATATATTA
>NW_003852437.1:5343009-5356115 GCF_000181295.1 Otolemur garnettii | reverse complement strand
ATTAAACATATAAAATAATATGAATATTATTAACATAAATATATTAACATAAAATATATAATATATAAAGCATATACTATATATAAATAGGATATATAAAATATATGTAATATATTAATATTATGTATAAATATATATGACTATCATATATATATATATATTTTTTTTTTAACCTCATGTCTAAGGACAACAGACTTTGACTTTGTAGACATGGCTCCCAATTGGTCCTCTAAAAGCCAAACCATGTTCTTTATTAGCCTGTGAGTCTGGAGTTGCTCTGATCCCTGGAAAGGTGTTTCTGGCTCTTGTTCTTTATTTAAACTGGCTCATAGCCCCCTGAACTTGGATTTCAGTCAGAAAAGGCAGAGCGTTATGGTCACTGGTTCTCCCCAGGGCCCCCGAGAAGTGAAAGCATCTCACAGGAAAGTTAAGGAGTAGCGTGGAATAGGCAGAGCTTTTCCAGGAAGCCAGAGCATTCTCTTCTTTGAAACTGACAGTTGCTAATAGGCTCTTTGAGGCAACAGAGCAAGACCCTGGTAAGGATATGTTTGGCGGCTGGGCACTGTGGCTCACTCCTATAATCCCAGTACCTGGGGAGGCTGAGGCAGGAGGATCACATGAGGCCAGGATTTGGAGACCAGCCTAGGCAACATAGTGATACCCATCTCTACAAAAAAAATTTAAAAAACCCAGCAGGGCATTGTGGTATACACCTATAGCCCCAATTACTTGAGAGGCTAAGGTGGGAAGATGGTGTGAGGCCCGGAGTTGGAGGCTACATCCCTACACTCTAGCCTGGGCAACAGAGCAAGACTTTGGCTGAAACAAACAAACAAACAAGTGATGTATTTGAAGTCAAATATAGTCAAATGGCAGCCTTGCCATTGCTACCTCAGCCAAACAGGCCTAGAGTCCCAAACATCTTATAATCAACTTCAGGCAAATGATCTCTTTAAAAGCCCAGATGGTCAGGGCTGTTGCCTTCTTTTGTAGATGGGATAGCACTGAAGGTACTGGGATGCAGGTGCATCAGATTACCCACCCTGGCCTCAAACCCGTCAGTCTGATTCTAAGCAACTTGTGCAGCCTATGTAGAGAAGGCTAATGAAAATGGGAACTAAACCCATATTTAGAAACCAATGTACAACATTAGGTTTATGAATGCTGGTATTAGAAAGGGGCAATTAAAAAGGGCCCGATGAACATTTTTCATTCAGGCATTCCCCAACGAAAGCATATTAATTGTGGCTTTGAATTAAGCCAAGGGAGAGAGTGGATTCTCCCTGAGTATTGAGGAAAATGGTGCATTTCCGGTGCTTTTTCATTATGACACTGCTTTCCCTAATGCTTGGAGCTGGGGGAGGGTGGCCAGTGGTGAGGAGGGTTAGGGTGGGCAGTGTCTAGCGCAGGGAGACAGGAAACAGATATGTCCTTGGCAATTTATGCTGTGTTGGAACAGGGTTGATTTACAGTGGACACACAACATTCACTTCCCGACGTCCAGGCATCTTTCTGTGCTGCCATCCCTTGTGCATCTTGCGCAGCAGCAAAGGAGAGGTCTGGGTACTGAGCAGGTGAAGGAGGGAGACCGTGCGTTCCCAGACAGGTAGAGACCCTGTAGCAAGACAATATTAAAAGAATGGCAGAAAATAATCTGCCATTTTATTTGATTTTAATTTTTGGTAAATTATAATTTTATAATTAGTCAGGTATTGTAGCATGTGCCTCTAATCCTAACTACTTGAGAGGCTGAGGCAGGAGGATCACATGAGCCCAGGAGTTTGAGGCTGCTGTGAGCTAGGCTGACCCCATTGCACTCTAGTCTGGGCAACAGAGTGAGACTCTGTCTTTAAAAAAACAAAAAACTAGGTACCTGAGAAACCAGTTATAAGAAAATATATGTGGGAGGACCTGTAAGGAAAACAAAAACCAAAAGGAAAAATTATAACTTCATATTTATGGGGTCTGATGTAATGTTATAAGGTATGTATTAATGTGAGGTGATTCAATCAAGCTAATTAGCATATCTATCGCAACAAATACTTCTCATGTACTAGTGTGTTTGTTTGTTTGTTTGTTTATTTTGAGACAGAGCCTCAAGCTGTGACTCTAGGTAGAGTGCTGTGGCATCACAGCTCAAAGCAACCTCCAACTCCTGGGCTCAAGCGAGTCTCCTGCCTCAGCCTCCCAAGTAGCTGGGACCACAGGCACCTGCTACAACGCCCAGCTAATTTTTGGTTGCAGCCATCTTGTTGTTTGGCGGGCCCAGGCTGGATTCGAACTCGCCACCTTAGGTGTATGTGGCTGGCACCTTAGCCACTTGAGCCACAGGCACCGAGCCTATTGTACTTATTTATTTATTTATTTTTGAAATCTTGACATCAGACTAGTCATGTGCTATTTTAAACTACCAAAATGTGTGAAAGGACATGCTTCCTCATCTGAAACATTTGGTGTCAGTTCTAGTTCAGAATTCAGAATCTTTTTATTTTAGAAAGGTGGTAATATAAAGCATATACTATATATCCTATATCACTCCCATCAGGGTCTGGGCAGATTCTTATAACCTATTCTATTAAAATTTGTATAACCAAATATGATTATTTACTATAAGTGAGATAAACAAAGCTTTCAAATAACATTGCATCACTTCGAGTCAGTTGGTGACACCAAGTGCATTTTAGAGCCAGACCTTAGAAAGTAAACCAACCTTTAAGATCTTCAGAACTTTCTGGATTTTAGAAATTGTATATAAGGGACTGTGGATCTTACATAAATCACACCAGGAGTTAAGGAGTGTTTAATGGACTATCCTGAGAACCCAGTCAGTGTTTATGAGAAAAAGTGTTTCAAATGACAGATAAAACAAACCTTTGGAACATAATCCATTCGTCATTTAGGGACCAGCTGCATTAATAAAAATAACTGAGAGTCACATTTTGAACTGTGGACAAAACTAGTATAAATATACTCATATTAGACAATCTTCACTGCCAGGGGATGACATTTCTTTAGCTCCTCTTTACCGAGGTCTTAGACCTGGTCATGTATCTTCTTTCTTATTTCCCTGCTAACTCCTCTTTTTTTCTTAAAAATAGTTAGTTTGCCCTAGATTTCGAGCTGATGACACTCACTCTAGGTAGCTGGCAGGTCTTAATCAGGACAAGCAGATGAGGCGTTGAAGCCACAGTGATTTCAGGCTTATGAGATCCAAGCAATTTTTTCAAAACGTGGAGAATATGTAGGTTTTTTGGAAATTCGTAGAGTGATATGTCTTTGAAATTACAGGCCAGGATGAAAATAACAGGGATAAAAATCTCAGAGTAAAATCACTGAAAAACTTGACTTTTCTCGGAGGAAAACATTTCTGAACTCTTACTACTACCATACGTGGAGTGTTTTGCTCCAACGATAAAAGAACTTCAAATCTATAGAATAACCTGAAGTTACATTAGAAGCAAAAATACTTAGAAGCTGTTGCAATTGGAAACTAGATTATAAATAATTTGTAAGTCGTTTGTCACTAGGAATTCCAATGGCACAAAGGACGCTTAATAAATGAATGGCTTTTTTAACCTTAGCAACCTTGGGGACGCTATGAACAGTTTTGTTTTTTGTAAACCTTGCAGAATAAAAAATGTGGAGAGCCTTACTGTACTGTGGATTCATTGTATCCCAGGGCATATGAGGTCATGGTAAATCTCCTTTACTATTTCTGAGAAAATGCAGAAAAGACAGAGTTGTACTGTCCCAAGAAAGTAATGTCATCCCAGCCAGAAGACCTCCCTCCCAGTTTCCCCAGCACTCTCCTCACCCCTGATACCTGTTGTAAGCACTTTTTGGTGCCTTTGAGGGTCATTTTTATAGCCATATTATAGAAAAGAAGTGGAATGGATTTTCCTGTCAGGTGATACATTTTTCTTGATCTTCTGACTTCCACAGCTGCAGATAACACCCATTCAGTCCCCTGCTCTCTTTTGACAATTATTGCTTATTAGTGATATTTTTAGTAAAAATCCTTTGAATTTCTGTTAGGATAGGTGGCCAGAGATTCTACCGAGAAAGAGGAACACTAGTCCTCATGAAAACATAACCAAAATGCAATGGCCAGGCTCAGCCTCTCAGCACCTCTTGAGAGCAGTAATAGTACAAGTCACCTTTGTTTTTCAGTGTTTGACCTGCTACTCCCTGCTCCCCTCCCCCAACAACAACCAAAACACTTTAAAATTGTCAATTGAAAAGTTGCCCAGTCATTCAGGGATGTCAGTGACAAAGGCTGAACCGTATTTAGACTAACCCCAGAGGAAGAATCCTGTATTGTATTTTTAAAGATTCCTTTTTACCTGCTCCTGATCTGTGCCTCTCCCTGCCCCTGTCTGCCCCGGCATCTTTTGGAAAGCCGGTGCCTTGCAGAGCATGTGCACTCTTCCTGAAATGTGCAGCACATTCAACATTGCAGTGATTTTTTTTTTCCTCCTCTGCTTAGAACAGAGGTGGAAACCCCAGGGGATTCAAGTACCCACTCGATAGGCTCAGTCTCTCTTAATCAGCCTGTAATGGAGCTAATGGCTGTTTGTCATCCTTGGAGATATAAATTTCCTGGCGGTGTCTCCTGCAGACAGTGCATGAAGTATGCTCAGTATGCCAGCAAGGGCTGATAATCAGCAGAAGGGCAGGGTACTACATTAGCCACAGAGCCAGGGCTTCCCGGCCGCCGGGCTACAGAACTCGCCTCGCCACTCCTGAGACATGGACAACGCCGGTAGGTAAAAGAAGCATGAACGCTTCCTGGCTGCCGGCTCCCTGTGCAGTCTGCACCCTTCCCTGCAGAAGGTTTCCCTATTTGTTGCTCTCGTTCTGCACTTAAATGTTCAAGGCTGGGAGGACGTAATGTGTTAACCCTGATGCATTGTCCGCCAGGCAATTAGTGTTTGCTCTGAAGTTTAGGGATGGGGAGCGCAGATTAGCATTCCAAATTCACCTTTTTGAAGACTATCCTGCTATTTTATTTAGGCTCAGGAAGTGTGGCGTTTGATCCTTTTGTGCTCAGAACAGTGGATGGAAAATGCACACAGTGAATGAAAAATCTGTTACTAAGAGATGGCAAAAGGTAGATGGAATTAATATTGATGAGCTAAACAAAAATTCTTTATAAATATTAGTGTGCACGGTGTAATAGCGAGGCTTCATCGTTATCTTAGGATGCAGTGTGGAAAATATCTCACTCCCTGCTGATATTTTAATCTTAGGATACAGACCTCAGTGGACAATCATGCATCTTTTAAAAATGTATTTGTTTTTAATATCTTTACTTGACAGACACACGTGACTCTTGAAGTATGTTAATGTCCATGGGATGATTAGGATAAAATTACTTCTCAGATGGAACTTTTCTTCATTTCTCTTTGCTGTATGGAACTTTTAGGAGATATACCCAGTAGGCTTATTCCTTATTTTGGTATTATCTGCAATTACCATCTATGGATGCAATATTCTCCTAGCTGTGTTATAGATGCTCTGTCTCCTAAAACTCATTAGTTCAGTTACTCAGCTGGCATCAGCTTTACCAGGGTCTAACACCTCCAGTGCCTTGAGACACTGTCGGCTCTTCCAAGAGGACACATCATTTAAAACACATTCTGTGCCAGAAGATCACTCGTTGGATTGATAGTAAAACATATTTGCTATTTCAATCGTGCGGGAAGCCAAGGTTAGCAGAGGTTTTAAAGGCAGTGTGTTTTGAATTCTTTTTTGAAATCACTTACTAGGAACAAAAGTCTGTGACTTAAACAATTTTGTCTTTGACATTGAAAGGCACTGAAATAAATTAGAATAGTATAAATTAGGGATGAAAATTTCAGGGTGGAGGAAGAAACAAAACAAGTGTAAGGGAGTGTGTGTGAGTGTGTGTGTGGTAAGGAAGGATGGAGGCTGGGTTCATGCATATGCATTATACCCCCATTTTGGTCATTAAAAAAATATACTGTCGGGCTTGTCATAAAAGCATGTAGGGATGGTATCCTATGATAAGGCGCAATTTGAAGAGCAACCCAAAGCTTCTCTAATTACTGCAGTATAGTGAGTAAAAAATAAATAAATAAATAAACTTAGACTCCCTAATTTAGCCTCATTTGAAGCTTCTGCCACCCACAATTAATTATCCTGACATCCTGGCAGAATTATCACTTTAATTCAAGTAAATGCCTTTCTTCACTGACTCATAGATTTATTTAAGGCCATTTAAGAAAAGGAAAGAAACTACCGTACTGGCCTTTTTGTGGTTCTTAAGAGAATGTTGAGAGTTACTATTTCTTTTTCGGCTAACTATACCTTCGGGGGATGTTTGCACAATCTTTGGTTATATTTGTTTACATAATTACATGCCATTAACACAATAACTCTGCTTTTGACTAGTTTAAGAAAATTTATACCCTGCATAGAATGGCCTGTAGAGCAGCAGTTTCTCGATTACTTCAAATTTCAAGTGCAATCTCAAATATAGGCCTGTATATACCTTTGGACGGAATAATAGGCTTTTAGGTAGTATTATTTGAATACTTCAGAAATAGCATGTTTCTGATGATGGTTTATTATTGGCTGTCAGTGAGCTGTTCGTGGAAATTTTTTGATGATGTAAGCAGACTTTCTTATAGGAGGGCAATGTAAACATCCATTACACATATACATTTCAATAAATCGTATTGACTGTAAGGAAGGGATTCAAGATCCCTTGGAAGCGCTGGTAAGTAGCCAAAAAAATAAGAAAGAAAAGAAATCTGAAATATCTTTAACTTTATACCCACAGACCCAATTACCTTGGATCACTACAGTTTTTCCAATTTAATCCAAACAAGATAATGACGTTGACTTTTTGCCTGAATCTTAAAAATGAGACATGGGTTGAGGCACCGGATCTCAGAGCCTGGTAGTTTAGAGATGAGTACCCGTCTTAACAATTGGATCATTAGTTTCACGGAGCCAGGCCTTCCTCCAGCCAGGCTTTCTGTGAGGGGGTTTGGGTAATTGTCAGGCAGAAATGAAGCAATGGGCACGTACAGGCTGAGTGCCTCTCCTTTATTCAAGTCACACAAGATGCTGCATCAGAGATATTTGCCTGTGGTTTCTGTTAACAAGTAAAGAAGGCTGAGCCGCCTGGGACTCTGGCCCTTTCGGTGGTATGTGTACATTTCAGCCACCCTACTTCTGTAAGCCTGTCCTTTCTCTCCTTCGCAGCAAAGGGCTGACATTCCTACCATCTCAGAGAAGGAGACATCCCTTCCCTATAATTGCTGTCTTCTGTATTCCTTTAAAAGCTTTTCCTGGAATAACAATAAAATATTTATCAAACTGTGTATGTGATATGTCAGGGCAATTTTAGCAAATCTTCTCTTTTTTTAATATGGTTATTTCTTCTTAGAAGTTACATAACAACTCAAAATGGTCCTTGCTAATTACCAGTCTCTGCCTACAACTCCAGTCCGAGTTATTCTGCCATGGTGCGAAGGTCCCTCTGCCACGTCTCTACCTAACCTCCATCAAGTGGTTCTCGTGAGCAGTGATCAGAGATGCAGAGGAAAAGTTGACTAGTGGTGTGTGTTTATTATATGAAACATAATGTTTTGAAATGTAATTCCTTATTCTACAGGGCAGAATACTGTGAAAGGGTCTGCATCATATACTGTGCTAATTTTTCTTTGCTTGAAGGCAAGATATGTTCATTACCATGTGGGGGTGATCAGAAGCACCCTCATGTGGAGGGGAGATGGCAACCGCTGAGAGCTCTGCCTCTTCCCCTCTTGTTCTAGCTCAGTGGTCCAAAGGTTTTTTTTTTTTTTTTTTTGAGACAGAGTCTCAAGCTGTCCCCCTGGGTAGGATGCTGTGGCATCACAGCTCACAGCAACCTCCAACTCCTGGGCTTAAGCAAATCTCCTGCCTCAGCCTCCCAAGTAGCTGGGACCACAGGCGCCCGCCACAACACCCAGCTATTTTTTGGTTGCAGCCGTCACTGTTGTTTGTTGGGCCCGTGCTGGATTCGAACCTGCCACCTTAGGTGTATGTGGCTGGCGCCTTAGCCACTTGAGCCACAGGCACTGAGCTGGTCCAAAGGTTTTTGACCCTTGATGTACAATTACTGAGTTTGAGAAGTTTATAATCTGCTAGCTCCTACCCAAAAATAAAAAATAAATAAATAAAGCCTGGAGGATTATTTGGAGCTAGACTGAGAAAAGATTTCTCAAGGAGTGGTCAAGAGCATTGGGTAATCTGAGGTGAATGTAGTCTCTGCCACCTGCCATCCCCGTGACCGTGAACAAATCATAGAAACCCTACATACATTATTTTTCTAATCTTGAATTGGTGGCAGTAACTATTCCCACCTTATAGGATTGCTATAAAGAAAAAATAAGATAATACATTTCAAGTTTTTGGTACAATGGCTGGAATGGGGTAATAACACGCGCTGGCTGTTGAGAGAGCCATCAACAACTGAAGCAGGTTGTGTTACAAGCTTCACAGCTCTGAGAGTGATACGGATCCTAGTGTGGGAAAGTGAGCAGTTGTGAGCAAAGAGCCCAGCCAAGTGGCTGTCTCAGGAGTGTCGTTGGAAACTTGTGTGGGTGGTGCGGTGGGGATGGGGTGGGGGGCCGTGTTGGGTGTGCATCAGCAGAGCGTGATGAGTGGAAAGGGAGGCAGGGAGAGCTGTGCCTGCCAAAGGAGGCTTTGAGAATCTAAGATGATATTCCTGCACTACTGAGCACAAATGAGTTTAAAGGGAAAGAGGACCAGTGGCATTGTGGAATTGTTGCCTTTGAAATGTCGTGTGTGTCCCCCACTAGCCATAGTAGCTGTTCACTGACTTCGAATCCACTGAAAGGTGTACACACACATACACAAAATCCCTTTACCGAGCAGGGCTTTGAACTAATGCAATTTTGTTGGTTTGTTGGGTTTTTTACCCTCAGATTAAAATCTTTTCTATTTTTCGTGTGTTTTGTTTAGTTCATCCCAGTGCGCCCCAAACAGCAAATGCTTCCCTATTACCTCTTCCCCCAGTCTGTTGGGGAGTCGAGGGATGAAGGTGATTCTCCATACTTCATCTTTTCATCATGGAGTGACCTGAGACCAGGCCCAGAGAAACATGCCCCTGAGCGCTGAAATAATTTGAGTAAAGGCTGGGCTGTTACATAAGAAAATGTGAACTAGAAGACATTTCATTTCAAGCTTGTTCCAAACTTGAATAGGAGATTTTACCTTAGCTCCCAAACAACTGATGTGATGCACAAGAATGGTTAGTTACCTAATGGAGCAGATTTCTTATGTGAATTTTGAAAGATGGTGCTTTCTAGAATATTTGACTATGTTTGCAAACTGTACTTTGTGCAACTTAATTTTTTTCTCTAACATCCTCCACTTTCTTTTTTTTTTTATTAAGTCATTTGTAGGTAGATCATAAATATATTTATGCCATTATGGGATTTAATGACTCCTCCACTTTCACTCTTTCTTGCTCTTACTATCTATAATGTTTTAATAGTCTATGATAACTTTTTAGAAATATAATAATGTTATGTAGACACACACACCTACATGGCACGCAGACATTTGCATGTATACCCTTTATGTGTACACCTGGGTCTGGATTCTTTGGTTGGGGGATTATTAACCTTGATGTAGGGAAATGTAATGTTGCTAGCTCTCCTAACAAACGTACTGCAATTTAGAATAGATTTTATTTTTAATTAAAAAGGAAATTCATTCTTACCCTCTGAACTGCCCCTTATATTGTAAAGATATTTATTATCGAACACTTTATTAACTATGAGACAAACAACAGTATTTTCTTTTACATTTATTGTAAAGCTCATTGTGCTGTTTTAGCATTTTGCGTTTCATCCAATAAGTACTTCTAAGAGCACCTGGGATTCACGTAAAGCTACTTTTCTAGGCTGGGAGCAGTGGCTCACACCTGCAATCCTAGCACTCTGGGAGGCTGAGGCAGGTGGATCACCTGAGCTCAGGAGTCCCAGACCAGCCTGAGCAAAAGCAAGAACCCCATATCTTCTAAAATTGGAGAAACTAGCCGGGCATTGTGGTGGATTCCTATAGTCCCAGCTATTCGGAGGCTGAGGCAAGAGGATCACTTGAGCCCAAGAGTTTGCAGTTGCTGTGAGCTATGATGATGCCACGGCACTCTACCTAGGGCAATAGAGTGAGACTCTGTCTCAAAAAAAAAAAAAAAAAAAAAAGACATTTGCTAAGTAAAAGATTGAAATTTGGTGAATGATCTGCTTTTTGCTATTTTTAAAATACTTATATTATTATAGAAATCATTGTCCTTTAAAACAAAAATGCCAAAAGGAAAAAGAGTTTCATATGAACACTTAAAAATATGCTAAAAGTGGTGCTAAATTTCCTTCCTAGTTTTTCCTCTAATTGTACAGTGACTTTGACCTCCTGACAATACACTGGCAGGTCCAAGAGTGTGCAGATGTAGGACAGTCTGTTTCTAAAACAAAGTTTTTGTTTTTGTTTTCAGATCATTGGAATCTATTCTGAGTGGTTTTTTTCCTTTGCTCATCTTTCCAAAGGCAAAATGAATTCTAAGTTTTCTACGTCCAGAATATAAAATAGGAATGCTTGTAGAATGGCTTTTGTCAAGAAGAACCACTGGCAAAGATAGAAAACTCAAGATCGCATTTTGGTGGCAGAAAGGGGAAATCAATAATCCCATATTTTCTAAATTAGATGCCATTGCATATTAATTAGATCCCCCCCTTCCCCACACTACTCCACACACAAAGAATTTAGTATTCAGGCAATTTTGGTAACTTTGGTAACTAGCAAACTATTCACTTCCATAAATATCAGCGCTTGATTATTTAGAAATTAAACATCTATGTCATTTACGTCCAGGATTTCTCCTCTTCCTTGATGCTAGCCTTGGGGGCATTTCACTGCTCATGAATATCACCATCAGAAGTAAACAAGGAGAGGAGCCTGGACTTAACCCTGCTTTGGAAAGGAGTGGAATTCAATGACAGCCGTAAGGTTGGAGTAACACATAGATTTATTTATCCAAATTTAACATTGCATATCAATTATTATCAAAAAAATAGAGGCTACAAGACAGTATATGTAGAAAGTCAAGTTCAAAATTCTATTTTTGTAAATGAGGCACTAAGAACATATATAACAAAAGCAAGTCACATTTAGCTAACTGTTAAGTGTCTTGAAAAGAGGGAAGAGGGGGGTGGATGGTGAGGAAGCGTGATTGGAGGGATTACCTCTATGGTTTATCCTACAAGGGTACAAGTGAATCTTTCTACAAGCAGAGTATGAATGTCTTAACTCAATAACTAAGAAAATGACATGAAGGCTACGTTAACCAGTCTGATGAGAGTATTTCAAAATGTATGTGAAAACACCACACTGTACCCTGTGATTGCATTAATGTACACAGCTATGATTTCATTAAAAATCTTTTAAAAAAAAAAGAAAGAAAGAAAAGAGGGAAGCTTACTTTTTTGAGTGCCCATTACGTCCATTAAGTTGAGTATTTTATATATGTTACTTCATTCATACTTGCCATTCCTCTGTACGTATATTCTATTTCCTGCCAGTTATGCATGAGGTAATTGAGACGAGGTAAGAGCTCACCCAATAAATAAGTAGGTGATTTATAACTTAAATTCAGCTTTTGTTAACGATAGCAAAATTCTTCTTTTTAATATTAGTTCTTTTTTTATTAAATCATAAACACATAGATCATGTCTACATTAATGCATTTATGGGGTACAATGTGCTGATTTCATATAGAATTAGGAATGCTTACATCATACTGGTTAATATATACCTCATCTCGTTTACTTAATTATTATGTTAAGACATTTATACTCTATACTAATAGACCCGAATGTACCCTTGCTACAATGGCAAAGTTCAACCCGTCACTTTCATGACACCATTGTTTTGAGAGTGGGGGATTCTGGGTGGTGCCTGTGGCTCAAAAGGGTAGGGCGCCGGCCCCATATGCTGGAGGGCCAGCCCCAGCCCCAGCCAAAAAAAAAAAAAAAGAGAATGGGGATTCTTGGTCTTTTTATTTTCCATAACATCAAGCACTGGGTTGTAGCAGACATATAATAAATGTTTGCTAAATTAAACAGATTATGCCAATTATTAATAATTAATTTGCATCAGTTTTTCCAAAAGGAAATTAATTTTGAAATGCGTCAAAGATCATCTTATCACATATCTGAATAGAAGTCAGTATAGGAATAAGAAAAAATGTAGCTGTAAAGTGTTTCTTTCAAAAATGTTCAGACATTTATGAAACAGGATGCTTTTGGGTAGAGCTCACCTGTGAAATCTGTTGCCGCTGGAAAAATAATTATTCAGAAGTTTCATTTGAAGGATGTAATAATATTAGGATCATTAACAGAAAATATGAAAAGAGGTCCCCAAATGGTTTTAATGATATTTAAATAAAATGCAGACGTACCTTTCTGGAATATGAAACAATTTTACTTTTTCTCTCATCTTGTTCCGGGGAGATCGTGATTAGAGGGAAAATCAGTCTCACCTGCACATAATTAGTTCTTTTTCTTTCATGAGGAACACTAACACATTACATTCCACACGTTGTCTTTCGAACTCTGTTTTACTCTGGGAGTCACTACGCGATTTGAGAAACACCCCGTGAAACAATAGCCTCATTTACAGTTTGGTAGCTCTGTCAAGAGAAGCCATCGTTTTAAAGAGAGCTCAGCGGGTTTTCCTACCATTTGATATAAAGTATCTGCAGAATTTTTTTTGATAGGTAGCTCTTCTCTTGTTTTTATAGGAGATATTCCCCAACAACCTATTATCTATCCTCCAAAAATTACATTTTGAATTTTGTTCACATAAACCAATTTGTTCCAAAGATTTAATCTTCTAATTAGGTATAGAGACTAAAATTATGCCTCATTACTGGACTTAAGAATCGTGATTTCCTTTCTTAGTCTTGAATTTTTTACTCCCAGCACAGTTTTGATATCTGAACAGGTGTGAAGTTCAAATCCTGCCATTTGTTGCTCTTAGTAACTGACCGTTCTTTTTTTTTTTTTTTT
>NW_003852437.1:5325140-5342673 GCF_000181295.1 Otolemur garnettii | reverse complement strand
CCGGCCATTTTTTTGGTTGCCATCATTGTTGTTTTGCGGGCCCGGGCTGGGAATTCGAACCCGCCACCTTAGGTGTATGTGGCTGGCGCCCTAGCCGCTTGAGCCACAGGCGCCGAGCCAGTTGTCACTGTTGTTTAACAGGCCCAGGCCAGTTTCGAACCGCCAGTTTTGGTATGTGTGGCTGGTGCCCTAAGCACTCAGCTATGGGCGCTAAGCCCCAGATTCTTATTAGTGCCACCATGTTAATGGACTGGAATTTGGAAAGAGAATGGTGTGGAGGGTGCTCTAGGTGACATAGTCAGACAAAGCTTCCTGAGAAGGTGACACACGGGCTGAGACTTGAGGAATGGATGGGAATGAACTGTGGGACAGCCAGGGACAAGGTGTCCCCAGCAGAGCAGCCAGCAAGCACATAATCCCATCTGGTGGGACGTGCATTGATAGGCTGAAGCAGCAATGCCAGGCCTGCTGGGGAGGGGAGGAAAGAGGCTCAGACAGGGCAGGCCCGGCCGATCAGGAAGGGTCCTGAGGTTTGGTCTCTGTTCTCCCAACTCACGAGAGCCTTTGAAGGGTCTCATGCAGGGATGAGATGGGACAGTTTCAAGGCATGACGAGACTGGGAAGGACACACTGGAGAGAGGCAAGAGTGGAAGCTCCCGAGAATGGAATTCACTCAGAAGGCTCTGGATGGAGGTGGTTCCCGCCCTGGGGTGGGTGGAGAGGGGACTTCCTGCGACCCCAGCCCTGCACCAAGGCCCAGGACACATCCCATTTTAGACCATCTTCCAAACTGGCCTCCAAGCCCAACTTTTCTCAGGGTACTGATGAAAGTCACCACCCACTTTTGTACTTCACGGGGGATTACCTTCCATTTGGATCTTTTCTTCCCCACCAGACTTTAAAAATCCCAAGAGAAGACGCCAGGTCATAGACATCTTTTGTATCTTCCAAAGAGAGAGTGAGTGTTCTCAACTCTGAAGATTTTTTTTAAAGTACTAATCTCTGGGCCCCACCCTGGACAAACTCAGTCAGTCTTTGAAGTGGAGTCAGGATGTTGGTCTTTGTTTAAAATCTCCCTGGGATATTCTTTTTTTTTTTTTTTGAGACAGAGCCTCAAGCTGTCCCCCTGGGCAGAGTGCCGTGGCATTACAGCTCACAGCAACCTCCAACTCCTGGGCTCAAGCGAGTCTCCTGCCTCCGCCTCCCAAGTAGCTGGGACCACAGGCGCCCGCCACAACGCCCGGCTATTTTTTGGTTGCAGCCATCATTGTTTGGCGGGTCCGGGCTGGGGATTCGAACCCGCCACCTTAGGTGTACGTGGCTGGCGCCTTAGCCGGTTGAGCTATAGGCGCCGAGCCTCCCTGGGATATTCTAATGAGCCCCCAGGGTGAGAGCCACCACTACAGTCAGCCTCTCCATCTCATTCTCTCTTTCCTCCTCCCTCCCACCACAGCAAATAAGCCAGTCTACCTGAGCATTTGCGCCTGGGAATTAGGTGCCTTCAGGGGGACGTGAGGTTATGACAGTGAATAAGCCCTCCAAGGAGACTTCGGGAAGAAAACAGAATGCTCCTGAGTGACATGTCAAGATAGGGGAAAGGACACTGAGCCTGATCTTTCTGTAACCCATTCTTATGGAGCCCATAGACCTAATTAAAGAAGGTGATTCCAGAGAGGCATTGTCACCTACTTCTAATCAGGAAGATGGTTTTCTCTTCTGACATCCTCCAAGCAAATGGCATAGTAAGAGTGAAGGTTCACCACTGCAGCAAAAACTATTTCTACTGAGACTTTACATGTGAATTTTAACTAACAAGAGATGTTAAACATCCACTGTAGAGTGTTTGGTTTTTGAGACAGAGTCTCACTTTGTCACTCTCAGAGGATTGCTGTGGTGTTACAGCAATCTCAAACTCTTGGGCTCAAGCTATTCTCTTGCCTCAGCTTCCAAGTAGCTGAGACTACAGGTGCCCGCCACAATGCCCGGCTATTTTTTTTAGAGATGGGGTCTTGCTCTGGCTCAGGTTGATCTTGAACTCCTGAGCTCAAGCAATCCACCTGCCTCGGCCTCCCAGCACTGTTGAGTTTTCTATGATAGAAGAGGCACATTATTATACGTTATGTACTCCAAATAGCACTGCTCTGATTTGATCATCACTAACTGTGTCTGTCCCGAGTGGCTGGGTCAGAGCCACTGTTAGACACCGATGCTCTAGTTGCTGTAGCCATGTGAGTCACCACAGGAGCCCTGCTTTTTAGTAATAGAGAAATAGGTACTGTTCCACCTGGCTCTCTGCTCGCACACCCAGAGCGTGAGTTTCAAATCATTTGAACTGTGGTAAATATTAAAACACAGGGATGCTTTGATAACTTGCTTTTTTTGATACTTTCCTTCATTACTGATGCTTTTTACAAAAAGTTTAAGTTTAATATGTACATTTTTTTTGTGTGTGGTTTTTGGCCAGGGCTGGGTTTGAACCTGCCACCTCTGGCACATGGGGCCAGCACCCTACTCCTTTGAGCCATAGGCGCCACCCTTAATATATACTTTTTCATGAAAACAATAACATTTAGTAAAACCATCTCCCATCATGATTTACTTACCATCACTCAGTCATGAGGATCTGTTGAGAAAGTATAAGTGACAGAAGGTTTTTAATTCCAAATGTTGATAAAAAGAAGCATCCAGTATTTGCAGGACACCCCAAGGATTGATGGAGGACACCGGGAAGTGCAGGGTGGGGTGGACACTCCTCCTGATTTGCCTGCGGCGTCACCCAGGCTCTGCCCCTTCTCCCTGTCACCTCACTCACTCATCCCCCACTGCCATCTTGAAAAGCCTCCTCCTTGTGTTGGACTCGGGTCGAGTGTCCCTTCCTCTGCAAAACCATCTCCTGTCCTGTACTGGAACGCCCATCACGTGTGGTCTAATGTGCTTTCATGTGTCTGGCTAACCATGTGCTCCTCAAGGACAGGGTCTTGCCTTCTTAAGCCCCACACCTAGAACAGCACCTGACGGAGGAGGCATGTTCATCATGAAAGCCAATGCTTGCACTAGCTGAAATAGAGCCGGGGGTCTTTTATAGTATGCGATTAGAAGCTATGAGTTAATTTTTATTGGCAATTGAACATTGTGGCCATAGACCATTTAATATGAATAACAATCTGTCTGCCTGTCAGTGTGTTTGTTTGCTGGTCTGTCCATCTGCCCATCTATCCACCCGTCTGCCTACCTCTCACCTGTCAATGTGTCATCTATCTATCTGTGTATCCACCTATCTGTCAAGAGCCGTCCTAGCCCTACTCCAGGCCTACCAATTCAGAATCTCCCATGGGAGAGAAGGAATAGCTGTACTGTTTTTAAAATGTGGCATGGTTGGTCCCACTGCACCCCCCTGGTGAGACCCTGTGTGAGTCTACAGGACATATAAGCTGCTCAAAGGGAGTTTCTGCTGCCTGTGTGATTAGTGCCCTTGTGAAAGTGCATTGTTACTGGAACCGTCAGGGTCTGGCCCCGTGTATGGACATGGAGTTTCCACTGCCTGTGTGATTAGTGCCCTTGTGAAAGTGCATTGTTACTGGAACCGTCAGGGTCTGGCCCCGTGTATGGACATGCTCCTGTCTCTGCTTTGACCCCAGCCTGTTGCTTGGGACTGGGGAGTTCGGTGTTTTCTTCCTCCAGGGACGGTGGAAAGACACTCAGCTAGCTTTTCATCATTAACCCCCCACTTGCTTAAAACTTTGTCCACCCTACCTGCCTTTAATTCATCACCTGCTGCATGCCTGTTTGCACCCCATATACTTAGGTATTGTTTTCTTAGTAATGGAAATTTGGCAGATGGCCATTTTTAAAAGCAGCTTGATGTAGGGCTTTTTTAATAAGGGGATAAAAGGGAAAACTGCCAGTCCTGACCTTTGAGAGTGGTTGCTGTAGTGTAAAGAGTGAAAATACCTTCCATCTCCTGTGCAAGACTTGGGTCTTCAGAGCACAGACCACACTGGCCTACAGCACTCACGCGACGGACATCAACAGGTGAAGGAACCAATTTGTTTGCTCAAACAATAAGCATATTACAACATTCATTAACCTGAAGGTCACTTTGTTAAATTAAGAAAGTTCAAAGACATTTGTTTAAATAACTGTATGACTATGATGATAGTTGAAAAAAGCCAGAGAGTTGAAAATTAAAGCCAACTTTGTCTTTAAAATCCTGGCTTGGTGGAAAACCAGGAGCTCTGTAGCACACATTTCCAATGAAGCAACACCTTTAACACCGAAATTTCCTGGCTCATGTCAGTATTTTTGTCACAGCCCTAACGCTCTATAAACAAAGGTGTCTCTTACACTCACAGATGTGTGCTTTGTCCCTAGCGTCTCAGGGAAGGCTTTCATGGAGACTCAAAACTACAAAAACTTCCAATGTACTTTCGAGTGCCTGGGTTCTTTTAAAACAAAATCAAGTCCCACAAAGCTATGTTTTAAATGCAGGATTAGAAATAAATGAAGTTTTTCTTCCAAATGTTGTACATACTTCAGCCATATTCCTTTCATCTTCCAAAATGCTTACAAATAGAGCTCATTTCTCACGGAGGAGCCCCTGCTCAGCCTCGGTGCACATGGAAAATGTGGTGTTGACCAATGAAACGCACGTCTGATTGAGTACACGCCTGGCCCTTTCCCAGCTCACCAGGCTCGGGTCATGCCAAATCTGATTCCCATTGACTTTTATGCAGAAGAAAAGCCAAACACAATTCACCCTTTGGGTTATGTGCTATATTGTTTTTCAGGGAAATGTGGTTATGTTTTTTCCTGGCCACAGAGACTGTCTCAGGGGAGGACAAATGGCTTTGGTTGCAGTGTCCACGAAACACAACCATCCCAATCTGTTATTTTGAATCTAACTGTACTAGGATAGGCAGTCAGGTGATCAGGGGCTGGAAATCAGCTGAAAATTCCAATTGAGACTCATTAATTGGGGTGGGGTCACACCTATGAATGGCATATATTTTATGGCAGGTGGGCAGCAGATGGGGGGGGGGGCGGAAGAGACCTCCAGGAAAGGATAAGAGGAGGACTCTTGGGGAAGCCGTAGCATGTTCTCTTGGGGACTGGGCATGGCATAGATCCAGTTCCAGAGTAGGGACTGGAGTTTTGGGTGGGGAACTTGGGACAAATCAGAGAGGTCATGGTGGATGCTTGGCTTGTAAAACAGGTTGACAGAAGACATCAGGAGGATCCCACAGATTTTATTCTGGTTTATTGGATCTGGTCTGAGTTGGCAACAAAGAAAAGTCTGGAAAGACGGATGAGTTCCCATGCATCCTAGCCCCTCTGGCCTCCCCGGTGGGGAAGGGGCCTCTGTTCCCACAGTTTCAGGCTCTCTCTCTGGAGCAGCTCTGAGGAAGCTCACCCCCTCTTTCTTTCTCAAATTGAACAGATCACACATTGGAATAGTGTGGAGTATTCTACTGGACTCCAAGTCCGAAGAGAAGGATGCAGTTCTGACTGAATCTGTTCTCCCTGCTGGCGGGGACATTGGGCACGTTCACAAATCTTGCTTTCCTCATCCACAGGAACTTCATTGCATCGGCTGTAGTAGTGGGTATAGCATAAGAGCAGACTCATTTAGCACCTCCATGAATTTTAAATCTCTGTAAATATCATCTCCTCTCTTTCTCACAGCTACCTGGCAAGGCGGCCGGGAGCACCGCCGTCCCCTGCTCAGGCTCTCAGCCCCTGAGTTCTCGTCTGTTGTCAGTGCACTGGCCTCTGGTGACTTCCCTGTCCCTTCTTTTCATCTGCTATTGTCTTCTCTTAGACAATCTGAGAAACCAGCTAATCAAGATTGTTATCTTTCGTCCAAAATAATAGTACGCTGACCCCACAGAAAGCCTTGGTATTTTCATGCAAGTCAAGCATATGGCCTGGAGTCTGTGAATTTTCTCACATTTATTTGGACTAAGTCTCCGTTCAGTTTATTTCTTGGTTTTTGGTATAATTGAGGTGGACAGCTAGATAATGTCTCTTAACTCAGAGATTCTGTCCATGTTCTCAGGGTCAAGTTCAACCCCAAGACCTCACAGGAGGCACCCATGTCACCACAACCCCCTCTACTTGCACAGTCCTGGGCCCAGCACCCCAGACTCTTCATCTCATCCCCAGTACCCCACGTTCTTGCTGTTTTGCTTTGCTGTGTGCTGTTCTTGCCTGCATCCAACCTCCGCGCTAGCCACAGAACCTCTCTGGGGCAAAGTTACCTTCCCCTTGGTTTCCTAAGGCCAGCACAGGCTATGACACAGAGTAAGTACTTAACCCATGCTTACTGACTCACTGCTTGTGCCACCACTACCAAAAGACAAGGTGTTCTGTGGAGCACAATGTTGTATTTAGACCATCTTGTTCCATAGGTTTGAAAAATATTTAAAGAAAAAAGCATAGTTTGAGAGAAATGCAATTGAATTTAAAGGTGCAAAATGCAGCTTACTAATACTGGTAACATTCCTTTCAACACAAAAATAGTTCTTGTGAATCTTGATTTTTTTTTTTTATGTTTGACTGACATTAAGCCATACTTAGAATTTTCAAATGTGGCTCAGTGCCCATACCTGAGTGGTTAGGGCGTCGGCCACATATATCAAGGCTGGCAGGTTGGAACCCTGCCCCGGGGCCAGCTAAAACAATGACAACAATAACAAAAAAACAGCTGGGCACCTGTAGTCCCAGCTACTTGGGAGACTGAGGCAAAAGAATCACTTAAGCTCAAGAGTTGGAGGTTGCTGTGAGCTGTGGCCCCACAGCACTCCACCAAAGATGACATAAGTGGACCTCTGTCTCAAAAAAAAAAAAAAAAAAAAAGACTTTTCAAATGTATATTTTTGTAATTTTTGTAGAGATTCCTTGCAGGAGAAGATAGAACATAGAGTAGTAAGGGTAATGAATTTGATATCTCATGAAGAAAGGGGTACTATACATTTAAAGCAATGTTCTCAAGGGAGATTTGAGTATATTGAAGGAATAGGCCCGTGGAGCTTGGCCATGAGGTGAAGCACAGACAGGAACCAGCCTCTGGCCTGGAAAAAAGCTCAGTCTGGTCACTGTACTTATCTCTCTTTTTGTTTTTTTTTTGCAGTTTTTGGCCAGGACTGGGTTTGAACCTACCACCTCCGGCATATGGGGCCAGAGCCCTACTCCTTTGAGCCACAGGCGCTGCCCATCTATTTGGTTTTTAAACATTTCCATTTACTTTCCCTAAGAAGAGAAATTCTTTTCAAATTACCTAAAGTGTATCAGTATTCTTATTTCAATATAATTTTATTTTTTTTAGAGATGATGACTAACTTTGTCAGCCTGGAATACAGAGGCATGATCATAGTTCACTGTAGCCTTGAGCTCCTAGGCTCAAGTGATCCTCTTTAGCCCCCCCCCTAAAAGTTAGGAGCACTGGCCCATGCTAATTTTTTAAAAATGGTTTTAAGATATTTTTTAAATGGCTAACTTTTTTCAATAAGCCATTCCTGGCTCATTTTAAAATTATTTTGTCATTTGTTAAATTTATGTTAGGTACAGAGTCTTGCTTTTGCCCAGATGATCTTGAACACTTAGCTTCAAAGTGATCCTTCGAGTTTAGCCTCCCAAGTAGCTGGCATTACAGGCATGAGCCACTGAGCCCAGCTGCACCACTGTGCTTGAATTGTCCCTTGCTTGTGGAGGGAAACAAACCTTAGTCATCATACTCAAATGAGAGAGAAATTATTCTGAATTATTGTTGAAAATCAGTTAATTTGAGTATAGCTTGCAAAGCTGGTTTTAGATTTATAAAATGTTTTTGTGTGTGGATAGAGTAATGTCTGGAATGAGTATATTTCAAGATATTTGCAGCTCTCAATTGCTTAGGAATGAGAGAGGAATTTTTACAGTTTATTTTATGGCTGCTATTACTTTATTAAAGATAGAGTCTTGTTAAGTTGCTTAGGCTGGTCTCAAACTTGTGGACTCAAAGAGCCTTCCCTTTTCGGCCTATCAAAGTGCTAGCATTATTGGTGTGAACCATTGCTCCTGGCTTATATTTTCTTGCATACTTTTCTATTTTGGGTTTTCTTTTGATCATGTACTACTTCAGAAATATTTAACAAGTCAACAAACTATCTGTTAATCAGTTAACTGGAAAGCAGCACACATTATGCTGTCTTACCATGTGTGATGGATAGTATCCTGGGTACACCTCACGGCCCTCCCATAATAACGTGCTAATGATGTGGGTCCTCACCCCAGATGTACATGGGGCACGTGGTTTGAAGGTCACACCTCCCTACCTACTCCTCACTCTACTCCAACATAAGCTATTACTGAACCTTTTCCCTTTAAAACCAGAACTACCTATGAAATCTTCTTAATTCTTTTTTTTTTTTTAAACAGAGTCTCATTTTGTCACCCTCGGTAGAGTGCCATGGCATCACAGCTCACAGCAACCTGAAACTTGGGCTTAAGCCATTTTCTTGCCTCAGCCTCCCAAGTACCTGGGACTACAGGCACCCACCACAACACTCAGCTATTTTTTTTGTTATTGTTGTCATTGTTGTTTAGCAGGCCCAGGCCGGATTCAAATCCACCAGCCTTGGTGCATGTTGCTGGTGCCCTAACCACTGAGCTATGGGTGTTGAGCCAAAATCTTATTAATTCTTATAATGAAGATACAGTCATCGATATTAATTAGTATTCACATGCAATCTTACCACAGCATGAACATTTTAACTAGATTTTCTTCCACTTTCTTAAGTTGAGGGTAAACTTGAGGATTATGGGTAAACTAAGCAATTTGGGAATCTATCACCAATATTTTTTAGTAAGTTGTTTATTTTCAGGGTATTTAGCTTTGTTCAGGTAGATTTCACCCTGTGTCTATCTGGATGGGACTAGAGTTTCAAACTGCCCTTGAAGAGCTGCAGGCCTCAAGGTAGTACCCCAGAGGGGACTGGATCAGGGGAGTTGGTTACTGGAGCGGAGAAGCCAGGAAGCCAGAAGCTGCATGTGTAAAGGCCTGGTCAGGGAGGTGAAGCTGAGTCTGTCGTTGTGCCTACAAGCTGAGTACCAGTGGCAGAAATCAGAGGTCAGAATCTTGGAAAATAGAATCAAGGAACATGGTAGGAGCAAATCTGTGCTGTGACCTGATCTCCCTTTACGGACATTTGCTGAGTAAATCCTGTGTCTCCTGTTAAAAGCATCATCGCGTATAAGGACCGTAGAATGGGATAATTTTTGTTCCAGAATGGTTGTTTATTGTGGGATATATCAAAGTTTTACTTGGTGACTCAGAATTTATAAACTACGCCACTACCTGGGAAAGTCATTCAAATCCTATTTGATAACTTGTCAAATTAGTCTCTACTGCATGTTGATTTCAACTTCACCTTGGGCTGTGTCTCTCTAACAGAAGAAATTCCACCAGTGAGGGTGTGGATTTGGCAATTGTTCATAATAACTGGGTGAAACTTCTTGGTTTGAATTGCCCTGAAATACCTCTTTTTTATTTCCTTTATCACAAGTTTGGAGCATGAATTTAGTTGAAAGACATATTTAGCACATATGAATTGAGTGTCTACTGGTGGGACAATCTTCTGGTTACAGTGAATCCAGCATTGATAAAACAAGCACGTCGAGTCCCTATTGGGACAAACAGACAGTAACCCAATAGACAAACAAACAATACACACACGCACACACACACTCTCACAGAGGGAGCCAAAAACATATATCCACATTTTCAGAAAAAAAAAACTATATTAAAATGGTAATACTGAGTATATGCAATATATTCTCTTGTATATCATATGTTGTATCTCTTATAATTGCAGAGGTCAAACTTGACTTGAGTATTACAATTTTAAGAGTTTTTTCCTTTCTTGAAACGTGGATACATGTTTTGGCACCCTCTGTATATGGGACAGAGCCTTAGGGGAAGCAAAGGAGAGTGGTCTGTCAGGGGTCACTGAAATGCTCTTTTGGGTAATGTGAGTTTCTTTCCAATGCTTTGCTGTCATTGGCCGTTTAACCGGGCCTGGAGGATTTGCAAGCATAGCTTTGTACAATCTCCTTTTATCAGTTTGGTGTAATTTCAGGCGAGCACTATTTTTTTCTGACTTCAGTTTGCTTGAATGCTTCAAGTTTTCTCCTGTTTCAAGTTTCAAGAAGTGGCCCAAGGTCATGGAAAAATGCTAAGAATTTCACCTTGTTTTGTGTGACAACAGAATGAAGGCACATAATTACATGAACCATCCCCACCCCGACAAACCTGCTGTGGCCCAGATCTGTTTGAAATTTAGCACAAAACTGTACTGTTATCAGAGGATGTTCCCATGAGATAAGAAAGGCCTGGCAGTATTGGGGTGGCAGGTTGGTTACACAAATATTAAATCATGCCTTCCTTAATGACAAAGACCCGCTGTTTGTCCTTATAGAGAACAAGTTAACACATGTTTATGTCTAGAAAAGTTTGGACTTTGGAGCTTCAACCTGACTGTGCTATGCACACCAGTCACCCCTGGGGCATTGTATGAGGCATGTCAATTACAGAAAGACAGGGATGGATTTTAGCGAGGACAGAAGAATTTAAACAGCCAGGGAGAGTGTCTTTCACAAATCACATTGAGCACAAACACATTCATTTCCGAATGTTGACACTACTCACAACAACAAATTAGGAATTTCTCTTTTAGAATTGTCTTTAGAGCTCTTTTACAAGACAGAGCCAAACTTCATTTAGGAGATGTTTATTAGTTTGTTCAGCTGACATTGGTGAAGCCAACAGGGTGCATCTTGCCAAGTGTATGTCAATACGTTAGAACCACTTTTTAGCCCTGGAGATGCCAGCACTGTAATGGGCAGACAGATGAGTTAGGAACTAGAAGTGCTGGGTATCTATGAATGGGAGAAAGTGGAAAGTCCAGAGGGAAACGTTACTTGGCAAAGGAAGGGAAGTTCCAAGGGAGGTGACGTTTGGGCTGGAGTGTTTGAAGAACAAGTTGGAATTTGCTAGGCAAAGGGAAGTGTGAGTTTCTGGTAGTGTCTTTTACTTTGTAGTTATGCATTGTTATGTTCAAGGCTAAGATGGCATTACTTAGTTAAAGAACTTAACCTTATTCAACTGACTTGGCCCACATTCTTGACTGATTCCCCAGAATAAATTTACTTGCAGTACACAAATATTTTCTACTGTTTAATTCCATAAATATTTATTGAGCTCCTAATCATGGGTAATTTGCCACTAGGTTAGACAGCCTTGGAGAATTCAAGAGTCTTTCTCCATCTTTTAATTTTTTTTTTAATTGGGGTAAAATTCATAACATAGAATTTTAAAGTCAACAATCTAGTAGCATTTAGAACAATCACAGTTTTGTACAACCACCACCTCTATCTGGTTCCAAAACATTTTCATCACCCTCCAAGAAAACATGGTGCCTATTACATGGTCATTCCCATTTCCTCCTTCCCCAAGACACTTACAAATACCATTCTACTTTCTGTCTGTACAGATCCACCTAGGCTGGATTTTTCATATAAATGGAATCATACAGTATGTGACATTTTGTGTCTGACTTTTAAAGCTTACAATGTGTTTAAGATTCATCTATGTTGCAGTCTGTATCAATATTTTATTCCTTTGTATGTGGTAAGTTCGTGAACTTTCCACCTTGCACTTAGGTTAGCAGAACTGTGCAAACAATTTGGTAGGGTTTCATAACCTTGGTATACCAGTGTCTCGCAGCTGTGTGTGTCAACCTGTGGCAGTGCCTTGCCAAGTGGCTTTCATTAGTGTCATTGTATGTTTTTGTGTGCTGTTGTGAGAACACCAGAGCTTGAATCGGGGCAACAAACAAACATTAATTTTTTTGTTAAACCTGGCCAAAGTGGAAGTGAAATCAGGGATGTGTTAGCCCAAGTTTATAGGGATAATTCCATAAAGAGAATGGCAGTATACAAATGAAAAACAAATGTTTTTCTGAGGGGAGAGAAAGTGTCACCGATGGGGAAAGGTTTGAACAGCCAGTAACAAACAGAACAGACAAAAACATTGCAAAAATTCATCAAATTGTGTATTAAATCATCAGCTGACTGTGAGAAGCATAGCAGACCAAGTAAACATCGATAGAAGCAGTTAAGAAAATCTGAACTAAAAATCTTGGCCAAGAACTCATGGCTCTTGCATTATGATAATGTATCAATTCAGAGAATAAACAGAAAACTGTCTTGGAACACATTCCCAACTCACCTGATCTGGCCCCTAGTGACTTTTTTCTTTACTCAGAAATAAAGGAAATATTGAAAGAAAGACATTTGGATGACATTCAGAACATCAAGGGAAATATAATGACAGCTCTGATGACCATTCCAGAAAAAAAGTTTCAAAATTGCTTTGAAGGGTAGACTAGGCCCTGGCATCAATGCTTAGCTTCCCAAGGGGAGGACTTCAAAGCCGACCCTCGTGATATTCAGCAATGGGGTCTGCAGCACTTTTTCTAGGATGAGTTCATGCCCTGAATGGTCAGACCTGGTGTGGCTGAATAATATTCCTTTCTGTGGATGGACCATGTTTTGTTTTTCTATTCCTCTGCTGATGGACATTTGGGTTGTTTCTACCATTTAGTTACTGTGAATAGTGCTACTATGAACGTGTGTGTGTATTTGTTTGAGTACCTGTTTTCAATTCTGTGGGGCACATACCTAGGAGTGGAATTTCTGGGTTATATGATATTTACTATGATTAACTTTTTGAGAAACTGCCAAACTCTGTGGAATCCGATTTTCCCAGTAAAAATCAGTTGTTTCAATTTATCCACATCCTCACCAACATTTGTTATTTTCCAGTTTTTTTTTTTTATATATAATAGCCACCCCAGTGAGTGTGAATTAGTATCTCATTGTGGTTTGGATTTGCATTTCCCCAATGACTAATGATGTTCAGCTTCATTTCATGTGCTTTTTGGCCATTTTACATCTTCTTTCCCTCATCTTTGATAACAATTCCAAACAAAATAAACTGTGAAAATATTCTGAGAAATGATAGCCTTCTTAGAGTAAGTGGAATACCTCACAAGAGAACTGATTTTAGGCAGACAGTATTCATTTGGTTGTGGAAATTATGGCATGATTGTTGAAAAACCAATATTGCTCATAGTAAATTACTAAACTTGAGCCATATCCATTTCTTCATAACATTTTGGAATTTTGATATAGATTTTGCCCGTGGGCTAACATTTCATAACTTTTATACCAGCCAAATAGAGACATATAGACATATTTGGCTAGTAAAGAATTTATGGAATTATTTATATAGAGGGAAATTATATTAATATATTTAGAGGGAAAAAGTTGAGAAGAAAAGAAAAAGAGTGTGTGTTCCAGGACTAGGAGGGGTATTGAACTTAGATTGCAGCAATTCAGCTCAACAATTATTTCTTTACAGTATATTTATTCTGTTGCCTCACCAGAATTAGAATTCTCTAGAAAGTGAAAGATATCCTCAGTATTTTCAGTGGAAGTTGCCATTCATTTTTCCTCATACCTCCATAGGAGTACGAATATTAGACGCTTAAGACAAGGAAAGGCCTATTGTTCTTTATTCAAGGAAAGACAGATGACCCCAACACTGTTTCCTATAGCAGCCAGTACCCACCATAGTACTTTCACATCTTCAGAAATTTTGCATTGAGCACTTATGGTGTTGCAAGGATTGTCTGGGCCAGCACTAGCTGGGCATAATGGCTCACATCTGTAATCCCAGCACTTTGGGAAGCTAAGATGAGAACATTACTTAAGGCCAGGAGTTTGAAACTAGCCTGAGCAACACAGTGAGACTATGTCTCTACAAAAAAATAGAAAAAATAGCCAGGTATGGTGGTGCCTGCATTCCCAGCTACTTGTGAGCATGAGGCAGGAGAGTTTCTTGAGCCCAGGAGTTTGAGATGGCAGTGAGCTGTGATGATGCCATTGTACTCTAGCCCAGGCAGCTGAGCCATACCTCCTCATAAAAAGGAAGGAAGAAAGGAAGGGAGGGAGGAAGAGAAGAAGGAAGGAAGGAAAGAAAGAAAAGAAAGAAAAATATAATTTAAAGTAGGCCAGTGCTGAAGACTTACTCAGAATCTCAAGAATCAACTTGATGTGTCCTTGTGGTAGGCCTCAGTTCTGGTCTCTGGCTTAGTCTGTATTAGTTTCCTATTGTTGCTGTAACAAATTACCACAAACTCAGTGACTTAAGACCGCACACATTTATTATCTTACAGTTCTGGAGCTCAGAAGTCTAGAAAGTGTCAGCAAGGCTGCATTCCTTCTGGAGGCTTTGGGAGAACCCATTTCCTTGCCTTTACCAACTTGATAGAGGCTGCTTGCATTCCCTGGCCTGTGGTTCTTCCCTCTAGGTTCAAAGCCAGCAGGGTAGAATTCTCATCTCAGGCCTCTGCTTCTGTCCCACGTCTGAGTCTGACCCTTCTGCCTGTCTCATAAGGACCCTTGTGACGACATTGGGCCCATCCATATAATCCGACACAATTGCCTCCTCTCAGAGCCCTTAATTTAATCACATTGCAAAGTCCTTTCTGCCATATGAGATAACATCTTCATAGGTTTAGGAGATCAAGATGCGGATATTAGGGCAGGGAGGGGTGAAAGTAAGGGAAGAGGGATGGCATTGTTCAGCCCACCACAGTGGTCTTTCTTGTGTGAGCCAGGTCTGATTTCTTTAGCAGTGTGGTCACAGCCCTCTCTAGGCTCTGTTATTATTGGAGGGTTCATTTCTCACTGCTTTCTCTTTACTTTAGGCCAATGGGAAAGGAAATGAGCATTTAAATAGAAAAGAATCTTGGTGGATCACACATTTTTTTTTTTTTTTTGAGACAGAGTCTTACTATGTTGCCCTCAGTACAGTGCCCTGGCATCACGGCTCACAGCAACCTCAAACTCTTGGGCTTAAACCATTCTCTTGCCTCAGCTTCCTGAGTAGCTGGGACTACAGGTACTTGCCACAATGCCTGGCTATGTTTTGGTTGCAGTTGTCATTGTATAGCAGGCCCAGGCTGGACTTGAACCCACCACCTTTGGTGTATGTGGCCGGCACCTTACTCACTGAGCTACAGGCACTGAGCTGGACCACACATTCTTGAGGGTAGAGAAGGCCTCTTTCATCATTTGATCCCCAGTACATAGTAGAGTTCAAGGCATATGTTCAATAAATATGGAAGGTGATGGTGGTGGGTTATATCATGAAATCAGGAGGGAATAATTTTATACTAATAAGCTTTTAATTAGTTAGAGGGTCTTTTAACTAAAAAGCCCCTCTAACTTCAAATATAAATAAAGATCTATTGTATGAAAATCATACTGGTCATATGCCCTCTCCCTAGACATATCTCTGGGATTGGAAAAAAAAAAAAAGTAGACGATGTCAACCCAGGTCTGCTGAGAGGAACAGAATTTTACCATCTGAGAAGGAGCAGAACATATTTTTGGCACCCAGTCTAAATTTTTCCTTTCAGTGGTATTTTTAAAATCAAGTGAAGTTTCAGCATTTGAATTATTATCAAGCCCCACATTTGGCAAGGAATCAGCTAAATATTAAATTAGGTAATTTGGGCTTTATTCCAAACTAACCAAGACCTCTCTGTGATGGAGAAATACATTTGCAATCGTCGTGGTGCCTCCACAACTCGTCCCTGGGTATGGCAGCTGGTACAAATTAGTGAGACCCCTGGGTCTGAGTAGGTCGAAGATTGTACTAGCCCCTTGATGGGGCACGAGTTTGTGGCACCATGTAGGTGGCCTTTGGCTTGTAGGGTTGTGTCACTACACATAAGTACGGTGGAGTTGTTTACTTGTCAAGTGTGCTGCCAAGAGGAGGAAAACATTCCAAGGAGAAGCAAATGGAAAGAGAGCCCAAAACACAGAAGTGCGCTCTCCACCGTGAGAATGCTAAGCCCTGAGATAATGCGATTCAGATTAAAGGGGTGTGCAGGCTGCTGCTCATCTTCATCTGGAATGTCCTCTGTCCTGTGTTATTCCCTTCTAGGAACAACCTGTAAACTATGCCATCTGCAACATGTGACATCCTGGACTCTGGGCAGGAGCAGACAGTGTAAGCTAAGCTGACCTCCGAAAAGCAGTCAGCGGTATAAGGGCTCATATTGTCATCTTCTGGGGATTTGAATTTTCTTTTACGATAATCTCTGAGACAAGAGGAAGATGACAGTCTTGGATACATGACCACAATAATTGGATTTTGAACCTTTCTTAACTATGATATTAAGATAAATATTTATAAATATTATTTGAAGATTAAACAAGTGAAGATCTTTATTTTACTATTATTTAAATTTTTTCTTGTTTTACGTGGATACAAACATTTGGGAAACGAAATATGTCTGGGAAGCTATGGTCAGGCCTATTAATTTTGTTTACTTTGAGAGGAACTTTAAGACATGCATGTTAATATACCAAATTTAGTGACGTGTTTAAATTAAGCACAAGTGGCAGGACCTCTGTGAATACTATATATTGAGCCCCTAGTAATTTTACTTAAACTCTATTACTAACCGGAAATTTCTATCCCTTAGTCATGGCTAAAAACAAATTAAAAATTTTGTGATACCTACTAGTGACTCAGGAAACAACTATCATTTATCCTTCACTGGGTTGTTGTAAGGGTTCAATGAGTTAATATTTTGCAAAGCTCCACTCCTGACACATTATATATAAAATAAATAAAGCTCATGAGAATGAATTTCATTTATCTGACATTCTTGGTAAGGCTAAGTAAATTCCTTGGTTTAAGTGAAACTGAGCAAAGCAGGTTTATGTCATACTAATTTCACTTGAGGTAGCACTGGAGGCTTCTCTTGCCCTCTATATTTTTCCACAAAGTTGCTGAGAAGTCTTAATAACCAATGTTCCATTCCAGTCGGTATTGAATGGGTGCTTGAAGCAATTCAAGCTATAGCAACATATGATACACAAATCCTTTCCTCGTCCCCTTCCTTCCAGCCTTCCTTGTTGGAAGGCATGAAGCAAGCAATGAGATAAAGTGCTTCATACCAAGAGTGAATGCTCAGGATAACCTTTATATAGTATCTAATTCTCAAGGTGTTGTAACCTTTCGAGGTGATTTAAACTTCTGCAAAGAAAGCATTTTTCAGTCCCCTTCCTGGCTCTATCCGTAGAGACTGCAGTGCTGTGGCACCTGCAGTACGCTTGGTCGATTTGAATGGAAGACTTTCTCACACTAACAGGGCAGAGAAAAGGCCACCAGTTCAGCTTATTTCTTGACCAATTATGTCCAGCTTCATTTCCAACCCCTTAGGTCTCATTGACAAAGGCAAGTTTGCAGCTTGGTCTTTGGAACTCTGTGTGCATTCTGGAAATGAGATTGTCTTAGAAATATTGAGTTGCTCATCAAGTGTACACACTCTTAAAAACATCATTTAGAGGCTCGGCGCCTATAGCTCAACTGGCTAAGGCGCCAGCCACGTACACCTGGGGTGGCGGGTTCGAA
>NW_003852437.1:5320286-5324915 GCF_000181295.1 Otolemur garnettii | reverse complement strand
ATCATTTAGAGACGGAATGAGCCAAAACAGGACCAAAAGCCCTGAGATTCTGTCTTTATGCTGCAGTCCTCTTTTGGATCAAATTTGTTCCATCTCTGGGGCCATGACTCGGTCTCTGTTAGGGTGCAATGCCTTTTACACTGGAAATGAAACTAACGTATGGGAATGAGTAGTGATGGAACTAAGTCAGGACACTGGTTACACATCAGCTTTTGGACAGAAAAGGAATGAGATGGTTCACCTCCCTGGCTCGGCCCCTGTTCCCTAATCCACCTCCTCTGACCCTCCCGAAACCTGACTCTAAGCTGATGCTCAGTTTCCATTTTTCCACAAGGGGAAAAGGAAAAGTGCATAACCCCAGGAATGAGCCCCTTCAGCTGTCTCCTTTCCCCTCGCTCAAGCGCTGGCTGAAGCTCACTCGAGGGGGCTGCTTTCGCGAGGTCCACACAGTCTTGTTCTTTAAGCTGCTTCTATTTGGGGCATGTATGTTTTTCATACCTTATCCTGAGTAGATTCTACCTACATATGTATGTTATATTAAAAAACTGTTTAGGGGCTCCCTAAATTCATCAAAATAGCTGGGCTAGAATTTGTAAATATAGGCAAATGAATATTTTTGAATGTTTAACTTTTTAAAAATAAATTATAAACTTTAGTCTTTAGAGCAACTTTAGATTTATAGCAAAATAGATCAGAAAGGACAGAGAGGGCGGTGCCTGTGGCTCAGTGGGTAGAGCGCCAGCCCATATACCGAGGTTGGCGGGTTCAAACCCAGCCCCGGCCACACTGCAACAAAAAAGTAGCTGGGCACTGTGGCAGGTGCCTGTAGTCCCAGCTACTCGGGGGGCTGAGGCAAGAGAATTGCTTAAGCCTAGGAATTGGAGGTTGAGCTGTGTGATGCCGTGGCACTCTACAGAGAACGATAAAGTAAGACTCCATAAAAAAAAAAAAAAAAGGACGGAGAATTCTCCTATACTCCCTGACTACCCCTCTACACACACAAAATGTCCCCTAGTATGGACATCCACCACCAGGGTGGTGTATTTGGTGTAATTGTTGACACATAGCTATCACCCAAAGTCCATAATTGACATTAAGGTACATTCTATGGGCTTTGACAATGTGTAATGACTTGCATCCACTGTTAGAGTCTCATACAGTATAGTTTCCCTGCCCTGAAAATCCTGGGGGCTTTGCCTGTTCATCTCTTCCTTCCCCACAACTGCAGAAACCACTGATTATTACACTGTCTCCATAGTTTTGCCTTTCCCAAGCTGCAGTATAGTTGGAATCACATGGGACGTAGCCTTTTCCGATCGGCTTCTTTCACTTGGTAAAATGCATTTAGGGTTCCCCGTGTCTTTTCATGGCTTGATAGTTTATTTCTTTTTAACACTGAACAACATCCCATTGTCTGGATGTATGTACCACAAGTTTATTTATCCATTGACCTACTAATGGGCATCTTGGGTGCTTCTAAGTTTTGGCAACTATGAATAAAGCTGCCATCAACATCCACATGTCGGTATTTTTATTGACATAACTTTTTATTTGGTGAAATACCAAAGAATGCAATTATTTGATCATATGATAAGAGCACGTTTACTTTTATAAGAAACTGCCAAACCGTCTTCCAGGTGGCTATACCAATTTGCCTTCTCACCAGCAATGAATGACAGTTCCTGTTGTTCCTGCCCTTGCCAGAACTTGGGGGTTGTCGGTGCTCTGAATTCTGGCCATTCTAACAGATGTGTAGTGGTATCTCATTGTTATTTTAATCTGCAATTCTCTAATTCTCTGACCCATGATGCTGAACATCTTTTCAGGTGCTCACTTGTTATTTGTGTATCTTCTTTAGGAAGGTGTCTGTTCAGGGCTTTTGCCCATTGGTCAATTGAGTTGCTCATTTTCTTATTGTTATATTTTAAGAGTTGTATGTGTATTTTGGATAATCATCCTTTAGCTGCTATGTCTTTTGCAAATGTTTTCTTCTAGTCTGTGGTTTATCTTCTCTTTCTCTTGACATTGGCTTTCATGGAGTAGAAGTTTTTAATTTTTCTGAAGTCCAGCTTATCAATTATTTCCTTCATGGATCATGCCGTTGGTGTTGTTATCTAAAATGTCATTGCCTTACTGAAACTGGCCTAGATTTTTCCTCTGTCATCTTCTAGGAGTTTTGTAGCTTTGAAGTTTATATTTAGGTCCGTGATCCACTTTGAGCTAATTTTTCTGAAGGGTGTAATGTCTGTATCTAGATTTATTTTTTTCTACATGTGGATGTTCAATTATTTTTAAGATGAACTTTTTATGATGAAAATACAGGTTTGAAAGTCAAATAACAACAATCCTGGTTTAGAAGCAAATATTATACTTACCAAGGCAACATCATAAAAATAACTGTGATAATTATATTTCCTTTTACTTCCAGAAAATGATAGTGCAGATTGTCTACAGACCTCATTTTTATTATATTATGACAGGTCTTCATTAAAAAAGCAAAATATCCTCCTGTAGAAATGGCCTAGAAAAATTTTACATTCCAAGTCCCCTATTGACTTTTCCATGTGATAACTTTAGGAATAAGAATTCCTTTTTTCCTTTCAGATAATTTAACAATAAAGAACATAATTATTGAATTACAGTTCCTTTCGGGGAAGGTCATAATATATGTTCTAAGTTCTCTTCTGGAAAGTTACATCTTAAGAATGAATCGTTCTCTTTAAAGGCTATAATTAAACAAATGTATTTTCCTGCTGTCTGATCTTGCTACAAGAGGAACACTTAGTCCTGTTCATTTAAAAAGAGAGCAGTTGTGCTGAAAATGAAACTTGTGATATATGGTATTGGATATATTTGAAGATTGTATTTATATACCCAGAGTTTGTTGAAGTAGACCCGCTCTGATTTTTAATTTGAGGCCTTGGTGCCAGCTGTGACTAATGCTACGGTCTCTGTTCCTTGTGTGATAAGTGTTCACAACAAAGGAGTCTGGGGATGGCGAGTCCAGCGAGATGATTTCTCTCTTATCTGTTCATTTGGAGAATGAGCCTTGGATTCATGCCAAAGGTGATAAAAGAAAATAGTATCTGTGTGATGAGGTGTCAAGCTGATGACTGTGCATGAGGGCACGTGCAGATTGCCTCAGGCAAATCTTGGGTACTTTGCATACCACAAATATTTGCTCATTGGCCGTGGCTGCACAATGAAACAGATATTGTAGCACATGTAAAACCTGGCCTTCTCCTCATGGGAGCTCACAGCCACAAATGAAAAAGTCATTACAATTCCTTTCCCTTTTTTTTTTTTTTTTTTTAGGAGGGAAAGACTAATTTAGATAGCACAAGAAATTGAAATAATTTATATGCACAAGACATAATCTAATATAAAGAAATTGAACCATTCTTAGGGTCGCTATTATTATTAACATGGTAGACAAATATATTCAAAAGTATGACATTTATCCTCTCTTTCTTGTTATTTCTCCACATAGTATATATTTTCTTTTTTTAAGTCCAAGTTGGATTACACATTTTGTTATGTCACAATAATTTTTCACTTAATATCTATTGGCTATCTACTCATATTGAGTTGTATAGATATTTTAAAGACCATTCTATTAGTCATACACACTCACATGTATTGAACTAGTCCATTTTCAATGCTGCCTTTAAGAAGTGTGTGTATGTACATGAGTGTTTTCTGATACAAAAATGTCACACAAACACACATATCAGAAATCTTTGGTCGCTTAAATAATGTCTATAGGACAAATTCGTCAAAGTGGAATTGTGGAATCAAAGGTCTGTGGTTTTATAATTTTGATAGAGGATAAAAGATTTAAATCTAAGTCATGAAACAATAAAAATCCTGGAAGAAAGTGTGGGAAAAAAACTTGAAGGTATTGATTGGCCTGGGGGTAGATTTTATGAAGAAGACTTCCATGGCAATTGCAACAACAACAAAAATAAATAAATGGGACTTAATTAAACTGAAAAGCTTCTAAGGAGACAACAACCAAAGCAAATAGACAGAATGGGAAAATATATTTGCATATTACAAAGCGAACAAAGGCTTGATACTTACAATCTACAGAGAATTCAAATTAATCAACAAAAAAAGATCCAACAATGCTATATTTCACTGGGCAAGAGACATGAATAGAGCTTTCTCTAAGGAAGACAGACGAGTGGCTAATAAACAAGAAAAAATGCTCATCATCCCTAATCAGCAAAGAAATGCAAATCAAAACCACCCTGAGATACCATGTAACTCCAGTAAGATTAGCCCACATCACAAAGTCCCAAAACTACAGATGCTGTCACAGATGTGGAGAAAGGGGAACACTTTTATATTGCTGGAGGGACTGCAAACTAATACAGCCTCTTTGGAAAGATGTATGGAGAACCCTCAAAGATTTCAAATTACATCTCTCATTTGACCCTGCAATCCCATTACCAGGCATATACCCAGAAGGAAAAAAAAATCACTTTATCATAAGGACATTTGTACTGGAATTTTTTTTTTTTTTTTTTGAGACGGAGTCTCAAGCTGTCCCCCTGGGTAGAGTGCCGTGGCATCACGCTCACAGCAACCTCCAACTCCTGGGCTCAAGCAAGTCTCCTGCCTCAG
>NW_003852437.1:5251441-5318782 GCF_000181295.1 Otolemur garnettii | reverse complement strand
AAAGAAAGAAAATCTCTCTCCATTCCTAATTTGTTTTTTAAAAATTGAACTACATTTTCCTCTAGTGGTTTTATGGTTTCTTTTTTGTTATATGTGGTCAATGCTGTATATTTTTTGTTATATATGAAATGTACTTTTATGTGGATAGTGTGGCAGGGATCCTCATTTGTTTTCTTTGCCAGTGCTCTGCTCCATTCATTAACTTTCTGATTCGTTTGAAGTATCACCTATTTCAGAATGTTTTACGTGTCAGTGTTTCTCAAAGAGCAGGCGATAAATCACTTAATGCCGTCTGTACTCTGTCAGGCAATCTGTAGGGAGTTGGTTTCCAAGAAAAATGTAATTAAACCATTTGATTCATAAATTGAGAATAAGATAAATTATGATTTTTCACAGAATCCCTTGCTTTCTTAATAATTTTCATGTCTTTAAACCTTGCCTATGTGTTAGCTCATCTTGGGTAATTTGCATGTACTAGGGTACATTTTGTTATGAACAAGGAATTTTAGGATCATTAGTGGTTAATTAATTAATTAATTTATTTATTTATTTTTGGAGGCAGAGTCTCAAGCTATCGCCCTAGGTAGAGTTCCCTGGCGTCGCAGCTCACAGCAACCTCAAACTCTTGGGCTTAAGTGATTCTCTTGCCTCAGCCTCCCAAGTAGCTGGGACCATAGGTGCCCAACACAATGCCCGCCTATTTTTTTGTTGTTGTTGCAGTTCTCATTGTTGTTTTAGCCAGGTCGGGTTCGAACCCACCAGCCTCGGTATATGTGGCTGTTGCCCTACACACTGAGCTACGGACGCTGCCCTATTTTCACTATGAAATTTTCTTCCTCTCTTATTTCATTTGGGCTATGGTACCATACCAGATTCATAAAAAAAGATGAATGAATGCAAAGTAATTCATTAAAGTATAAATGCCAGGTCTTTCTGGCTGTCTCATATCTTGCCTTTCTCATGTGGAAGAATATAATTCGAGCTGAAAGTGTGGTAGGTCCTCCCCTGCCATCTCCTGGCTTTTAGCACTTGGGTCCATGCCTGGGTGTCACACTCAGATGCTCTCAATCTGAATATTCAGCCCAGAGTGGTGCCATGAGGTGCCATGAGATCTGTTAGGATTTGACGTGGTGGCACTCAGGGTAGTGGGTGTGTGTCTAGAGGCATAGGTTTCAGCATGCTGGACCATGGTGCTGCAAATTATGGCACCCTAAGCAGGTGGTTCTTCGAAGGGATCCTTCCAGTTAATTTTATCTTTTTTAAAGTTAACCATATTTTGTTGTTTATAACCAAAAAGAAAAGGAAGGGAGGGAGGGAGGGAGGGAGGGGTGAATTAAAAAGAAAAGAAAATAGGAAAAATGAAAGAAAGGAAAAAGCATAGAAAACATAACAATGCTATTTAGATTTTCTTGGACTGGCAGCTCAACTGCTCTTAGTCCTCCGTATGTTCTCAGTAATAAAACTTTGCCAAATAGAAGCATAGTCAGTGCTACATAACAGATGATCACAAATTTAGTAGCTTAAATCGACACACACTGATTATCTCACAGTTTTCCTGGGTTAGGAGTCCAGGCACAACTTAGCTGGGTCCTCTACAAGGCTACACTTCAGGTGTCAGCCAGGACACGGTTTACTTCTGGAAGTTTAACTGGAGAAAAGGGACTGACTGGTCCCACGCTCACTTGGGTTGTTGGCAGGATTCAGTTCTTTGCAGCTGTAGCACTCATGGCAGCTTGCTTTATTAAAGCCAGCAAGGAGAGCAAGATTCTTAAGTAAATCTGCTGTGGAGATGGGAGTCTTTTATAACACAGCAGAATCACAAGAGAACTATCTCCTTACCTTCAGCATATAAGATAACATGGTACTAGAATGACACCCCATCACCTTTGTTATGTTCCAATGGTTAGAAGGAAGTTGCAAATTTCACTCATACTTAAGGGGAGAGACGATACAAAGGCATGAACACCAGGAGACAACAATCATGGGACCACTGGCGTCAACCTGCCACAAAGCTTTTGTGTCAATTTCAAACAAGGCAATGGCATTTCAGGTAAAACAATCGAATGATTCTAGAACAAGATCACAATAATATTTTTAGTGACTAGTTGATGAATGATTTCAGTAAAGATGGAAGGAGACCACAGCAGTGAGGCCTTCCTTCCAGCAACAGGAGACATAAGTCAAAGTATTTCTGCACGGTTGATAGGCGATTTCAAGTGTAATGACCACTATGGTTTAAAGGAAGTAAAAAGGGAAAAAATCACATGTACTAGGAGTAATTGCTTGCACATAGGAGGTGCTGTAAAATGATTGTTAGAGAAATAATGAATCTAGGTGGTAAAGTAAGGGAAGCAGAAATGACTATTTAAAAAATTCCTTCATCGAGATGATCAAATGGCAGTGGTTTTGTGGAGAGGTTAAAATCTCAAAATTCCTTGGGTCTCTGACTGTTCTGAATATCCAGTACCATCTGGCAAAGCTGAAAAAGACTTGCTGCCATTCCTAGTCACTCTTGGGGGTAGATTTGACCAAAATGAAGGAACTACTGAAGGTAGAACCTGAGCAAATATTATCAATCTGGGGATGCTAATCAAGGAGAAAAATTGTGAAAAGAGTATTCCCCTTGTTGATGATGGTGAAGACGATGATGGTGATTTATCAATTTAAAGAGAATCACTTCTTGGCCTTTTGCCTAAGGTCAAATGTTGTCTTAATTTAAAGAGCATTCCAGATGGAGGAAACAGAAGTGTAAGGTCTCTGAGTTAGGAATATGTCCTTTGGGAAAGGAAAAAGAGGCCTGTGAGGGTGGAACAGAGATTCCAGGAGGAGAATTAAGTGACGGAGGCTGGGGGGCTCGGGGTAGGCCTTGTAGGTCCCTGGGAGATGGTTGGCTCTAACTCTAAGTAGAAAGTCACTGCAGTAGTTTGGTCATTTTTCCCCTAAGAGTCCTGACAATGATAAGTGACAGAAATAAACAACAAAAAAGGTCTTCCAGGTTGTAGTGTCCATTTATCATAGCTTCTGGAACAAAACTAATGGCATATGGCCCCAGGGTACTTAAGATTATCTCCAATACCAGAAATAAAACTTTGACTAAGATAGCTATACTGGTTTTGAGTTAATTTTTCATTTTATATAATCATCTCAGATATATTTACTTAATAAAAAAATACAAAATCCATACTTTAAAAAAAGAATGGACAAGTTAAAAAAATAAGTGTTTACTCAGCAGGGAGACTTGTTTTTACTTTTGCTTCCAATATTTTCAGAAGACCCAATCCACAAACAATGTTTCTTCTGCGCAGGGAAGTGCAGTGTCTGTTGTGCATTGCTCTAGTAGAGGAAACAAACCCCTTTGTTCTACTCTGTCCATTTTCATGTGTAATTGCATGTTTGTCCTTAATAATCAGAAGTTTGAATAATTTATTTTGTTCCAAAATTGTAATTTAGATTGTTTGTCGCTTCCCTGGCCACTGTGAATGTCACTACCTCTTTAATTATCATTTTCCCTTTGCCCAGTTGTCAAGAAATAACATTATTTGGTGTAGCATCAAAATTCCACCAGGGTTGATAAAATCAGTTGAATTTATGTAATTATGCATGGCTTGTTTAACAGTGTCCACTTTTCTCCTGAATTATTGGTGAAATAATTGTCTTTCTACTTTTCTCAGCCATCAGTGATATGTCTTCTAAAATGACCATTGCTGCAAAGTACTCTGAAGCACCATCTGTCTTTCCAAACCAAATTAAAGGATGAAGTATGCCTCTAGTAATAGAACACTGTAAAGTTATATTACTATAAACATAAAGGACTTTATATAGCCAAGAGATTTATTCTTTACATTCATCACTTTGGGAGTTTGTATTCATACGAACAAAGCTACCATTGCTCAAAACAGTTCAAAAACTAGTAAGTGAAAATGTATTCAGAGCTACTTTGCAACACAAGCAAAAGAAAATTATCCTGAATTCACACTTTGTTGTATGTCCCGTGGAGATCACCTCTAGATGATATGTGGCCCCTTCAAAAGACTCAATTGTGCTAGAGAAAATATCTTTGGGTTTTGGGATGATAAAGCCTAAATCACAGTGAAAGAGATACTGACTCTGGGTGGAATATACCCCAACGCAAATAAGGATAGAGATGATTTTAGTAAGGCAATTGGAAACCGGATCTAATTCACCGAGACCTCTGTATCCAACAAATAGATACACATTGCTTTTAGGCAAACATAGAACATAAGCAAATATTGACTATTTGCATAGCAACAAAAGAAGTTTTAAGAACTTATTAAGGCTGATTTGGTGCAGAAAACATTTTCTCACTATAATGCCATTAAATTTGAATTCAACATAGCTATCCTGAAGACGGAGTATCCTGGTTTTCTAGACTGGATGACAATTTGTCATTATTCATACCGTCCTATGCTGCATAACCACATTTGGGTCGATGATGGACACATACAACAGTGGTCCTAGACAGTTATATGGCGCTAACAAGGCTCCTGTCACTTAGTGACATTGTAGTAAAGTGGTTATGCTGTTGTAGTGCAACATGTTAGATGTTGTTATAAACAAACCTACCGTACTAGCAGTCACATAAAGTATAGCATAGAACTACGCACAGTACATTACACTTGATAATGATAACTAATGACTATGTTGCCGCTTTGTGTATGACTATGCTTTTATTGTCATTTTAGACTGTACTCTTCTGTTTATTAAAAAGAAAGTTAAACAGCCTCACGCAGGTCCTTCAGAAAGTGTTTCAGAAGAAGATATTGTTATAGGGGATCACAGCTCCACGTGTGTGATTGACCCTGAAGATCTTACAATGGGACAAGATCTAGAACTAGAAAACAGTCATATAGATGACCTGACCCTGTGACAGCCACAGGAAACTACACAAGCTCCTTGGATGAAATTTAGTTCTATGTACCTTTTTTTTCTTGCTCTACTAGATTATTTATGTACATCATGAGGTCACAGTATTTATCCTACCTACGTGTGGCCAAAAGCTGCATAAAGTTGAGTCTGTATTCCTGCCCTGAGGTTAAGTGTACTTTGTATTTTTTTAATCAGACTAGATCCTTGATTCAGAATGTCCTTTCCATTTCACACACTGGATTCCTAAACTCTAAGTGAGGTCAGGATACACTGTTCTGTTGTACCATGGATAGGATTTCGGTCAACATCTGACTATTTTTGAAGACCCAGCTTCTGAACCACACTGTTTTTAGGAAGCAGTTCTTTATGTCTGAATTGCAAGGCTTGCTTTCGGAGGCCCTTTGAGACCCCAATTTAATTGCATTATAGTGAGAAGGGTGCACCCTAAAAAGAGTGATCAATTGTACCCCTCCCAAATTCATATGTAGGCGTCATACCCCCAGCACCTTAGAATGTGACCTTATTTGGAATAGAATCATTGAGGTCCTTATGGCGAATCCTCATCCTGTATGATGGGTGTCCCTATAAAAAAGGAAAATTTGGACACAGAGACACCCACACAGGCAGAACATGATATGCAGATGAAGACAGAGTTTGGGTGATGCTTCCATGAGCCAAACCTTTACCAAAGCTTGCCCCAAGCAAACAAAAGCTACGAGGAAGGCATGGGGCCAGTTCTCCCTCACAGCCACCACTGCCCACACTGTTATCCCAGGACTTCTAGCCCACAGAACCGTGAGACAACAAAATTATGTTGTTTAAGCCACCCAGTTTAAGCCATAACAGGTGCAGGAAACTAATTCGGCTTGGCTGTCCCTATTTATTTGCTTGGGAATTGTTCATGAACACCAAGATGGGTCATGATAATGGAAAGAGAAAGACTCCATTTAAATTATATCTCAGGTGATTTCATCCTAAGTGATTTTGGAATTAACTGTACTAATAGCATTACATATTGCATATATAATAACAAACTGAGTACATCATTTTTACTCCCACATCATTGGTGAGCAAATTTATATCAACTTCTGTTTAAACAGCTCTTTTGGAAGGGCAAACTATTTCATAAATAATCTACTCCCTGACTCCTTGATTGCCTTCAGAAGTGTATTGGAACAGATGTAATCCAAAGCAAATTTAGCCTCGCTTCTATTTGGAAAATATTTTAGTGGTTCAATTTAGCAGAAAAAGATATTTGTTTAAATCAACAGATGGTGTCATATTGTGAACAGGTTACTTATGAAAATGGGTTAGCGTGTAGTCCAAAAATAATTATTATTTGGGATTACTTCAGTTTGGAATTCAATAAATTTTAGTAGCATTCCTTTGTGGAGTCAAGTCACTGATTATAACAATGTTCTAGCTGTCAGTTAACTATAATGAACTGTTTCATCTATAGCTAAGCCGTGGACATTGAGGCAGGAGGCTGTACCTTCCGTGAACTTTGAAATTGAGTTCCACCAAGCAGCAGTATTTCTGGAGGCCAATAGAGAAAAAGTATAAAAAATCGCTACATATGCAGCTCATAAGTGTTTAGATCTAGATAATGACATGTAATTTGTACTTCTGCTTGCCATTTAAAATCAAATCTCTAGGTATCTTTAATCTAGCTCTTTGGAATGTTAAATGTTTTACTTGAAATGCACATTTAGTTTACAGGCAGCAATTTGGTGTTCTGTTTGCACAATGCATTGATATTAAATAAAGCACTGGAAAGAAGTAATCTATTACAACATTTTTCTCCTTTGTACAAACCCCTGCGTGCAACTCACGTCCTATTACTTGCTGGATATCAAAAAAGATTAGAAGCAGCATGATTTCAGATCAAAGAATAGGGTCTGACTCCCCCAGGGTTTTAAAATATTTAAATTTTTTTCTCATTAAAGAAAAGCAACTCAACAGAATTCTAAATAAAATCAAATTTCAAGGAACTAATGTAGAATAATGAATAATATGTCAAGGTAGTATGTGTTCACATTTTTTCCCATTGTATTGAAAGAACAATTCAACTTATTTGCTGAAGAATGCTACAAATATACTGAAATTTTACATGAGAGTACAGTCATCAATTGTTTTATTACATATCATGTTTAAACTCAAATGACTTTCTGTTGCATATAGTCGGACCTAAGAAGATTTGGGGCTTATTTTATTATTATTATAAGGAAAGGCAATGGGTTCTTTATTTAAAGTTAGACTTAGTGTTTGAAAATGCTGTTTCTAAGAAACAAAAAGAAAAAAAAAAGAAAATGCCGTTTCTCACTTTAGGTTATAGGTCTGGCATTCTCAAGCTAAAAGAGAGACGCAGAGGTAGGAAAAGTGTTTGCAAGGTTCTGTTGCTGATGGATGAATTTCTCATAGGAAGGGAAAAACTTCCAGTGACTATATGAGGAATGTTTGCACTGGTATTTATAATTCTCTGTCTTTCCCATTTTTAAGAGTCCAGATGTTGTTCTTATGTTCTACATGTTGTTCTTTAAATCAATGGAGAATAGTTTAATAAGTAGCGTTGGCATTATTTCTTAACAAGTTAGAAAAGTGGCCAGGCACCTGTGGCTCAAACGGCTAAGGTACCAGCCACATACATCTAAGGTGGCGGATTCGAATCCAGCCTGGGCCCACCAAACATCAATGATGGCTGCAACCAAAAAATAGCCGGGCATTGTGGTGGGTGCCTTAGTCCCAGCTACTTGGGAGGCGGAGGCAGGAGACTCGCTTGAGCCCAGGAGTTGGAGGAGGCTGTGAACTGTGATGCCATGGCACTCTATCCAGGGTGACAGCTTGGAGCTCTGTCTCAAAAAAAAAAAAAAATTTAGAAAAGACTACATACCCTTATCACACACCATACACAAAAATAAGTTACGGAGGAGTGAAAGAACTACATCTAAAGTATTTAAATGTACAGAAGAAAATATTTTCGACAGTGTGTTTTTATACCATTAGAATATGAAATCCATTTCTTAATATGATACTAGTATCAAAACCATAATGGAAATGATTCTAAGTATTGATTGCCTAAAAACATACAACATTACTGTAGCAGAAAAGATAAAAGATAGATATAAAAAACTGGGGGAAAATATTTATGCTGAGATAAATGTGTCAGAAACAATAGTATGCATGCTTTTCATTTTATTATTTTTTGTTGGGAAAGGGTCTTGCTATGTTGCCCAGGCTTGTCTGGAACTCCTGGGCTCAGATAATCCTGTTGCCTCAGCCTCCCTAGTAGCTGGAATGGTAGGCATGAGCTGCCATGCCCAGCTTAGCATGTATACTTTTAAAAAAACCTTCTTATTGGGTGGTGCCTATGGCTCAAAGGAGTACGGTGCTGGCCCCATATGCCAGAGGTTGTAGGTTCAAACCCAGCCCCGGCCCAAAACTGCAAAACAAACAAACAAGCAAAAACCATTTCATCAAAGCAAATATCCCTTTAACAGGTATTCAGTAAGCATCTAATATGTCTGAGGTCATAGACCATTCACAAGATATAGATTAGACTCAACTGGGGTCCTCAAAGAGCTCCAAATCTATAGTTTTATTTCCATTGTTAAAAAGTTGATGTCAGTAAATGGTGATTTTAAAATTATAAAGCTATATCCCCCTGTAACATGTATAAATCCAGCAAGCATTATCTAACATTAATATCATAACTCCTGAACGTTTATTGACTTTAGAGTAATTAAATTTGGTGGCTCACAATATCCATGATGTCAGAGTGACAGACTGCTAAGCTCTAATTGACTTTTTTTTGCAGACACATGTGTATTTTGTATAAGAAGATGACTATTTAGGCCTAACCTAATCCTTCAAATATAATTGAAAAGAAGATATCCAATTTTGCGTGGCTTGTCATCGAGCTAGAGTTCCTTCCCTGTGTATGGGGAACAAACAGAGAAGATAATTAGAATTCCACTTGTCTTGAAATGTCAAGAAGGGCAGGTACGCTCTGACCTCGGCTTTAAATTTAAGCAAATATATGGGAGGATTTGAGGCTTCTCAACATGTTTGTCAAGGAATTTCCCCCAAGCACTAATATCTGAAGAGCTTGGAAAAATATGCAAGAAAAGCCTTCCTCTCTCTTCCCATGAAGTTATGCTTAGCGTGCTTACTGCAACACTAGAGCTTAGCTTCCGAATGGCTAAGAACATTTCCCCAGTCTTTCTATGTTTGTGTTAAAATAACAGTCTTGTGATTAGTATTATTATTATCTGTAGTCAACATTTCTTAAGTGACCACAGTGGGGTAAGGCATGCTTCTAAAGAATTTTAAAATGTGTGTTTAGCAAAGCTCTAAAGACTTAAGGCTTTACCTGGCTGTCAGTAGTTGGATTTTATCTAAAAGGCATAAAATGCATAAAAACTCACAATTATTTTAGGTCTCCATTAAGATATAGAACATTCTGTGGTGTCTGGTTGCTGATGACCCATATTGATAATTGGAAATAGTACAACTTATTGTAAAGGTACTAAGTATTATCTATCATAATATGTATTTTATGTCCTTCTCTGTGATACAGGTAACTGCAGATGAGGAAACTAAGATTCAGAAAGGTTGAGAAACTTGCTAAGGTCACACAGCTAATAAGTAACAGCTATATTCAAAACTGAGACAGCCTGACTCCAAAACCCTACCGTTAACCCATGACCTTGTCTCCTATCAAAATTCCTGCAGTAAACAGAAACAATTTAACATTTGTTCATTCACACCCTCAGTGTGCTAAGCCCTAGTCTAGTCCAGGGATAGGGTGGTGAAGAGGCCAGGCTTGGTTCCTGTCCTCATGGGCCTCCATTTGATTGGCACAGATAAATTTCTCAGGGCTTCATTTAGCTATGATAAAAAATATGGACAAATAATTTTTTTAAGGAAAATAGAGAGCCAGAGACACATGGGAATTTATGTCAGGGCCAAGGAAAGCCTCCCTGAAGATGTGTTAGCTGAACGGAGACCTGTGATGAGGTGGGAGAGGAGGAAATGGGGCAGATATGGGGGGCGCGGGGAAAGGAGCCACAAGTGTGAAGACCGTGAGCTGGGAACATGTTTGTGTTTGAGGATCATAAAGACCAGTGGACACCTGGAGGTGACTCTGCCCAGGACCCTGTCCAAGTGGTATAGGGGGCACAGGGCTCTGCCTGGTGATGTGCAGTCCCTTCTCTGACGTTGCAGATGAGCTGGGCCTTCAGTATGCACCTGCGTATTCCCACAGCTTCCCAGAGTCCTGTGCGAAACAGCCTTCTAGGGCACCCAAGCTGGACTGAAATTCATCTTACATGTTTAAGAAAAATTCGCTTTAATCTGTTTTACTATATTGAGAGATGAGTCTTTTGTTTTGTAAAAGTAAAATAAAATAAAATAAGCCTGTTGGGGCTGGAGCGGGTAGATGAAGGAAAGTGTGAGGGAAAATGAGCACAGAGCCTGCTTGGGAGGCTGAGGCAACAGGATTGCTCAAGCCCAGGAGTTGGAGGTTGCTGTGAGCTTAAGCACCATGGCACTTTCTCCCAAAAAGAAAAAAAGAGAGAGGGAGAGAGGGGGAGGAGGGAGAGAGAGAGAGAGAGAGAGAGAGAGAGAGAGAGAGAGAAAGGAAAAGAAAGGAAAGAGAGAGAGAGGGAGGAAGGAAGAAAGAAAGAGACAATGAGCACAGCCAGGGCCATGGCAAAGGTGTAGGAGTTTGTTTTTTAACATCTGGGATAGGAAACTCAGGAAGGGTTGGCTTGGGGAAGGTGACCCTGGCTGTGTGGCGCAGGGCTGTAGAGCAGGAAAAGGGAAAACAGGCAAGAAAGAGGTAAGTGGATGCCATGCAGAGAGAGATGTGATGAGTGATGACATTTGGGGTCTATGTGGAGAATTCAGGGGGCTTATTATCTAGTTGGTAACAGGAACGCGACTCCTAACAGAATAAGGGAACAATCCAGATCTGAGAACTTCATCGTTGGCTGTCATTTCTTGCATGTGTCTCCGGCATCTTCTTTGGGGAAGGCCAGGCCAGGGCTGGATGGTGGGGATTTGGAGATCACGAGAAGGTAGTTGTAACCTCCTTTGCATTGCTTAAATAGTTCATTGAGTCATCAATTTGCCTTATTAAGAAGAGTTTATCATAATTCTAGGTAGTGTCCTCAAAAGAATTAAATCTGAAGACAAAAGGAATAGTAAGTGGGTTTGATTATCATTGCACTGAAAATTCCCGCAGGGGGAAGAGGGCCAGGAAGGAAGGGAAGAGCAAGGCAGGGCCGGTCTCTGTGGCTCATGTCTGTAATCCTAGCATTCTAGGAGGCTGAGGTGGGAGGAGCACTTGAACCCAGGAGTCTGAGGTTTCTGTGAGCTAGGCTGATGCCACAGCACTCTAGCCTGGGCAACAGAGCGACACTCTGTTTCAAAGAAAAGAAAGAAAAGGAAAGAAGGAAGGGAGGGAGGGGGGAAGGAAGGAAGGAAGGAAGGAGGGAGGGAGGGAGGTAGGGAGGGAGGAAGGAAGGAAGGAAGGAAGGCAGGCAGGCAGGCATGGAGGGAAGGCCCCAATCCGTGGATCCATCCATCAGTGAGCTAATCAGGGAAGGCAAGAGAAGCCTTGTAAGGCAGAGTGGAGAGAGAAGCCCCTCTGAAGAGGCAGACTCTGCTCTCTCCTTTCCTAGAGCTGCCTCTCCTCCCCAAAATGTATGTGTGCCTGTGTCCGTTTGTGTGTCCGTGTGTGTGTGTGTGTGTGTGTGTGTTATAGTCCAGTGCTTCTGCTAAGTGAAGCCAATTACCTCTTGCCTGCCCTCAGGGCTTCCAAAGGGCCTGGGCTTGACCAACAGCCATCCAGATGTCTAAGGCTTTTCCTGCCAAAGGGATGCTGCTCCTTTGCAGGTGTCTGTTGTATATAGTGACATTCAAGCACAAGGGGATGGGATGGAGTGGATAAAGAGGGCACGAAATAGACCCCAATCAGAGAAAGTTTAAGAGGTACAAGAATGAGGTTTTTGCCTTGACTTTGAAATGTTGGAAAATGCCATCGATTCTCATGTTTACTGAAAGTGGTGAGTGTGTGTCTGAGAGGTACGTGGGGAGTGGGGAAGACTTTCCTAGACCATCCTACCTCAGGGTATTTGGTCCAAAAGAACCAAAAGCCATGACTCGATGTGCACCATGGCTTGAAATGTATTTATTAAGCACAGATGACTGTTGGTTTTGGTTTTGGTTTGTGATTAAGTGTCAAGTACGCAGTTAAAAAAATTTTTTTTTCTTTTTCGTTGGGGCTGGGTTTGAACCCGCCACCTCTGATATATGGGGCCAGCGCCCTACTCCTTGAGCCACAGGCACCACCCACAGTTAAAAATTTTATAAAGTTCTTTTCTAAGGAAAAGAAACTTTACCTGGCTTGCATCAGATAGACAAGGGTCCTAGAGTACCTTTTCTTCTCCAGCACCTCCGGGGTGACTTTAGCTGGAGGCATTAGAGCCAGCAAATGAAAATCTCTTCAAAGTGATGCAGGCTGTGTTTTCCCCCCAGGGGATCCGTGAATTACCTGTGGATATTTGTGAGTTCACATATGAGCATTGCTTTCGTTTCCCCATTGGATGGCTTCCTTCTATGCTGCATCAGTTTTCAGGTCTTATTACAAAGCTCAGAGTTTCGGGAATCCAACTATGCTGCTAATTCCTGCTGATGGTGGTGAGCTGGCCTCATAATCCTGGACTAAGCCTGTGAGGTAAGAGGAGCTGAGGTGGTTTTACCAGAAACAGCGCCATTCACACCCAGGGGCTAATGTGGCCAAGGCTTATCTGCCCACCTGCAGATACCACAGCAGGACAGCCTACTCTGGTGATGTGTGTGTGTGTGTACATGTGTGATATTAATAGGGTCACAGCATTATGAAATCAAGTCACGTTTTAGCAGTCACTCTAAATAGGAGAATTCACGGGACCTGGGCAGGCACAGACGCTAGCACCCTCTCAAGAACATTCATGATATAAATATTTCCAGCCAGGCTGAGGCCGGAAGCTCCCTGGCAGACAATAGAAAAGCACCAGGTGTTCCCAGACACTGTCTCCACCCTTGCAAATGGAGAGTTGCACTTGACTGCACGCTGGAGGAGCATTTGCCCTGGATACCTCCGGACCCAGATGTCCCTTAAGTCGTCCTCATATTTGACCCTGACCCTTGGTAAATAAGGCCAGTCACAGGACACATCAGGAAGCTGATTTTGTGTTTAGAAACTTGTGCTGCTTTGAGGTTTCCTTCTGGATGTCAGTCAAGGTATCACAGAATAAGTGACTTGGTCTTTCCACTCTTGTGTAGCAAAGGCTGCTCTGACTTCTGTCTGGAAGCTCCATCTTCTCACCTTTAATGCTTCCCACCTAAATAGACTATGGAGATGGGTAAAGGAAAGATCTCCAGGCAATTTGTCACAAGGCTGAGGACATGGTTTCCTATTGCCCAGAAAGAATTCACGCAGCTTCGCACATGCAAAGTTTCTTTTGGAGAAATAATTTATATATGGGATAAATAGAATAGAATTGAGAGCCCAGAAATAAATCCTCACATTTACAGAAAATTGATTTTCAACAAGGATGCCAAGACAATTCAATGGGGAAAGAAGTTTTAGGGAAACTGGATGTCCATGTGCAAATGAATAAAGTGGGAACCCTGCCTCATACTGTGTAAAAAAATTAACTCAAGATTGATCAAAGACCTGAATATAAGAGCTAAAACTATAACATGCTTAAAAGAAACCAAGGTGTTTCTTGTTTACATTTATGATTTGCTTCATGACCTTAGATTAGGCAATGGCTTCTTAATTATGACACTAAAATCATTTATAAAAGCAAATAATTTGGGCACCACCAAACTAAAAAGTTTTGTGCTTCAAATGATACCACTGATAAATTGAAAAGACAATCCAGAGAATGGGAGAAAAATTTTGCAAATTTATATTTGATAAGAGAGTCTTACTTAGAATATATGCAAAACAATCATAATGCAATATTGGGTAAATAATCCAATTAAAAATGGGCAAGGGATTTGAATAGGCATTTCTCTAAAAACGATATTCAAATTGCTAATAAGCAAATGAAAAGATGGTCATTAGCTATCAGATAAATGAAAATCAAAACCATAGTAAGATACCACTTCATACATCTCTAGGTTTAGCTTTAAGAAATTTTTTTCAGAAGACACCACTTCATACCTAACTAAAATAGCTAAAATCAAAAAGACAGAGCATAGGAAGTATTGGCAAGGATGTGGAGAAACTGGAACCCTTAAATATTGTACACTGCAGGTTGGAATGTGAAATGGTACAGCTACTTTGGAAAACAGTTCCTCATCACAGAGTTACTATGCGACCATCAATTTCACTCCTAGGTATATACCCAAAGAAATGAAAATATATATTCACCAAAAACTTGTCCACGAACTTTAGAGCAGTGTGATTCATAATAGTCAGAAAGTGGAAAGGACCTAAATGTTCATCAAACTGATAAATGAACAAATAAAATATAATATGTCCATACAATGAAATATTATTTGACAATAAGAAGAAATGAAGTACTGACACATGCTACTACATGCATGGCTCTTGACAACATTATGCTAAGTGAAAGAAATCCATCCCAAAAGGATGAATGTTGTGTGATTCCACTTACATGAAATATACAAAATAGGCAAATTTCTACAGAAAGAATGTACATTACCGGTTGCCTAGGGCTGGGAAGGATTGTGGAAAAATGGAGAATGATATTAATGGGTACTGGGTTTCTTATTAGGGTGCGATACGATATTATGAAATTGATGGTAGCGTTAGTCAGACGACCCTACAAATATACTTAAAAAGCATCTAATTGTACATTTTAAATGGGTGAATTATACGCTATGTAAATTATGTCTCACTAAACAAGGTATTTTTTAAAATTACCCAAAAAAGAGACGAGTAGGAAATATGTACTGTGTCACTAATTATAGATATTTTCCCTGCATTGTTTTTTTTTTCTTTTTTTCCCGGGTGTTTCAAACAAATCTCAGAGAGAAAACACCTAAAACAAAGATTTACAACTCAGTGTATGGAAACCACAGATTTGGGGAAAAAAGGCTAGAGAGAAAAAGATGATTGCAATATAGTGTTTACATTTATGATTTGCTCTTTGCCCATGTTTCAGATTTAGTTTTTCACTCTGCACCTGTTACCACATACATATTATTTCCCCATAGAGATGCAAGCTCTTTGGAATTGTAATAAAATGTCCTCAGTTCCTGGGCAAAACTCGTCTACTGAAAATCGGATATAGTTTTCACCAAAGTTGCCTCTTTAAAGCAGAGAGGCAGCAGATATTTGCTCCTAGTTTGTGGTAAAAATTAGACCTCTTTCAACATCAAAGAACAGTCCATTATTTCGCTAACTAAACTCTTATCCTAAGCTGATTATAGGAGGAATTATTTTAAAGAAACTATCTTTGAGAAAGAAACATCAGAGGGTGGCAGGAGGAATCACGGATGACATGCATTCATTGCCTTTCTTTTCCAAGACAAATTGCAGAAGAACAGGCACAGAGACTGTGGCAGGGATACCTGGTGGGATGTACCCTGGGATATGGGATCAGTCTACTCGTGTCTAGAGACTTTGTCAGACCTTGGCAACTCAGTTACCTCCTGCAACTCTTCTCAACTGCTAACTGAGGGCTGTCAGTTGAGAATGACTTTCCTGGCTATAACCGCCTATGGCTTCATGATGTTATAATCTGATCTAGAATTCTCTGGGATATCAATGCTAAATGAGGATCCAGGGAGATGAATGAATATTGTAGTTGAATGAAAATTGCACCCAGTATGTTAATGAATAGATGTCATTGTAAAGATGCAATTGCATAATTTTTCACTGGCCTCTGGAGCTATAACTGATTAGCATGGCATTTTAATTAATGACTCAAACAGAAAAAGGCGTGTCTATTATTTTGGCAACCCATAAGAAGATGAGTCCAACAGACCTGTTAATTCCCAAACTTAGGTTCAAATAACTAACTGACAGGTTCCAAATGACAGATGCTTGATTGACCACAGTGAAAACTTAAAAATTCTGAATGTTGGATGACCACAAGTTCAACTTGAGTCAAGTTTGATGGGGCTACTTTTAATTTTTTACATTCTTTTTATTGTGGTATAATTTACATACAGTGAACAATCTTGTCAATTGCATATATCCAAGCAATCCCCACCCCTATCAAGATATGGAATAATTCCACCTCCCAGGAAAAAACCTTCGGGCTGCCTCAAGGTCAGTCCCACCCCTCACCCCCAAAGCCAACACTGACTGATTCTTTCAGCAAGTATTAGTTTCTTCAGTCCTGGAATTTCATAAATGGAATCATGGTATATGTACTCTTTTATGTCTGATTTCTTTCAGTGAAATGGTTTTCAGAGTCATCCATTTTATTGCATTTATCTGTAGTTTCTCACAGATTAGATTCCCTGGGAAGATACAATAGTTAGCACATAAGGCCTTTATTAAGGAGTGTTCTTGAAACCCACAACTCCGGGAAGGAGGGGGAAGAAGCTGGATTCAGCAGAGGGGAAGTGGCTCTGTGAGGCGGCCCAGCACCAGCCTCTGCTCACCCAGAGGAGCCCCAGCCCCGGACAGCCTGGTTGAGTTATCTGAAGGTGTGGCACTTTATGCACACTTGTGTTGACCAGGCATTTATAATTTATAAAAAAATTTTTTTTCAAAAAATATATTAATTTTAGCTTACTGTAGCTTTTTACTTTATAAACTTTTTACTTTTTAAAAACTATTTGACTCATAATAATACTTAGTTTAAAATACAAACTTATTGTACAGCCATACAAAAATATTTTTTTTCCTCATATCCTTATTCTATAAGCCCTTTCCCTTCCCATTTCCCCTTTCCCCTTTCCTTTCTTTTCCTGATGGAGTTTCATTCTGTTGCTCAGGCTAGAGTGTTGTGGCATCATAGCTGACAGCAACCTGAAACTCTCAAACTCTTGGGCTCATATGATTCTCTTGCCTCAGCTTCCTGAGTAACTGAGGCTACAGACACCACCATAACACCCACCTAGTTTTTCTATTTTTCGTAGAGATGGGGTCAGGCTGGTCTTGAACTCCTGAGCTCAAGCAACCCACCTACCTTGACATCCCAGAGTTCTAGGATTACAGATGTGACCACTATACCTGGCTCTAGCTTTTTTCAATTAAAACTTCTGATTTGCAGTTTTTACTTTTTAAATCTTTGTTAGAAGCTAAAACACAAACACACACAGTAGGCCTACACAGGGTGAGGATGGCCAACATCACTGTCTTCCAACTCCGTACCTTACCCCACTGAAAGTTCTTTAAGGACAATTACACAGGTGGAGCTGCCACCTCCTATAATGACAATGCCTTCTGAAATACCTCCAGGGGGACCTGCCTGAGGCTGTTTTTGAGTAGGAGTGCATTCTACAATAATGATTGAAAGTATAGTATGGTAACACCCAAATTGGCGCTAGAGTTGTTTGTCATCAAGTATTAGCACCATATGCAATTGTTTGTGCTGTATCTACATGTGACTGGCAGCACGGTAGGTTTGCATCTCCATCACCGCAAACATGTGAGAAATGCCTTGTGCTACAGCATTATGGTGGATGTTACTAGGTCATGGGAATTTTTAGGCTCCATTATAACCTTAATAGGACTGTCATCCTATATATAGTCTGTTTTTGATGAAAATATCATTCTTTGGCACATGACTGTATATTTAGATAATGTGCTTAAATAGTAGTTAAGTTTTACTGATCAATTATGTTCTAATCATTTCGCATATATTACGTCAGTTAATCCTTGCAATTGATTCAGGTAGTGTCTTAGTTTGTTTTCTGTTGCTGTAACAGAATACCTGTGCCTGGGTAATTTATAAAGAACAGAGGTTTATTGAGCTCACAAATCTGGAGGCTGAGAAGTTCAAGATCGTGCAGCCACACCTGGCCGGCTTCTGATAAGGGCCTCATGTTTCATCCCAACATTGTGGAGAAGTGGAAGGAGTCCGTGTAAGTCTGTGATCACACGTCACTTTCACACTTGCTCTCTCAAAAACTAACCCCAGTCCCTTGAGAACCACATTAATCCCTTCTTGAGGATGGAGCCCCCATGACCTGAACACCTCTCACTATGCCCATTTTCCAACACCGCCTCATTCAGGAACCAAGATCCCAACACATACTCAAAAGGTCACCTCCCTTTAAAAATGAGAAAATGACTGGGGAGGATTTAGTTGTTTCATTCATCCAACAAATATTTATTAATTCCCACCATTATGCACAAGGATAATACAGTAAACAACAACAAGAAAAGATTTCATTTTGATGGAACTTACATCCATTAGTAGGAGATGAGATTTATCTGTCTGTCCCTCTTGTGCATGTTTCACTTTTCTCTGCTATTCAGCTTATAATTTAAATTTTGTATAGTAATTAGAAAGATATAATGATGTATACTAACCACAGTTAGATGCCTAACACTTGCAGCTTTGGGTCCAAATAATTGTTTGAGGATTGAGAATTGATCAGAGGTCACAGTCCTTGGGGCTTGAACTTTCTGAGCCCTAACAGATTTAAATGACCTCCTAAGAACTGCTTCTGTGATTCAGATAGGTTGGATGGGGTGAACAATTCCTTTCTGACAATACATATGCTTCTTGACATACGATGGGGTTACATTCCGATAAATCAATTATAAATAAAAAATATTGTAAGTTAAAATGCATTTAAAGCTTTGATAAACCCATCATAAAGTAAAAAAATCATAAGCTGATCCATTATGTTTAGGACCATCAGTATAATAATTTTGAATGAAATATAATATAAGTTCTTAAAAGTCACAGTTTTTGAGATATAAACTATACTTCTCCTCAGCTAGTGACTATTATATATATTCCTGGCTGTGGCCTTCTCTGGACTCATGGGAAGGTACTAGGTTGACCATCATGGCTGCTATGCTGTCTTCTCAATGTCTCTTCCTCAATTTAGATTAGACTTCTCCTAAATCCTACTCACTCTCGCCCTTCATTTTACTGACTAGACCTCCCTTCCACATAATACGGATTATCCCGTGTGTTATGTATGGTTACATGGTGATATTACCACAAATTTAGCTGCTTAAAAGAACAAATTATCGCTCAGATTATGTGGGTCAGGAGTTAGAATATTACTTAACAGAGTTCTCTTCTAGGGTTTTAGAGTCTCACAAAGCTGCATTTAAGGTGTCAGCCAGGGCTGTGATCTCATCTGAGACTTGACTGAGGAAGGATATGCTTCCAAGCTCACGTTTGCTGGGGAGCCTTCCACTCCTTGCAGAAAGCCAGACTGCTAGACTAAGATCTCAGTTTCTCGCTGGCTGTGAGACAGAGGTTGCCCTCTGTTTCTTGCCTCCTGGTCTTCTCCCTGTGCTCTTCACAGAGCAACTTACTTTTTCCTAGAATATGTGGCGTAAAGATGTTACAATCTTAGATGACATTAACTGTTTACTCATAATCGCATACATCCTGACCAGATTCAGTTGGTTAGAAGGATGTCTCATGTGCCCCTAATTTCAAAGGGAGCAAATTATACAGTAGTGTGGATACCAAAGGACCACCTTAGCATCTGTCTACCCCATTCCTAATGTCAAGAAGCATCTATTATTATTACCTCAGTGGGTCAAATGTTTCCTTCCTCCAGTTTGTTTGTGTGTACACAATGACTTGTCAGTTCATGAATGTCCATGTTTTACAACACTGCCATATTTCAGTCAAATAAATTTTTGAACAAAAGATATAGGACAGTAAAACCCAGAAGAGAAATTGAACAGAACTTTAATTGGAACATGAAAAACTTAAAATGTGTATATTTAGTTTGTGCATATAAAATGTGGTGATGGCAATATCCAGATCCCAAATTTTCTCAGTGACTATATTAAAAAACTTACTCATTTGCAAATGGTATTCTCTTAATGCTCTTGCTTCCCGGGAGGCCCAACAGCAAACCTGCCCACAACACTTTACTACATCCTCAATCTCCTTTTCCTACTCCTCCTGGTACCCACAGATCTAAATAGTGTATTGATACAGATTAGGTTCATCCATTCTTTCATTCATTTATGTGTAAAACAAAATACTTACTGAGTCTGTACTTGTGCCCTGACCCTGTGCTGGTGTTATATTGGTGAATGAGACACAGCTATCAACTGGCATTTGGTCCAGTGAGGGAGACAGAAGAAGAACAGTCATGGGACGTGTTCCACTGAGGAGGTTGTATGGAAATACACAGATAAAAGGTTCAGAGGACTTGCCATCTAAGTGGCCTGCCCCATAGAAGACACAATATAGGAGAAATGGAGGCCAGATGTTGAGTCACTCAGTACAAGTAGCCATAGAAAATAAAACCGTGAGGGAGGATGAGTCCTTTAGATAATAATAGAAGACAGAGATGAACCGAGGTTGGAGAACCAAGGCTTTAGATAAATCTAGGTAGAAGATGGCAAGAAAAGAAGCCACAAATTTTAAGTAAATGCCGTGTTAGCGTGCTGTAAAATAAAGTCTCTTCAAAGGGCAATATCAGTTTCCAGGTACTAGATACTTCTGCATTGAAATAAATAATGGAATACAACTAAAATATTCATAGTGCATTTGCATAAAATGAAAGAATCTAGATGAAGTAAGACAATATCTAAGATAGAAACAAAGTAAAAATTACCACTCTGAAATCACAGACCCACGTGGGAAATGTATTTTACGAATGTTGACTGTTTTATTAATAAATGTAATTAAACACAACAGTATTCAGCATTGGTTTTCAGAAACAAATCACTGTGTCATGTGTCACAAAGCAACACTGTATACACACCTATCAGGAAGAAATCAAATGATCTAAAGAGATAGTGGGATCCCTAAAACTTCGATATGGGTTTGGGGATATTTTTAACAAAACAAAATCGATAGCATTTTCTCTTGCAAGATCAATAGATAAACATATCTTTTAAAATGTAACAATAATTTTGCAAAAAGAAAAATGAGAGAAAAGAAAACCTTTTAGGTAAAAATTGTTTCTTATATGTTGGGCCCTTTTCTAACTTGTAAAAATGTCCGTCCCTTGTGCGTTCTCCACGTGGAAAGCCCTCTGCCTGGAGAAGGTGGGGAATGGAAACCCTTTCGTAAAAACGCCTCATTGCATTGGAAGGAGGTGTGTAGATTTAAAATGGCACTATTCCAAGCACATTTTGTCTTTCTGTTTCTTAATTGTGTGATTATATGATTTTGCCCTGAATAAATCTTGTTTTGATGAAAGATTAAGTCAGAGCACCTGCAAGCTGCATTGCCCCACCTCCTTTCTCAGCACCCATCTTTATCACCTGTTTGGAGACTATGTCGACTTTCCCTAATTGAGAAGTAATTTGCAGTTACTAAAATCCACTTCTTATATCAGAAGGCCTCTTCAATAGATCCAGCTTCCCCCAGAGAACTGTTTACTTGCAGGCATTTCTCGGGTTTAAACATTAATACAACTATGCTTTTAGGAACTAACCATGTAGTTTTTTTTTCACTTCCTATTTTAAAATCCCAGGAACATAAAAGTAAAGAACACTTGAAGTTGAGCCTTCTGAATATAAGAAACTACTAATTTTGTCCGTGATTCCCTTAAGATATCATTCGAAGTTGTAATGATGCCATTGTACTGAAAATAAAAAATTTTACCAGAGATATTTAAACGAAGGAAATCAAAGTAAACAGCGGGTAAGAGTTCTTCATCGGCTTTTAGGTGTAGAATGATGAGCTATTGAATAAGGAAAGTTGTTCAAATAACACTAAAAATGCGCCTCTCTTTTTCCCTGAATGTAAAATAGTAAGTTTTAGATTCATCTTCCCAGTAGTGCTTGAAGTTCTAAGACTACCAGGTACTTCTGTTTTTATGTTGCCTTGTTTTTATCCACATTCCAGTTACTTTTTCCATTCAGAGATGGAGAGCGTCCTCGTAACATATCGTGTCAACCCTTGTTTATCACATGGATGAATGAAGGTACCCAGTATACCAAAGCAGGGAATCACCTCTCTTGATTTGTAGATCCTGTTTCATTGGGCCCTTATTTTTATTATTCCCTTCCTCTCTTTTTTGTCCCTCCCTTACCCCTCCCTTTTTTGGCTTCAGCATTTTAATACTGACCTAATTCATTGAAGTGATTATATGATTTCTCCCTGAATAAATTTTTCTTTGTTGCTTTTTAATAAATGCAATTAAGGTTTTCAATATATCTCTAATTACCACGGTAGCTTCAGCCCACGTGTTTCGCGGTACATTCATTGTTGTTGAGTTGCAAACATTTTATTAAGTTACAATATAATCTCATGTTTCTTAGGAGCATTGTTCTTTTTAGCTTCCAAAAACATGTGAGAAGGGTTTTTGTTTCTGTTTTTAGCTATGTTTTTCTTGTTGGTTTTTAATTTAATTGTGCCATGGTCGGAGATTGGGGATTGTTTGGTCTTAATTTGTTCCTATCAATTGTTCATTACTTTGCTCAAAAATGTCTTTCCATGCCCATCTTCCTTGTCTTAAAAGCCAAATTCTATAGGGTGAAGTCTTCAACTCCACCTCCCTCACGGTCTACTCCAACCACACTGGCCCTGGTAGGTTCCTCAAACACATGACACGCAGTTACCTTCTGTTCACTGGAGCCCTCTTCCCCCACAAAGCCACAGGGTTAACCCCACTACTTCCTTCCAGTTTTCACTGAAACATCATCTCAGTGGGGACCAACATACGCCAGGCCAGTCTCTCTGACCCTGCCCTATTTATTTCATAGCTCTTTCCAGCTTCTAAATTGCTATACAATTTACTGATTTATTAGGGTTTTTGCTTATTATCTGTCCTTTATTAGCATGTAAGCTCTGTGAATGCAGGCATGTGCTTTCTGTGTCGTTCTATATGCCAAGTCCCTAGAACTTGATACAAAAGAGGCCCATAATAAATATTTGTTGAATGAATGTGGAAGCAATAATGAATTCTTATTAATACAGAACTATTATACACAGACTATAGTATAAATCCAATGCATTTTCATAAAAGAAGAATGCAGTAAAATGTATTTGAGACCCAAATGCCCCTTAACTGGTAAATGGATAAATCAACTTCAACATAGCCACACAGGGAAGACTACTCAGAACAAAAGCAAAAAATAGGCTCACAGAACAACATGGATGAATCATTAAGTGAAAGAACCCAGATACATCCGACTGTGTATGCTGTTATTCCATTTATATGAAAGTTTAGAAAAGTCACAACTCTAGGGATGGAAAGTACATCCACAGTTGCCTGATGCAGGGTGGACTGGGATGCCTGCGGGGGGATGAGATGGGAATCCTGAGGGGTCTCAGTTGTCTGAAATGTGACTGTGGTGGTCGCTTTACATAATTATCAGGTCTCGTTGAACTGTTTACTTGAAACAGGTATATTTTAGGATTTGTAACTTCCTCCTCCAAAGCTGCAAGCAATAAGCAAATACAGTTAATACTGACTGAATACCATCAGAATTAATCTTTCTTTAATTTAGAAAGCACGTTCCAATATTGAAGCACCTTCAGAATGAATTACCGACTCTGCTTGGGGAAAGTGGATTTAGGAACTACTAAAGCTCAGAGCTCTCCTTGGACCATCCTTCACACTTGGAGGAATTTGTTTCTCAACTGTCAGGATCATTCCTCTGTAAGCTGCACACGCACCCTCCACCACACACACACTGTGAACCCCCAAGTAGGTCTCTACCTCATCTGCCCTCTGGCCCATGTACTAGAGGTGCTAAATCCCTTAAAGATCCTCTGTCGATTCTAGTTGAGTGATCTGATGATGATTTAATTCTGTGGCATATGAAAGAGACTCCATAGTCTGTTTCTATAGATTCAGCATACTGTTACCCAAATCGTACAAGTATTTTGGTGTTCTTTGTCCATATTTGAAGTTGGTGGTGTTTTTTGGTCAACATTTGAAGTTGCTGTCCTGAAGGAGCTAACTTAAAGGCTTATTTTTTTATTCGTCATATATCTATTGAATGACCTCCATATGCCAGACATTTCGTTAGTTTCCAGGGATGGATGTGATGGTTAACAAAACAATGATTTTGACCTTACGTGAAGTAATTATTTTATGTGTACTGACCAGTCATTATTAAAGATGTCTTTAAGGACTCTTCTCCCTAGTTTGGGGGCAGTAAAGGAAAAAGGATTAATTTTATGGCAGTTACCAGAATGTCAAGCACTATGGATGAGTAATTTGCTTTGCTTATGAAATGAAGTGCAACAAACTAGGGACAATGTCTTTGGAAAAGGAAATTCCAGCACCACCCCTTGTGGTCTTTCTTTTCCAGAGTAAATCTTCCAACTGTTGATCTCAAGCACTAAGCAAGCACACGTGAGTCACACCCTGCCCTCTGCAGAGACTCACGCAGGGTGAGGCAGAGGCAAGGTATTTTGTTAATCCTTTCAGCTTGAGCAAGCAGAAGAAGGAAAACTCAGGAAATAAATCATATAAAAATATGAGAACAATAGGAAAGAAAAGCCTGTCTTACAGGTTTGTTTCCTGTTCTAATACTTGTAGAATGTGGGCTTCTCTTCTCCTGCTGCTAAATATAACTAGAATGTCCAAAGTTGTAATTCTCAACAAAAGTCCTCCTCTGTTAGTATTATCATGTGAGAACTAATAGCTCTCTCAGAATTGTCAGAATCAAAGCTATAGGAACCATTTAGTTGCAATTGCTAGAGAGTAATTCTTAAAAAATAAATACTAGTTACTTATCTAGAGTTGTAACTGAAAGTATCCTATCCAGTAAAACTTCCCTCTGCTTTGTAGTAGTTATAAATCTCCTAGTAAGCTGCCTCTTCCAACAGGGAGCCAAGTTTTGAAGGAATACAAAGTTTTCTAAAACTGGAAGATTTTTCTAGTAAACATCTGAATAAGTGAATATTTATAGCATTTTCCTCTACCAGTTTTAGTGTCTACTAAGTTTTAATTCATTTCCTTCCCATTAACTAAGGGGTTTTGTATGGTTACAATTCCCATTATTGAAGGAAATGTCACTAATTCGCAGGATCTTGATGGCCAAATCCAGAAATAAGAGGGTCAGTTAACAACATCTTCATCTACGAGTACCTGGTCAGTTGCAACCACTGCTGCTTCCCAGGTTACTGCTGTTCTGATCAACCATTTCATCTCTTGGGACTCTGCCAAACTCTCCCCTCCCTCCATGGTTCCTCGAGCCCCAACTGCGGGCGACTCGAGATGGGTTGTAGCAGAGCTGGTGGCATCTGGACAAGGCAGAGACCCAGGGTGAGTATTCACGGTCTTTGTGTTCTGAGGGAGGAAAGTTCACTCTTCCCAGTCCAAGCTTAGATTTGGCTGCCCAGAAAAGTCTGGCAGTGACCTAAATTACAGGATTTGGTAGTAGCACTTGCAGTAACTATTAACACTCTAGCCACTAAATTGTATGCCTGCAATTTGGACTTTGACCTAGTAGTAAAGGACTTTCCCACAAATAGCCTAGATTGCTAACATTTTAGGCTTACATTTGCTTTAACTTTTATCTAATAGATAATAGTGGCTTCCATTCATGCCAAGTGCAAGTGTCACTTTGGGTACCTCAGATAGGTGAGCTTAAGAACTCCCACATCAGACAAGCCAGTGAAATCTGTGTTATAGGGTAGAATGCTTCAAAATCTCCTAAGTACAACTTCCTTGTCATAAAGGCACACCGGTTTCCAGAAGGAGAAAGTCTATTTTAATAATCCACTCAATTTAATTTCTTACCAGAAGTAAATGAATAAATCACTTAAGTTTTTTTAAGGGTTGAAACATATTTAGGCTGTTCAGTGGAAAAAGCAGTCGATCCCATCAGTGTCCATTTTTGCAAGGTTTAATATAAGCTCTTCTCAAATTCAGTCATGGTATGAGTTAATGGGAGTGCATTATGACAGAGAAAAGTAGTGGTGTGCTGAAGGCTGTACTCACAGCCTTGTAAGCTAAATGGTCAAATTTCAAGGAATTTTGCAAGCCAGTGAACATCGATTTTGCTAGCTGGTTGGTAGGTTGTAGAATCAGCCATTATAAGAGAATTCACATCACAGAAAATGGAAAACAGTACAAATTATAAATCAGTCTGAGGCCTTACCCTGGGCCACAACCCCCAGCCCAAACCAGTTGTTAAGCATTCAGCAGGATATCTCTGGATAAGGGATTGGTTTAGAAATACAGAACAAAGGGTAGGATCCAAAGGATAAATGCTACAGAATGATAAATGCAGCATAGATGACTTCCTCAGAGTTAAGTATTGGCACTCATCTTATTCAGCAATTCTACGAATCCCCTGGAAAGAGGTAGAGCACAGAGAAATGTCCATATTTCTCAGATGACTTTAAATATTTCCAGAGTTAAAACTGTAAGCCCCTGGGATTAATACCCAGAACTCTTAGTAAAATGGTGTGAATTCTAATAAGGCAAGAGTGAGGCAATTTGGGGGAGAGAGTTATCTTAAAATATCCTTGCTAAATGATAATTTCTAACATTTACGTTATGGCCTAGAAATAAAATTTAGGGGGTTATGCAGATTTTTTCTGTTCATTGGTATAACTTGCTAGCTGTGATTTTTAAAAGCCGCTTAGATGCCAAGCCCCACCCCCAGAAGCTCTGGAAACAGTGTGGAATAACTGTCCCACCCTTAGAAAGAAACCTTCGTGTATACTTTCTGCAGTTTTGGTTGACATGCTTCAAGGATAATGTAAGAGAACTGGAAGAGTTTCAGAGAAAGTCATGTAACCTGATCAGGGGATTACAAGAATCCTAGATGCGGCTAAAGAGTCTAGCAAATCATGAAAGGTCTTGAATAAGGTAAATACAGATGTATTAAGCAAATCCTGGAAAACGGGAACTATAGAGCAGCCCCCTGGATGTTTGAAAGAATAATTCATAGAAGAAATAAAAAAAAACTTTCATTTCTCAAGGAAAAGTAATGATAGGTGGTAGCAACCTCAAGGCTCAACTTTTATTGATTTAAATTTTTTTTTTTACTTACATCTTTATAATTAGCAAAATGTATATTTCCTCTAATCAGTGACCTCCGTTGTCAGTTAGGTTCTGTCAACAGGAGCAAGAGTGAGACAGTTGCCCCACTCAACTTAAATTCAAACATTTTCATTTGTTTCTTAAAGGCAACTTAAAGAAAAACGGTAGAGCCAGGCATCATTACTGCTTACCCTCACTTTTTATCTTCCCAAGTGGGATGTGTTCCCCAAACACATTTTTATATTTAGAAGGAAATTTAGTTATGATTAATTTCATGTACTAATAGAAAGTCCTATTTTGGTTAAATCCTCAGTTTCATTAAAAAAAAAATCAGGGTTTCTTAAGAGTGAATTAAACAAAAGGAAGTAGATATCGATCATAGTTTTCTAGGGAAAAGATCTTGCCCACAATGGAGCTTGAGTTATTTGGGTGTGAAAAAAAAAATAGGGCAACTTACTTAACTATGATGAAATAGATAAGCAAGTGTCTTTCAAAAAATAATAAAACAAGGTTCTGCATGATCTTAATGAAACAAACTTTAGGGAAAAAGTGATTTTCATGGTAGTTCAGAGTTGACTGGCTAGGATAAACTGAAAATGACGTTATGGTAAGTGACCTACATACATTACACTTTTCTTTTTTTACTTTTTAATGTTGAAATATGTACATTCAGAAAAGTGCACCAATCAGTGTTGATAGCTCAAAGGATTTTCATAAACCAGAAACCACCAATCCAATCTGATGCACGGTATGTATATGATGTATGTTGCAGATACCGCATACATAGTTAGTGCATGTGGATTACTCATCATATTTGTAAATACCAAATTTATTGGTATTCATATTTTTAAGAAGATAGAAATTTAATAGATATTATACTAGAGCTTAATTCTACTTTCAGGGTTTGTTGTTGTTTTCACCTTTTGTATATTTTAAACACCTGACTTCACAGTGATTCTTTTGAAATGTAGGAGAGGTGAACGTCCCTAAGTTTCAGGTGGGAGACAGGAAGTGTATACCGTGTTGTTGATCTCACACATGGATCCATCATTTAGATTTGTTGTCCAACCTGATTGAGGCCATTAATGTTGGTTTTTAAAAATCCGCTTGCATAACAGACATCTAAAGGGCTAGAGTACTGCAAACAGAATGGAAGGAACTAACTTTAAAGAAACAGGTTTTCTTAAATTAAGTACCGTGACTAAGTACTTTAATTCCTATTCTTTTAGCCCTAAAGGATCATTTGACCTTGAACCTTTTATCTTCAAGAGGAGTTAGCGGGAAAGCCTGAACTCTCTACTACCCTGGGGGTGAGGGGTGCCAGTCTGCCAGCCCTGGGGGGTGAGGCTGGTCCACCCTGGGCATCCCCGCATCCCCTGCCCCCTGCTCCTTCGCCCATCCCCTTGTTCCCCTCTTCCCCTCCCTATCGCCGTCGCCCCCCTTCTTCCTCCCCGTGACCTCTGACCCCAGCTAATCTGCATAGAGGAATGACAGGCATCCGCTGGGCAGGATCCGCCGCGCCGGCTACGGCCGGCAGGGCTGGGAGACCCGCGCAGGGGAGAAGGTGAGGGGACCGGGCGGGCAGCTGCGCAGAGGCCGGGAAATGAACGCCTGGAAATCTGGCTGGGAGCGGACCCATGATCGAAGGACCAAAAGAGCCTCGTGATCGCTGGACCTGGCCCTGCGACCCTAGCCATGGGCCAGACCTCGGTCTCTACGCTGTCCCCGCAGCCCGGCAGCGGTGAGTCCGGGCGCGCGCGATGCGCTCCCGCCGCGCGGGCGCGGGGCAAGCTGTGGGCCCCTGGGACAGGCCGGGGCTCGTCGACTCGCCGGGTTCCGCTCGGACCCGCCAAGTCCCTCGGAGAAACCCCAGAGGTAGCGCTCGCCAAACTCTTTGTCGTGAGAGTGGAATGCCTTTTGGGATCCAGCCGATTTTACCTTAAAGGCGCAGGCTCCATTTTCTGTGCGCGATGCCTCTCCGTGGTTTTTCTCCAAATTACTTCGGAGCCAGAAACTTACGGGAAACGCCATTTGCGTATTACTCTGTTTTTAAAAACGCGAAACTTAGAGAGCAAGAGAAACATGCCAACAGGTTTTTCTGTATTTACACTTGGCTTCTGAACAGACTAGAACTGAAATTCTTTCAGGCTTGTCAACTGATTTATGATTTGTTATTCGGAGAAGTGCTGATTGCCTTCTCTTATCCTGGCAGTACGCTGAATACTTAATAACTACCAAAAAAACGTGTAATTGTTTCAAATGATACTTGTCTTGTTTATGTTAGACACAGAAGCTACAAAACGTTAGGGAAACAGAGCCCAAGAGCTTAGTTGTTGGGGGCTAGAGTTTGTTTTATGGAAACGTGTTAACGTTTCTGAGTTACAATGCTGTTTTAAAAGTTTACTTTTTTCCATTTTCTTAAACAAAAAGAAAAAAAAAAGGAAGGAAGGTACGACTGGCATTTCCCCAACAGTGTAAGGAAAAACAACTGTTTGGTGACTTTACTTGTCATCGGATAATGAAATAAGTTTAAAAGGTACTATTTTGATATTTTTCCATCAGCAACTTAAAAAAAAAATCTCAAAGGAAATATTTGTGTTGTTCATTGAGATATTTGATACTTTTTTTTGAGTTGTGCAAACATCAACAGGATCTTGCTGAAAGGAAATGACAGGGCACTGAGGAAGGTTTTTTAATCTGCCCCAGGATGTCTGACTAGATAGCATTCTATTCTGTCGGTTCACGCCCCACCCAGCCCACCACCACCCTGTCCCCAATGAGTTTGTGTATGTTGCACAGATTCATTCTGAAATATCACAAGCTCTGCTGAGGCTTATGTTAATGTTAGGGGAGAATGATCTCTCTGCAAAGGAGAGAAATCAGAATCCTGAAGAGATTACAGTCCCCCCCCCCCCTTACTGTTAATGACATGGTTAGGGTTCTGAACATCAAAAAGACTTGATGGCTTTTGAGAGATTGGGGGTTGGGGGGGTTTGATTAGGACTTTAGAGTTAATGTTTTGTGCAAATAAGAGGCTTGGGTCCCTTTGCCTAAACTTAAAGCAATGTGACTTTTTCCCCCCCTTTTTCTTTCAAGGAAGAATTTTATTTTTAAATTTCTGCACTGGCAAAGACAGAATTAAATCAGGACTGCAACGCAGTCAGGTATACAGCAAGCCCTCTCCTGAACTGAGTTCTCTTGTCACAAAATATTATTTGAGTGAATATTAGAAAAGCAAATTTTGCCTTTAAAAAATCAAAGAATATTATATAAATAATATCTAAGAAGCAAGTAGGATCCTAAAATATGATGCCCTGCCTCTTTCTTCATACAGCAAAAATGGGCAGATTGCTCTCATTCCTAATAAAGTGACTAGTTATATGAAGAAATGTGCAGTCTATTTAAATCAAAAATGATTTTAACAAAATGTTATGCTTGAAATACGTCACGGAATGGTGTTGTACCGAAATTGTAGGTCCTTGGTTTCATGGGTTAAAATTTGCATAGGTTGTAATGACCAAACCATACCTCAGGAGTGGAGGGTTTTCTGTTTTGTCTGGTAAGGTATGCTAGTACTTATGGCTTAGGTTCTATGTTATGAAAATGCACGAGAGTTTCCTCAAGGTAGGATCTCTTAAGTCTATTAGCATTATTCCATTTCCCTGAAGGTTTGCTATCAGATTCTAAACAAAAACAAAAACAAAATAACATTTGCTGAGTTTTATGCTCACGTCTGTATTCTTCCCTGAGTCTGAGAACTGTCAGATCTTCTACTACTCCAAGTATTTTGTTCACTCCTTGTTAGCTGTTTAACTCTGGCTTTGCAAATGGTGTGAATATCCTTGTTCGGTTTGATTTTAGCCATCAGCTAGTTGTTGAAGTCTGGAGAAGCTGCTGGGAATTACAGGTGTTAAAGATAATTCTCATCCTCAATGCTTAGTGGGGGACATGTATCTGAGACTAAGGAATCAATAGCACAGACTTCAATAATTCATACTTACTGCTCAGTTTGGGCTTTTATAAAAATCTGCAGTATAGACCAGAAGTTAGCTTGCTTCTGCCTGTTTTGACCTCAGGCTCTCTTGAACCTTTCAGGTTAGGCTGCACCTGTTTCCCCAGGTTCAAGGAGGCCATTAATAATTATTTCTGAAAATATGCAGTTAGATCCATTATTTTCTATTTTTAAAAAACAGTTTTATTGACATACAGTTCATATAATATAGAATTCATTCACTGAAGATGTATAATTCATTGTTTTTTAGGATATCCACAGTGTTGTGCATTAATCCCTATTCCCACCCTATTCCCCCAACACAGCTCCACCTTAGTTAAACACTAAGCTACTTTTTATCCCCATAGATTTGCATATTCAGAACATTTCATGTCAATGGAATCATGTAATGTGCCATTTTGTGACTGGTTTCTTTCACTCAGCATATTACTTTCAAGAGTCATCCATGCCGTAGCATGAATCAATACTTCATTTCCTTTTATTGCCAAATAATATTCCACTGCATGGATATATCACATTGTATTTATCCGTTTATCAGTTGATGGGCATTTGCTTCACTTCTATTTTTTGGCTATTACAAATAATGCTGCTGTGAACTTTTATGTACAAATTGTTTGTGAAGATACCTTTTCATTTCTCTTGGGTATATGTCTAGGAATAGAATACCTAGGTCTCCTGGTAGGTGATTCTATGCTTCACCTTTTTTTTTTTTTTTTTTGAGACAGAGCCTCAAGCTGTCCCCCTGGGTAGAGTGCCGTGGCATTACAGCTCACAGCAACCTCCAACTCCTGGGCTCAAGCGAGTCTCCTGCCTCCGCCTCCCAAGTAGCTGGGACCACAGGTGCCCGCCACAACGCCCGGCTATTTTTTGGTTGCAGCCGACATTGTTGTTTGGCGGGTCCGGGCTGGGTATTTGAACCCACCACCTTAGGTGTACGTGGCTGGCGCCTTAGCCAGTTGAGCTATAGGCGCCGAGCCTATGCTTCACCTTTTAAGAACTGCCGAACAGTTTTCCAAAGCAGCTGCACTATTTTACATTTTCTCCAGCAGTGTGTGAGGGTTCCAGTTGTCCATCTGCTTACCCACACTTAAGTTATCCTCCTAGATGTGAGGTTGCATGTCATTGTGGTTTTGACTTTGCATTAGTAGCTTTTCATTACTGATGACACTGAACATCTTTTCGTGTACTTATGGGCCATTTGTATATCTTGTTTGGAAAAATATCTATTCAGATTCTTGGTGTAATTTTTGTTGTTGTTGTTGCAGTTTTATCACCGGGGCTGGATTTTGAACCTGCCACCCTTGGCATATGGGGCCAGCACCCTACTCCTTGAGCCACAGGCACCGCCCATCTTGGTGTAATTTTAATTGAATAATTTGACTTCCTGGGTTTTAAGAGTTCTTTGTACATTAGATGCCAGTCTCTTGGCAGACATAGGATTTGCAAATATTTTCTACCTTTCTCTGGATTGTCTTTTCATCTTATAGTATGATTAGTAGCTCAGAGTTTTTAAGTTTCAATGATACACTAGCTATTTTTTCTTTTGTTATTTGTGGTTTTGGTGTTATATCCAAGAAACCATCACCTAACCAGGCCAGAAAGATTTTGGTCTATGTTTTCTTCTAAGAGTTTTATGGTTTTAGCTCTTACATTTAGGTCAGTGATATATTTTGAGTTAACTTTTATGTATGGAGTGATGTAGCATTTCCAACTTTATTCCTTTGCATGTGAACCTTAGTAGTTCTAGCACCATTTGTTGCAAAGATGATTCTTTCCCCCATTGAATTGTGTTGCCACCGTTGTCAACAATTGATTGACTATATACATATATGTATGAGTTTACATCTGGACTGCCAATTCTATCCCATTGTGTGTTCTTAAATGTAGATTTGTAGTAAGTTTAGAGACTTGGAAGTGTGAGTCTTCCAATTTTGTTCTTCTTTTTAACAATTCTTTTGGTTATTCTAGTTCCCTCGCATTTCCATATGAATTTTACAATGAACTTGTCAACTTTTGCAGAAAAGCCAGTTGAGATTTTAATAGGAATTGTGTTGAACCTGTAGATCAATTTGGGTAATACTGTCATCTTAACAACATGAAGTCTTCCAATCCATGAACATGGAAATCTTTCCATTTATTTAGATCCTCTCCTTTCCCACAATGTTTTGTAATTTTCAGTGTGTAAGTCTTGTCTTTCTTTGTTAAATTTATCTGTAAGTATTTTATTTTTGATGCTAAAATAAAATTGTGTTATTTTATATATAGAAATACAAAAATTGATTTTTATGTAGTGTTCTTATACCAGGCTACCCTGCTGAACTCATTTTTTAGTCCTAATAGTTTTTCACTGAATTCTTTAGGATTATCTATATATAAGATTATACTGTACATGACATCTATATACAAGGTTACACATGCAGAGAGAGAAAATTTTTTTCTCCCTTTACAATTTGAGTGCCTTTTATTTTTTCCTTATCTAATAAATCTGGCTTGAAAGTCTAGTCCACTATTATATAGAAGTGGCAGGAGTGAGCATTTTTTCCTTGTTCCTAATCTAAGGAGAGGTAGTCAATCTTTTAGTCATGGGATTTTCATGGCACACTTTGTCAAAAGTTCTCTATTCTTAATTTGTGAGTATCATATCATGAAAGAGTGTTGGTTTTTGTCAAAAGCTTTTTCTGCCTTTACTGAAATAGGCATATGTTTTTTGTCCTTCATTCTATTAATTTAGCATGTTACATTAATTGATTTTTAGATGTTAAACCAACCTTGCATTCCTGGAATAAGTACCACTTGGATATGATGTATATCCTTTCTTTATGTTGCTAGATTAGGTTTGCCAGTATTTTACTGAGGACTCGATCCATTATTTGTAAGCACAGGCTAAAAATATATCCCCCAAATAGGGAGGTTCAAGTACCCTCTAGCTTCATACCCTGGAAGGGCTGGGACTTCTAGTATTCTCATTGTCAAGTATAGTGCATAGTAGATTGGACACAGTAAGTTTTTGTTGACTATATGAATGAGTCAACAAATAATCTCATTGAACAGATTGACTGCTCTAAGCCAATGATTATGTGAATGAGAGGTAGGTATTATTTTTATTCTTTTTTTAACTTCAAGAATTATATGTTACTCTGGCTGTGTTGCCTGAAGGGTGGTATCTGAATCTAGCAACTATTTTTCTAGTCTTTTCAGCTCCACCCCAACCCCATTGTGCCATAGACCAGTTCTTGGCTTCTTTGCCTCAGCCCTGGGGATCAAAGGACAGACATTGCCACTGTTTCTATTTGTAGGAAACAAGGGAATAAGTTAATAAAATATGTAGGATCACACCTAGGTTGTGAAAGAAACTATATCTGTTTTTGGATTTACAGATTTATTCAGGACCCTGTGTTTGTCTTGCCCTGAGTACTGTATGTATCTAGATAATTTTCTTGAAAATCAGTCAGAGGAAGAAATCATAAAGGTGAAAGTAGACTAGTTCTTTTGTTGTTGTTGTTGTTGTTGTTGTTGACACAGGGTCTCAGTAGAGAGACCAGGCTAGCATATAAGAGTTCAATGGCATCATCACAGCTCACTGCAACCTCACACTCCTGGCCTCAAATTATCCTCCTGCCCTAGCCTCCCAGAAAGCTATAGGATTATAGGCATGAGCCACTATGCCCAGCAGTTTGTTTTCTTTAATGAAAATATGGTTGTGATCAAAAGTCAAACATTATAAGGTGGAAACCATACTGTACTTACTGTTATATACTTTGAGTTTTTCTTGTAATATAACTTGAAAATATTTTCATATCTATCTCTTTAATCCTGTAAACATAGTATATGGATACATCAAAATTTCCTTTGAAAGATTCCTATTCTTATTGTATTTTTATATAGTTTCTAGTTCTTTTTGTATGTATGTGCTGTTATGAACAATGCTGAAATAAGCATCATTATCTAAACATCTTGAACAACATGTACTAGTGAAAATCTTAGCAGTGGAGTGGCAGGGTCAAAACATTTGTGTGTTTTATTTTGATAGATGTTGCCAAATTGTTCTCAGAGAGGCTATCTCAGTGTATCTGCTCACTATTTGAGAATTTCTGTTCCTGTACCTTACCAGTGCTACATACCAGGGTCATTCTTAGTCCACGAGATGCTTTGTGAGATACAGAAGTCACTCCTGCTGGGTGGGGAGCTCCACCATGACTTAACAAGTGGAACATCAGCAGGACTTTGGTTCCCACTCATTCCCTTGCTTGTGTGTCCTTCTGCAGTGAACACTCAGCTCTACATGACTACAGTGCTGTACAGAAATAGCATTTTAGAATTTTTGTAAATCTGTAAGTTAAAAAGGGCATCTCATTTTGATTATGAATGAAATAGAACATTTATAATTATTTTTTCTCTGAAATGCCTATTTATAGCCTTTCCTAATTTTATAGCTTTTTACAGATTTGTATATTAAGGAGACTAGCCTTTTCTCCTTATATTAAGGAGAAAAATATTACAAATATTTTTCTATGGTTTTCTTGTACCTTAAGTTTGTTTATAGTATTTTTTTTACAGAAAAATTTTGAATTTTTGTAAAGTCAAATTGATTAATTCTCTCCTTTCCTATGAACTAGGGTTATTAAAAAACATGCTTTCCTCTGCTATTTTTCTCATATTTGAGTGTTTTCTTTTCCTGTAATTTATTCTGGCTTAAGATGAATAGATTTGATAATATAAAAATTTCAAACTTCTCCATGGCAAATAAAAAGTAAATATCATCAGCACATTAAAACAGAAAATGACAAAGTTGAAAGAAATATTTGTATTATATATAGACAAAATGATTAGTATTCCTAGTGTAGTAAGCCCACCTAAAAATCAATAAGAAAAAGGTAAACATCCAAACAGAAAAACACGTGAAGAACACAGCAGGCATTTTTCAAGATACCTAATAGCTACCCTTGTGAACTCACTGTGAGCCAGGAACTATTCCCAGTGTTTTACTTGAATTAACTTTTTAATTGTCACAACATCCATGTGGGGTACTTAGGAACAAGGTCCTTGTTTTATAAATAAGGAAAAGTAAGGCAGAAGAGTTATGTGACTTGTCCACGTTCCCCATCAAAGAAGAAATAGATAAGTGACTAAATGGTATGTAAAATAAAGTTTAAGCAATTAAATGAAAAAAAAAAAGGGAACCATGAATTTAGCAAAGATCAAAATAAATGCATCTAGGAGATGATTGTTTTATGATCATTTACGTTGGGTACAACCTCTCAAGAAAGCAGTTTGGCAATATAAATTAAAAACCTTGAACCGTGCATACATCAGACCCAGCTGTTCCACTTCTAGAAGCATATTATAAAGGAAATGATTAATTGCTCCCCATAGCAATTTTTATCAAAACCCCAAATTGGAAATAATGTAATAGTCAAGCGAGAAATTTGTGGCAATACAGTCTTGTGACAGACTATTTTAAAATGATACAAAAATATTTTTAAAAGTTATTTTCAGGCTAAGTAGCACCAATATATGAGAAGGCAGGTTATAGAGTAAAATGAACCCATTTTGAAAATATGTACTTAAAGAAAAACCTGTTTGGAAAGAGAGAGAGAGAGAAAATTCATTCAGGAGGAGGTAGGGTAGTGTCGGAGGGCGTTCCCCTGCTTTGGACAGGAGAAAACCACGGTTTCCAGATCTACTGTCCGTGTGGACCTCATCTAGAATTGGAGCCCGGGCCTTTTCTCCAGCTGCATGGATTCTGAGATTTAAATTCAATGGCTATTTTTCAACCACTATTTTTTTTTCCTGTGAACTCAAAGATGGAAACAAAAACATAGCAAATAGAACCATCTTATCTTCTTTTGAGGCTTAATGTTCTTTTTAATCTGTTTGATAATAATGCAAATGTCACTCACTTTGAGGGAAAAAAAATAAGCAAAAATTTGAACTGATCTTTGGTTCAGAGCTTATCAGATGTGGTCAAATATTTTTAGCTTAGATTTATTTTATCTTCAGCAATATGAAAATGTTAATAACCAGTGAACAAGTCATACTTCACCTTTTGCCTACTTAATGTGGTGGGGAAGGGAAGAAGAAAGCTGGGTGCTTGGTTCCATCCTTAAGCCTCTTTTATTTGAAGAGAGCAAAAATTCCAACTTGTTTTCTTTTCTTGGGAGACTTTAGGGTAGCGGGCTAACTGCTAGTCTCTGCTCTTGAGAGAAAAGATTAATATTTAGTGAAGACTCAACTGATGCAAAAGTATGAGGTAGAAATAGCCTTAAGCAAATAAACACCATTTCTCTGCCCTCCACCCCTGCCTCAATTTGAAGTAGGGGAACAAAACCAAAAACTACAGTAACCCAGAAGGGAACAGGCAAATAACACTACTTAACCAAAAGCTTGGTCTAACCATTATCATTTATATTTATATAAACTACCCCTCCATTTATTTTCATTTCAAGGAAATGGATGTTTTTATTCACATCAAACTTCTGGCAAGTGTAACACTGCAGCCCTTAACACTGAGGAAATTTGGGTTGCCAAGGAAGGACTGGAGTGCTATTTTGCTTAAGAATATCCTGGAAAGCTATGCTGGTATGTGCTTGGCAGGTATAGCCCTGCAAATCAGCTTTTTTTTTTTTTTTTATGAGGGGATATTAAGAAGAAGAAAAGAGTGGCACCTTCACCTAACATACAGTTCCTAAATTAAAGTTATTCTAAGGTGTTATGCTAAGCTGTGGGGAAGGGGTCACAAATAGGTCATATGTAGACCCTATTCACAGGGTGGGAGCCTGAAACACCGCTAGTGGGGCTGTGCAGAAATGAGGGTGGAAGGAAGGGATACTTAAATCAGAGAGGCAGAAAGCACAGAAAAGGGCCAGAATTCAGGGCCTCTAGGAGAAGAGGGGTGGAAGGCAGAATTGAAAGCCAGTGGGAATCCCTGAAGATTTTTTTTTTTTTAAATTGATCAGAGAAATGATTATTTCTTCACTTCAAGGGGATGAATCTCCCTGTTGCATGAAGTGTAAATTTCAGGGGAAGAGACTGCAGGCAGGACCAAGAGGTGGGCTATCGTAATCTAACCAGGTGAAGAAGTTGCCTGGTCTCAGGGTGGGGGAGTGGAGACATGAGAGTAGGGTGTCACCCCAAATTCATGCCTGCAACTTGATAACTTCTCAGCCCATAGGATACAAGTATGCAACTGCATGTTTGACAAAGCTGCTTAAATATGTGGCATCTCAGGGGTGAGCCATCTAAACAGAAGGTTTGGTTTTGTCCTCCAAATAAGTTCTCCCTTTGACTTTCTACATTTCCCCAAGGGACACCCCACAATCCCTCACTAATTCTAGCCAGAAATCTAGGAGTCTTAGGTCTTTCACTTCCCGTCCACATGGATCTAGCTGAATGCCTTGTCCTTTTTTCTTCCAAAATGTCTCTCAAGTCTGCCCTCTTCTGTGTCTGTCTCTGCTGCCCTGGCCATCTTTTGCATGGACAACGGCAGTAGATTCCAGCTGGTCTCTTGCTTCTGTTCTCACCCTTCTGCAATTCGTTTTCCACTTAATGTAATTTTTAAAGCATAAGTCATGTCACTCTTACCCTGGAAACCCTTCTGTCTTCTCATTGCACTTGGAATGAAATCCAGACTTCACAATCTGGGCCTTAAGATTCTCTATGTGCCCATGTGGCCTGCTGGCCTCTCTGACCTCATCTGCTACCACTTTGGCCTGGTCCCCTCTCTGGTGCTGTGGTCCTCAAACAAACCCTGGCTAACCCCTCACTGTGGACTTTTGCAGTTACTGCTCCCTGTTGGAGAAACTCTTCCCAGACTCTTCCCCTGACTTTTTACAGAGCCAGTCCCTGGTTTCAGCTCCAGTTTACCCCATCGTAGAGAGCTTCCCTGCCCACCTGTCTCCAGCATCGCCTTTCCAGGCCCCCAGCCACCTGTCCATTCATAGCGCTCAGCACTCACATCATCTTGTTTGTGTGTCTTTGCTCATGGTCTTCCTTCCTAGAACATAAGCTCCAGGAGCTAAAAGGCATTATTTGACTTGTTCACCAGTGTCTCTTCTTATTCTTAGATAAATGCCTGACACCAAAACTATCTGTAAATAAATGAATGGGTCTGTTTGGCCAGGACCTATATTAGTACAGTAGTAGGTCGTGAGTAGAAAGTTAAGTAGAAACGTAGAGTTGTTTACATGATTCTTTAATCTTTAGTCCTCCAACGGCTCACTGGCTTGCTTACATTGCTACCTGTTTGTGATTGCGCAGTTCCTAATGCCATAATATGGAAACCGCAGGCACAGAAGACACATAGTAGAACCTCTGTAAGTTGACCACCTAAGGGACTCTAACAAACTGGTCAACATAGGAGGTGGTCCACGTAAGGAACTAGGCCTACTGTACTAATACGTATATGCATTGCATGTCTGGTCTATGAAAATTAGGTCAACCTGAGAGGGCGGTCAATGGAGGAAGGAGGTCAACTATGGAGGTTCTACACTAGTTCCTTTACCCCACCCTATCCCTGCTCCCACCCCAATTACACCTTTCCCATCCTCCCCTTTGCTCATCTTCCCAACATTCTTATGTTGTACTTCTGATTACATCAGTAGCCCTTATAAACCATGAAAGCTCATGACAGCGGAGCCTTAGGGTGAACCAGGATTACTTTGTCTTTCCTTCATAGCCTTTGTGTGCCCTTCTGGTGTTTTTGTTGGCTTGCTAAGTGTCCTGCCTGCTCATCCCTGCCCCCTTCTTCTCCGGTTATGTAAATCCCTTCTCAGTATGTTCAGACCTTGAGTTACTCCTTCCGTGCACCTTTAAGAACGTCACCCACAGTCTTCACCCTCTTCCCACTGGATTTTCCCCGTGCCTGCTGCCCAGATGCTGCCTTGGGATCTCTCTTCACCACACCCTGGGATTCTTTCCATTTTCCTCTTGTGTTGACTCTCCAGATTGCTGAATCCCTTGTCTTTCTTTCTTTCATTTTTTATTTTTTTCTTTTCTGGGTCTATTTCCTTATTTTGGCAGAACATACAAGGAGCTTCTTGAGAAAAGCTCATGAGGCATATATTTTTCGAGTCCTTATATTAGAAAGTGCTTTTATTTTGGCTTCATGCTTGGTTGATAGCTTGGCTGGGTCATAAGGTAGCAAAGTAAACTTGCTGTAATGTGCACAAACACCCGCCCTCGCTTACAATTAATCACCATTAACATTTTCTCTTTATGTAGGAGTCTTATTTTTTCTCTTTAGCAAATAGCTTTTAACTCATTTCAAAAGACTTTCTTGGATGATTGTCACAAAAGATCTCAACTTTGACCTGGCTTGTTGCAGTGGTCTGAAAAACATTTTATGAACGTTTAAAAGTTTTATGGGTAACTAGACTAACTTAAAAATGTGTTTACTGTGATAATAATATTCTGACATTTAAAAAAAGATTCACATTTGAGATCTACATAGAATAATTATAATTTTCCTATATATTTTCGTGCTTTCTTATTTTAAGGGCACAGCATCTTTACGGGGTGCTGATTCTCATAGCATCCTGGGATATTACAAGTGGAGAGTTGATATTTCACAAACTTGCCTGATTGTGAGACTCACCAGGTACGCTTGGCACAAGTACTGACTGCTGAGTTCTGTGTTCTAGATCAGCAAAATCAGGATCTTCTGGAGAGGAGTCTTGGAATTGGTATTTTCAACAAGCATTCCAGAAGTTTCCTAAAATGAGAAACATCCTCTGGAAAATAAGTTATAAATTAGCAGTGCTGTACAGATGCTGTTTGATTTACAAAAGGGTTACATCCCTGTAAACCTAACGTCAAACGATTTTAAGTCAAAACATGTTACACTGAGGACTGTCCATGTGTATGTGAAAGGTGGCTTCAAATAGAAATGTGTCTTCATTTGAATCTTCTTGTGTATCTTTCTCTTTACGTTAGGTAAAAGTTACGAAGTGTACAGTATGGGACTCTGATGTTCTGTACTCAAACACCTTGATGATTTTGATCATTAATAGTTAGTGTTCACGAGCACTTGACAAAATACAGGGTGTCCATAAAGTTTGTGTGCAAGTTTAACTTGCACCCTATTTTAAATTGTGCATGAACTTCATGGGCGCCCTGTATCTTGCGTGAAGTAGGATTTTATAATAATAACAGGGTGTCCATAAAAGACAAAAGTTGTATTTTTTTTACATTTTGTTAATATTATAAAGCAGCAAAATAATGCATTCCCCACAGTAACTAGGTTTGAACTAAATGCTTAGTTACACCTGAAGGCAAAGAAATTATCAGCAGAATGGCAATTACGGTTTAATTAAGGAAAGGGCACAGAATTCCGACTAGTTGCCTTTTTTGAGTAGACAGCCGGTGAGCCTCATCCGAGGTTGCTGCATGCTAATTACTTAACCCGGGAACCAGAGTCTGAGGACAGGGCGCCAGATGAAAACAGGTGTTTCATAATGAATGGGAGGAACCAGAAGAAACATTTTAGTAAAATACATTTCTAAAGAGGAGGTTGAACCCTTTTCCCTTTTAGAAATGCCCTTTTAGGGCGGCAAATCATGAAAACTCAGAAAGGAAGCAATCGTTTATTTAAAAATTCTTTTCACAGATTCCTTTTTGAATAATGTTTGGCTTGTTATTTTCGCCTCTGTACTTCAGGGGTCTTTCCTTTCCATTTTGTGCCTATTTGCAGCGCATTACCCAGTGTGAAGTAAATGCCATTCAGTCTTAATTGGAGTCTCTTAAATGCTTTTTCTAAAGGATTTTTAGCCTCCCTGCGGAAGGCCACTTTGTTATCATCGCCTCCTAGACCTTCCCTCCAGTATAAAATGCTTCTGACAACAGCTGGGTAGCTAATGAGACGGTGCAGGATTGCCAGGACGAATTTCATCTCGTAAAAGGATTTTGTGTTTTTCAAAATTTCTCCTGCATCTGTAAAGTTAACTTGCGCTGACCTGCCAACCTGTTTATGGAGGAGCCGGGCGAGGATGGAAACTTGGAATAAACCAGAACACGTTAACTGAGCTCATGCCCCGAGTTCCTGTTGGCCTGCCTGCGCTCTGTTTCATTTTCCTAAAGGTTTCTAAGGTGGAATTGTATACACATGTGCACCACGAGTGTCCTGTCGCTCGGAAAGTACTTGCCTGCCAATTTTTTGAAGAAAACATGAAAAGAATAAAATCAAACATGAGATTTTAAAAAGAATTTAGAACTGTACACTTTGTAAAAACTGAATCCCTTTCAGCCCTCTGACCGCAGACTGTCAGAACACACGTACACCTCATTTTCCAAACAAGCATGTTCTAATTTAGAACGCCATTAGAAAGTAATCATAGCAGAAGCTTTTAAAGAACCTTTCTTTTTCCCTCTTTTAAGTGGGCTGAGGGAGAGGTGAGGCTGAAAGCCATCTGACATTTTTCACGCTACCTTCAACATATGAATAAATGGCAGACAATAGTAAATGTCTGTACAATATCAGTCTGCCATAACACAGTGCCACAGACTGGGTGGCTTGAGCAGCAGAAGTTTCTTTTCCCACAGTTCTGGAGGCCAGCAGGCCAAGACCAATGTGTTGGTCCAGTTGGTTTCTGCCAAGGGCCTTGCTCTGGCTTGGCAGATGGCCCCCTTTCCCCTCCATGCCTTCGTATGCGCTCCTCTCTGTGTGCGTACGTGCCTACGCCCTCTTACAAGGACACCAGACGTGTTGGATTAGAACCCACCTACAAGACCTCATTTTGCCTTAATTACATTTTTTTAAAAATTGAAAAGCATTTTTTTAACAATTGACATCTTGCTATGTTTGCCAGGCTGGTCTTGAACTCCTGGCCTCAAGCATGCCTCCTTCCTCAGCCTCCAGAGTAGCTGGAAACACAGGCTTGAGCCACTGTACCAAGCTTTTTAATCACCTTTTTAAAGTATCTGTATCCAAATATGGTCACATTCTGAGGTTCTGGGTGTTAGGACTTTAACAGGTGCATTTGGGGAGGAGGGACACGATTCAGCCCCGAGCAGGGTCCTCAGAACGAGTGTGTGAACAAGGATGCATAGTGATGTTCCATAGGCACATTGCATCCATTGTCTTTTTTCTGATTTCTTCACTTTCACCCCTTAACAGATTATGACCTATTCCCCACTCACCCCAATAACACCTTATGTTCGTTAAATATAAGTTGAGTAAGGGGATGCACTGAAGGTGATCATTAGCAGTGGGAATTAACCAGGGTCACTAGGCAGTACCACGTAGGAAGTGAAGCCTAAAATATAAAGAATGTATGGGATAAAATTAGAAAACGGAGTGTGTGAACGTTATCTTTCTGCTGTAACTGTGTGAGAAATAATTTCCCATATCTTGAAGTTAGAGCCCTGTATTCATTGAGTAAATGCTAAGGATAGAAACAAAACTGCTCCTAAAGATGCTTTATCCCAGTGTGGTCTGTAACTATATCTGTGTGTATGCTACCGACTGGCTTTATAACCATCTTTGAGGTCCCTGAGTGTGACATACGTTATTTGGAGAAATGTTTTGTTCCCGGAGTCACTACCTAGCTATTTTTCCTTTTCTCTGTTTGGTTTTTCTGACTCTGTGTGCTTTCCTTCTCTTCAGTGTGTTTCCAATCCAGCAGAGTGACATGCCTCCTCACAAAGGACTCCTAAAATAAGAAAGAAAATGAATAGGGATGCTAAAGAAAGACAGTGTTTAAACACCTGTCAAAGTAAAACCAGAACAAGAATGTTCTTGCCAGAAAATGTAGCGGCCCCATTGAGACAGGTTGGTAATTTGAAGATGATTCATGTACGACTAACCACATTTGTGTTCTAGCCCATACACCTTGTCAGCCACCTCACAGGCATCCAACGATGGCTTCCTGTCTCTTCTAAAGTTTCACGGAAAACTCTGGAATGAGCTGAGTGGTCAGTTTGGGTGGACTGCTCGACTTGTCACACAATGCAAAGATAGTGCTTCCAAAGCACCCCACCCCCTAGATCTAAATTCACCATCTTTAATGGAACAGGTCGCTTAAGATCTTTAAGCACACGAGTAAGCTTTGGATGCATCAGAATCTAGCAATCATAAACGCTTTTGTAAAAAGACTGAAAATTCCCGAGTAACCTCAGAAATTCTTGAATTTGATAGGCATCTCTTGCACCAGGCATTTCCTAGAAGGAAGTTAGACCTTGAGATAGGTGAGGTACAAATCATTACCCAAAAGACTATAAGCAAGACCTAACTAAACCTTTTAGGCCCTAATCTGAATCCAGATAATCATGGGCGTGGAGAAACTCTTAGTCCAACCTCCATACCCATTAGTTGTGACTATCGTTCTAGATTTTTAAGGCATCCTGCAGATTAGGATATGCTGAGCACTCAACCTAAAGAAAGTTAAAAGTCATAGAACATTGACCTTCTTCCAACCGAGAATACTTACTTCATTTGGACCAAGACCCAATTTTAGAGTCAAAATTCAACATCCCAAGGCCTAAAAATGAATCTTACTAAATTCTGTGAAAATAAATTGTGAGGACTTTTTTTTTTTTTAAGACAGAGTCTTACTATGTTGCCCTGGGTAGAGTGATTCAACCTCACAGTCCTGGGCTTAAGTGATTCTCTTGCCTCAGCCTCCCAAGTAGCTGGGACTACAGGCACCCGCCACAATGCCCAACTATTTTTTGGTTGCAGTTGTCATTGTTGTTTAGCAGGCCTGGGCCAGGCTCAAACCTGCCAGCCTTGGTGTATGTGGCTGGTGTCCTACTCACTGAGCTATAGGCACTGAGCCAAATTATGAGGATTTAATTAATAATTACTTATGGTTTTTCAGTGCTTCAACAACCTGATTTTTGTTGCTGGGTACTCCAGTCCTCGAGGCAAAGAGAAAGAAGAGCACCATGGTCCTGTTAGATCTTAAAAAGAGAAGGGCAGAATGAAGAGAGGCCCCCTTGATAATGATTTCTTAGACAGACTAGTGGATAACGGTTTTCATAATCAAGAGTCCTCCAGGACTTAGCCATCTACATAGCGTTTAAAGGTGGTCTTAACTGAAAGTGTATAGAGTTAATAGAATCATAAAATGGAAATTTTTTTTTTTTTTTTTTTGCTGCTTTAGATTTTGACATTAGGCATATTTGGAAACAAGAATAAAATGTAACTTCCTGTGTTTGGCAGCCATGGCAACACATCTTATATAGTGCAGTCTTTTCCAAAACCAAAAGGCACAACAATTTGTATCCGACTAGATGTAGACAGTTGCTAATCAGGTTTCAACATGATTCATGAAGTGTTGTATTAATCAAGTAGAGAGTTGGGCTTTTGAATGGTTTTTGTTTGTTTGTTTTGTTTTGTTTTAATTTTTTTTATAATTTCTGCAGGTGCAAGCATAAAAATAAATTCAGCAACCTCCCAGCTGGTGGGAAACAGAGCCGAGTCCAAGTCGCAGCTCGTTTCTCTCATTCTTGGATGTGATGTCAACCTTCTTGCTTGGTTCCTTTCCTTAGTCCTGGGCATGTCTGCTATAGAATAATGATGATTTCCCTTGTGCATTAGTTGGTCTCAGCAGCTCCCAGCAATTGTCTTGAGACCAGTAGAGAATGCAGGTATCTATTTTGGGTGAGTATATAGGAGTCTATTTTAAGGGATGTTTTTCTTTTCCTGGAGACCTCTACAAGACCAGGAAAATATTTTTCAAAGAAATTTTGCTGCCCTAGTTGTGCTGGATTGTAAATAATCTACTGTCTGTTTTTATTCCCCTCAAAACCTTTTATTGGCCTTTCTATTAACCCCAGCCACAAGCTGAATGGTGAGCTGTACCACCCCAGTCTATGGATGAGGAAGGGACTCTGAAACGTGAAGTTGCCTTATTTGACTAAAGTCACCAGCTATGCAAGTGGAGGGACACACTCTTAAATTCAAATCTTTCTGGCCCTGGAAGCCCATGTGTTTCCTCTGCTGTCCTCACAGGTCTGTGTTTATATTTAAGATGGCTAGTTCTTATTTTTTAAGCACAGTGCCATACTGGGGTGCCACATAGCTAAAGAATTAAACACACCATTTTCTTCTCTGTGAACTTTGTTGCAGAGATACCGAAGTGTCAGCTGTCTCTCCATTTGTATTTATTTGTTCTCCTTAGGATTCTGGTCTAATCGGCGATATTTGATTCTAAATTGAAAGGTGAGATGGGAGAGGTGTGTGTTCCGTTTAGATTGGAATGAAAACTTGTTGCTGGTTGCCAATCTTAAAGGGTGATTGCTAGTAATTGAACATCTTACATTGTAATGTCAGATCCCTGCCACCCCTCACTGGGTCGCTGTAATTCTACCTGGTAATTCTGCCAGTTCCTAAATGCATTTAGTGAATTGAAAGCCTAAAGTATAGATGCATAATTGAGCACCTGTAATAATGTCATATTACAGAGAATTTAGTTTAAAAAATGGTTTTAGTTTTCTATATGGTTTCATAGCTTTCTAAAGAGATCCAGATTCTCATGTGTGATGCCGAAAAGGATGGAAAAAAACCAAAAGTTGGGGTTTAGTTCCAGTTCAGTTAGATAATTTGCCTTTTCTTGTTTATTTGCCATAGAACTAAATTGCCTTTCTAACTTCCTTAGTTGGGAGAAAGAAGGGGAAGGCTGCAGAAAAATCTGAGATGCTTAATTGGAGTGTTTAGAGACAGAAGGAGGACATGTTAATTGGCGTAGATGTGGGGAGGCTCTTGAAGAAATTAATTTTCACCACTCATTACTGTGTGAAAATAGGAACTCCTTAAACAATTATTTTACATATAAATTATTCCAACTGTTTTTCAATTATTTGTCTTTGATGAATCGTCTGTAAATTACATCCTAAGGAGCAGTGAAGTGTTTGCTTACCTGAAAAATGTGTCAGCAATGTCTGTACCATTCTTAGGAGTGTTAATCATCCTTCCTACTGGCTTTGCTATTTTCCCAATTTCAAACGTTATTTGTTATATTATCATTCAAAATATTTGGAATTCGGCAGGAAGGCCCTGTTGGAAACAATTTCCTCTGCGTGACAAATCTAAAGACCTGTTAAAATAAATCATAGCCTAGTTGGGCCAGGCCTTGGGAGTTATCGCCACACATTTCTCCGTGATTCCGTTATTCATTTTATAAATATTTATTGATGGCCTTCTGTGGCGTAGGTACACTATAGGAGCAACATTAGGAATCAAACCAGATGGGGGGCCTGTCCTCAGGGAACTCCTAATCTAGTGGTGAGGTTTATTTTTTCTTCACATATTTCCTCCTCAAAGAGGCAATCGATTTTATTTCCCCTACTCATCTAATAGGAACAATTAAAACTTATTTTAACAACTTCTGAAAAATCAGTGAATTGCAGCTAGCTACTTCTGAAATTCAGTTATGAATTTTCTTCCATCATTTTAGAACACAGGAGAGGACTTTGGAATAAGCTGCTTGATGTGACGGTGCCCTGATTCTATGTGGAGGCTCCCCGTGTAGTGCTCTACCCCAGATCTTGGGGGTACAGCTCGTTATCTGGAATGCTGGCTTCACACCCACCTCATTTTAAAGAAAGACACCAAAATAGAAAATCATGCATGTGAGGCATGCTTAGTGACTATGTTGGAGAGAAGAATGTATAAAATCAACACTAAAGACACCATTATGATAAAATTATTTTTAAAAAAACTAGTGGGGTTGTTTTTTTTCTCTCTCTCAAGAGGATTAAGCATCCTAACTAAGGAATGTTAATCCTTTGCTTTTCAGAGGCTTTTTAATGGTTCCTTATTTAATTCGAACAAGAGATTTCCACCTTTTAGGCAATGTTTTGAAACTAGGCTAAATCTCTGTAGTGCCTAAACAATTTTGCCCTGAATTTTAACTCATAATTTGGAGACCATTTTGTGCCACGCCTGTCATTGAGAACTAATGCTCCCGTGTCACGCCCGAGCCCCTGTGGTCCCCTGCAGCTCTGCTCACCCCACACTTAAGTCTGTTTACAGATGGGTGGTTGCTTGACTGATGTCGGCCTCCCTTGTTGTCCGTAAGCCTCCTAAGGGCAGATCCGATCTGCTTTTGCTTACTATTGTAGACCCTTTCCGTCATAGCTGCTTGATAAATCATGAATGAACGCCTCCATTGCACAGTAAACACGTTTTTTCTATATCCTTATCTTTGCATGGTTTTTTGAGACAGTCTCACTCTGTTGCCCAGGCGAGAGTCCTATGGTGTCAGCTTATCTCCCAGCAACCTCCAACTCCTGGGTTCAAGTGAGCCACCTGCCTCAACTCCTGAGTAGCTGTGACTACAGGCACCACCATAGCGGCCAGCTAGTTTTTCTGTTTCTAGTAGAGATGAGGTCTCGCTCTTGCTCAGGGTGGTCTTGAACTCCTGAGCTCAAGGGAGCTCCCACCTCGGCTTCCCAGAGTGCTAGGATTACAGGTGTGAGCCACTGCACCCGGCCTACCTCTTATCTTTTTGTGGCCTTCTCTTCCTCCTCTTCCCTGGATGTCTTCCTGGTAACTCTGTTTAAGGGTGGCTCTATTACCCTGCAGCTGTCACAGCGCAGGTGGCATGACCTTCCGTCAGCTCCCCAGGGCTATTTTGCTTTCCATGGTGTGTACATCTCAGGCACATGTCATCCCTCTGAGTTTCCTTCACGTTTCTTTGCTGCTGTCATCCCCTGACTTCCTGGTCATTTCCTCATATTCACCAGATGAGCTTCAGTCACTCCCTGTCCACCCTAAAGTCCTGCCATTACTCAAGAGAACTCGGCCCCCATGCGGTCTCTCTGTGGCTGGTCTGACATCCAGGCTGGCACAGTGTTGCCACCCGGTCCCTACTGCGTCTTCAATCCCGCTGCCACTCCTGCCCCCAGGCACCATCTCCTCAGCCCATAAACATGTTTGAGTGTCTTTCACGCTTTGTGAATTTGAAACAAACAGCAAACAAAACCTTTTCTTCCACTTGATCATTCTCCAGGCCAAGAAAGTTCAAGGTTCTTTATTGCGCAAAGCCCACTTGCTCCTAAATGTAATCATTCTCTAAGACTTTACCCCTGGTCCTCAGCAGCTGCTTTTGTTTGGAAAACTCAACTTCTTGCTGGTGTGCCAGTAATGCATTTCTGACTGTCTGTTGGACATCTTCCCCAGAATGTCCTGCCAACACCTGAAGTTCATGGTGTCTGAACACAAGCTAGCAGTCTTTCCTCCAAGGCTTCTCTCCTCTTGACATCCTACCACTCCCTTGTAGAGAGAGATTCGGGCCATGGAGTTCTCTGTGACTTCTCCAGGCAGTTCCTCAGACTCTGTTCTTCTTCCTTGCAAGATACATTCATCATTTTCAATCCCTTTTCCCTGCTCCTGTCCAAGTTCAGATGCCTGGGTTGTTATAGTCATCTCATAACTAAACTACAAGGATATAAATCTGGGTGCCTTGGGGACTTAGGGTGACCAGTTGATAGAAATAAATTCTCCTCTGTGAGATATCTCTCCCAGCATCCTGTTTTCCATTGTATATGCCTGTAGGTTTCATTTCTGCCTTGGGAAGATAGTCCGGAATGCTACACGTGGCCACATTCTGTCCACAGATACCAGCCCTGGGGACGGGGTATGGCTGCCAGGGGACTGTTGGATGTACAGACAGGGATAGTCCCATTATATGTAGATTCTTAGGGCTCTTATTTATCCACTAAACTTTTGACTTAAAAATATTGGTCCAGATTTAACGTGCTATTTTATTTTAATAATAATTCTGGCACATTCATCCTCTATGGGAAATTTTTCATCATTTTGTCTGAGGCTAAATGTTGCCATTTACTTTAAAAATGATATTTCACTGGATTTTGTTTTGCAGCATATATGTAAGGCCTGCCAGCTTCTCTTGTATAGTTCTAGCACATCCGCAGCGTTAGTGGGGTGATCATTACCCTAATGTGAGTGTGTTGAGGTTCTTTCTCACTTGGCACAGTGTCCATCAGGGAGATACTCACCTTTTCTGCCTTTTCAGACACACAGCACACACTCTACTCTCCAGGACCTGCACCCACCCCAGTCTCTGAGAGACATCGGAGAGGACTTGGAGTTCAGGGGAGCAGGGAAGGAAGCTGGTGGACTCCTGCCTTGGCTTTCATCTCTGTAGCAGACTTCTTGCTATTCCTGAGCAGAGCCATCATATCTGTTCAGAGAGAGAACCCTTCCCTTGCAGGGAAAACAGTGGTATTCAAAACGTAAAATGCTGTTGTTTACATTAGAATTGATTTTCCATTTGTATTGTGACCCTTTTTCTACTCAGTCTAGAATTTCTTTAAACCCCGAATATGAACGACTTTATTTAATCTGTTAAATATCCTGTAGCAAGTCTTGGGGATGTTGTTCATGTCAGTGAATCAGAATGTCATACAGCTGCACAAACATATTCCTTCTGCAGCCCTGCTGGCCACAAGTTTAAACTCTGGAATTCTCCGTCAGTGTTTGCAGGCAGATGGAAGTCTTTAGTAGCTGTTCCCTTTGGGAGTTTAAAAATAATGGCTGCCTCTGTTAGAAAAACAAGGTTCAAAATTGATAGTATCAAATTTCTAAAATTAATATTATGGTAAATAAGGACTCTGAACAATCAAATGACTATAGTCAATATAAATTACAGAGTACACTCTGCCTACAACCAGTGTGAAATTAACTGCAATGACATTGAATATTGTTTTAGGGAGCCAAACGATACCTGCCCTAATTTTTGGGATCAGTCAAGTCAGTGATTGGGGTAGAATTGAGTTATTATTCGTTAGAGTTTATGTCTTGCCTTCTCTTAAAATAGAGATCGACTCCCACCCAGTGAACTCCTCCCTGTTTTGTACAAAAGACACCCCAGACAAACTACCTGAGTTTAAATCCTGCTCACCAGTGTGCAGCTCTGGGCACATTGCTTGATCTCCTTGGGCTTCAACTCCCTCATCTATAAAATGGGAATAGGAATAGCATCTTCACAGGATGTGGTGATTAACAAGGCAATATTCGTAAAGCACTCAGAACAGGTCTTAATGTGACCTGTAAGACTGATCTACTCAGCAAAAAGCAATATGAAGAATCGTAGAATTTTTAAAGTTGGAAGGAGCCTAGCAATCATTTAACCTCCTAATTTTAGCAATGAAAAGTTCGTGTTCTTGCTCAAGGTCACAGGGCTGGTTAAGTAGCAAAGTTGGATCTAGACTCTGGCTCTCTTTTTGGCTTACAGTTCACCATCCCACTTGAGTGGTCAAAGCCCAGAGCAATAACTTAGATTCACTGCCTGTCCTAATTGTGCAATGTCCTCTGCTTTTTTGTTTTAGAGTCTAGCTGCTGTTTTAGAGCTATCAGGAGATCAGTGTTGTTGGTTCTCTATGAGTTTAGCTATTATATTCTGATGAAGACAGGCTGGTAGGGTGGGAAATAAGCCCTGATCAGGAATCAAATGACCTAGACTCCTGTCTCTGCCACTAGGCAACAATGCAGGAAAACACGTAACCTTCTTGGGTCTCAGTTTCCTTATACATAGAGCTTTAAGATATATAATATAACGTGGCAGTATTAAACATGATTATCATCCCATTGTAGTTAACACTGTAACCTAGTGCTTTTATAAGTTACATTGCTCAGAAATGCTGAGTGCTTAATATGCAGAGTAGGAATATATATATAAAACTATTTTAAAAATAGAAGATAAGCAGCTTCCCCACCTTTAAACTTGCTTAGGTGAACTTCTATTTTAGCAAGATTTCAGGACAACCTCAAAAAATCATAGAAAGGTGGCTTGGCACCTGTAGCACAGTGGGTACGGCGCCAGCCACATACACCAAAGTTGGTGGGTTCAAACCCGGGCCGGGCCAGCTAACCAACAATGACAACTTCAACAAAAAATAGCTGGATGTTGTGGCTGGATGCCTTATAGTGCCAGCTGCTTGGGAGGCTTAGGCAGGAGAATCGCTTGAGCCCAGGAGTTTGAGGTTGCTGTGAGCTGTGACACCAGAGAACTCTACTCTACTGAAGGTGACATAGTGAGACTCTGTCTCAAAAAAAAAAAATGATAGAAAGGCCAATTAGCTATCCCAGAAACCTAGGAAGGGAGATATTATTCGCATTTTCCAGCTAAAGGAACTGGTAATGATATCCTTTCTCAAAAGAAGAGGTGTGTGTAAAGCTCATGTTCAAGTACTGGGTTGTGTGAGGTCTTGCTAAGATAGCATGTTTTGATTTTGCAACTAAAGTAGCTTTGCTTTGAAATGCTCAGGTACTAAAAATCAGCTCTTCTGATGAATCTCACAGGCATTCAGTGAAAAGAAAGATGCAAAGGAGCATGCTGTATGAGTCCAGTAAATTAATGTTCAAGCACAGGTAAAATATATTGGTGGTTATGGACATCAAACGAGTGATGGTCTTGGGGGAATGAAAGGAGCGGGTGGGTATTGGTTGGGAAGAAATCTGAGGAAGCTTTCTTTGGCCTAGATGTGATCTCTGCCTTGGTCTGGATGGTGACTGCCTGTCCAAAACCGCTTAATTTCTATATGTCTATACAGAAAATCTTGAAAATCTTTTTGGAAAATGCTCCATAGCATTAATTTTAATGACAGTAGAAAGTACTGGTCTTAATCCCAAGTCCCATTAAATAACTCTATAGTATCTTTCAAGTGACAGAGGAATGGAAATTGGCAAATCAGGAGGCAAGTATGGTTGATACATAATAAAAGCAGTCTTCTTCTCGGGGGACTAAAGTCCTTGCATGATATCCTACTGTGGTAATGTTTTCATGGTCTGTTCTTTTTCTTTTAATTTCATTTAATTTCTTATTTACATCTGTTCTCTTACTCTTGGGGAATTAAAAAGATAATGGCTAAATAATTTTTAAAATATTTTAGTTATGATTATTACCTTAAGGCAGATCTTTTTTCAGGTTAATTTAAGGGTACAAAGAATTAGGTTATAGTGTTTGCATTTGTTAGGTAGAGTCCCTCCTGTAGTTGTGTCCCGCCCCCAGGACATGTGCCATAACAGCTCCATACTGTGCCCTTTAAATGGGAACACCCCAATCTCTCTCCTCTCCTCCCCTTCCCTCCCTCTTTTCCCATCCCTCCATCTTGAACTGAACTGTGGTTTTCTCTTATGTGGGTGTATATTAGATCGTCTACTGGCTTCATGTTAGTATTGTGGACGTTGGGTATTTGCTTCTCCTTTCTTGTGATACTTTACTAAGAAGAACGTGTTTCAACTCCATCCTGGTTAATACAAAAGATATAAGGTCTCCATCTTTTTGTGGCTGAATAGTATTCCATGGGATGCATATACAACAGCTTGTTAATCCTTTCCTGGGTTGGTAGGCATTTAGGCTGTTTCCACATCTCAGTGATTGTAAATTGAGCTACGATAAACAATCTAGTGCAAATGTCCTTATGATGAAATGATTTTTTTCTTCTGGGTAGATGCGTATAAGGCAGATTTTTTTTTTTAAAGGAAATCAACTTTTGAGCCAACTAAGATCTTTTCTAACTCTGACGTTCTATTATTCTCAGATTTTGAAGTGGTGGTATATATTTATCTGTAGAAAGTTCAAAAATATTCTCATTCCCATTTTTATTCACATTAGCTATTTCATATGCTCCTGGACAAGGCTTTATACATTTATTTTAGTGTTCCCTCCTAGATATATATCCTATGTCTCTGATGAACACAGCACTGGTAATGAGAAGATTTTTCTTGGCATAACTTTGAAAGGTCAGCCATCCTTGATTTGTTCATGACATGATCCTAAGCTCAGCACTGGTGTGTGCCTGTGTGTTGGGGGCATGTTTGGAATCCCTTTTCTCTGTGTGGTTTCTCAGTAACTGTAGAAGAAAAATTCCTCGTTCCATGCTGCAGCTGAGCCCCTTGCCTGCCATTTTACAACATGTTTAATAGTGTTTATTTGGGTCCATGGAGCACTAAAAAGTGTTGAAATAGCAATTTGGTGGCCCATTAGGGATCCTCTGAATGAGAATACTTAAATACTGGGAATTAAAGGTGTTAATAAAAGGAGATTTTATTTTTATATTTATTTATTTATCTTTTAAGACAGAGTCTCTGTGCCCTTTTTTAGAGTGCCATGGTGTCTTAGGTCACAACAACCTCAAATCTTAGGCTCAGGCAATCCCCTTGCCTTAGCCTCCCAGGTAGCTGGGACTACAGGTGCCCACCACAATGCCCAGCTTTTTTTTCTATTTTTAGTAGAGATGAGTTCTTGCTTTTGCTCAGGCTGGTCATGAATTCCTTTGCTCAGGTGATCCATCCACCTTGGCCTCCCAGAGTGCCAAGATTATAGGCATGAGCCACCACACCTGGCCAAAATAAGGAGATTTTTAGAAGAAAGATGACAACTCTGAAGGATATCACTTTCCAAAATGCCTTCAAGCAGAAATCTTTACTGTTGATAAAAGACAGTACCTGCTAAGGTCTCGTAGGGCTGATAATCCCACCCTCTCCCCCCGCCCCCCCCAAATAAGCTAAATCTTATTCCTCAATTACCGCCATGCTAGCTAATGCCACATTTAAATATATAAACTTTATTTTAGAATGGCTTTAGAATCGCAGAACCCCCAGCTTGGTTCCTCCTATTGCTAGGATCCTACATCAGTATGATGCCTTTGTTACAACCAAGGAACCAGCCCTGGCATGTTACTGTCAACTAAACTCCATAGTTTACTAAGATTTTACTAGTTTTCCCCTAATGTCTTTGTTTTTGTTGTTCCAGGATCCGTTCAAGATGCCACATTACATTTAGTCCTCGTGTCTCCTTAGCTTTCCTCTAGTCTGACCAGTTTCTCAGACTGTTTTTGTTTTTCATGACCTTGACAGTTTTGAGGTATACTGGCCAGGTATTTTGGAAATGTCACTCAGTTTGGCATTGTCTGATGTTTCTCTTGGGGTTCCAATGGGGTTGTGGGTTTTAAAGCATCATTCTTATTCTATCACATCATATCAAGGGTGCAGACTGTCAGCACAACTTATCTCTGATGATGTCAACCATGACCATCTGGTTTTGTGGGATTTGTTAGCATTCTTCACTGAAAAGTCGCTCCTTCCCTCCCTCTCTCCACACTGCAGTCTCGGGAAAGAAGTCACGAGGGGTAGCCTGTGGTAAATCAGGGCAGAGTCAAGCCCCCTCTCTTTGAGATGGGAGGATTTATATAAATTATTTAGCCTTCCATACAGATTGATCTTGCTCACATTTATGTATTTGGTTAATATTTATCAGTATGGATTTGTGTATGTTTATTTTACACTTTGGCTTATAACCTAATACTATATTATCTATTTTGTTGCTCAGATTTATTCCAGCTTTGTCCTTTGGAAGCTCTTTGACTGGGCTCCTGTGTTACACCGATGCTCATTGGTTTGTTTTTTTGATCATTTTCTCACTTGCTGACACTATAAGGTACTGCAGACTCATCTCCTGTTCTCCCTGCCCCAGCTCTACCTTTCTCGGCTGGGATCTGGCTCCTGTTATTGGAGTGTGCTGTTAGAAACCATGATCTGAGCGCTGGGTGGGCGAGTCGCTATTGGGGCATTACTGCATCTAGGCCCTCAGAGAGGGGAGCTAGGAAATACATGTCAGTATGCTAAGCCGTGTGTGTTCACATATCTATATTTTACTATGCACCCTTCTATCTACCAGGCTAACCATGAGTTCATACAGAGGTATCCAGCTCTGCTTGGGGCCAGATAAATCCTTCTCATTTCACCTCCTTGCTTATGAGAACCTCTCTCCCACAAAGAGAAATCTTGGCTCTCACCCTTTACTGTCCATTCACGTACTTGTTTGATTCCAGTATACATGTATAGCAGTTTCAGAATTTTTAATCTGTGCTTCATACAATGCCACACATTTTACGTCTTCTCTTCTATTTTGCTTTCTCTCCACTGGCCTCCTTACAGGAATAGATCTGATTCAACCCAATGTAAACTCTGATTAGAGATAGAGTAAGGTGCTTCTTTAGATAACTCAAGACAAGAATAGCCACTTGGCTGCCTTAGAAACCGGGATCCAGTCTCATCTGACCCGTACCATCCATTTACTCTTATGTTTACCTTATTGTTTACTTGCTCTTCTGCCCAGAAATTATAGATATGCCTTTTGTATGACAGTACATATTTTAAGCCATTGTTTTAGTTGAGAGAGAGATTTAATGTTGTAAATGTAGAAAATAAAGTTAAATTTTCCCGGCTCAGCGCCTGTGGCTCAAGTGGCTAAGGCGCCAGCCACATACACCTAAGGTGGCGGGTTCAAATCCCCAGCCCGGCCCGCCAAACAACAATGATGGCTGCAACCAAAAAATGGCCAGGCGTTGTGGCGGGCGCCTGTGGTCCCAGCTACTTGGGAGGCGGAGGCAGGAGACTCGCTTGAGCCCAGGAGTTGGAGGTTGCTGTGAGCTGTGAGGCCTTGGCACTCTACCCAGGGGGACAGCTTGAGGCTCTGTCTCAAAAAAAAAAAAAAAAAAAAAAAAAGTTAAATTTTCCCTATGCACTGTTCTAATATTTGTTTGCCATAATTCTGTGGCCATTAGAAGGGCAAGATTTTAATGGAAATAGAAAAATGATAATAGGCATTTCACGGATGCCGGATAAGATAGAGCACCTGTGGGAGTCCGGCTGGAGGGGAGCAGGAAGCGGGAAGATCCACCGGAGCGTGAGGACTCGCGTCCTCGCACTTTAACTCTAGATTTTGAAATGCATTGTGGTTCCTGTCCATTGGCCTGTAAGGTTTATGTAGGTAATCTTGACAGCAACAGCAACAGACTGAATTAGACTGGGCTTTTGACTAGTATAGACCACTCCGAAGTGTGTGGGTTGCTAGAAAGCCTCCTGGCTTTGCTTTTGTTGAATTTGAAGATCCCAGAGATGCAGCTGATGCTGTCTGGGAACTGGGTGGCAGAGCACCGCGTGGCTGCAGGTCAGAGGGGAACTGTCCAATGGTGGGGAAAAAAGGTACAAATCATGGCCCACCTCCCACTTGGGGTCATCTCCCTCTAGATGATTCTGGTAGGAGGAGTCCTCCCCCTCACCGCAGACCTCAGGAAAAGAAAGAGATCACTGTTGGGGGAGAGAAATTATAAACCCTCCCGATCCTTCTCCAGGGCTGGAAGCTGATCTAGGTCAGAGAAAGGAAGCAGAAGGCCACCTTGCAAGAGAAGTGCTTTACAGGAGGTAACTTCATGTGACAGGAGGATGTACAGAAATTTCACGTTTCGTTGAGACTTCATAAGCTTAGTGCATTTTTAAAACGTTCAAATCTGTTTGTCTCTTGGAATAGTGACACAAAAAGTATAGTTCTCTATGATTTGAAATGGATCATATCAGGCATATAATACCAAGAATTGTTACTTTAGAATGTTCCCTGAAGCAAATTGAATTTGCTTTGAATTTTAGTTTCCCACAGACTAATAATAAACCTCTGAATTCTGCTCAGCTAAAGTGTGATTTATTTTTTATAAGTAGTAACAAAACTGACAATTGAACTAAGATTTAATTTTTTCCCCATATCTGGGATATGGTATGTAACTGTAGCTGAACAAGCAGCCTTGAAAAAGCTGCCCTGAAACAAACTAGCAGGTAAAAATAAAAGCTACACCATTGTAATAAATTAGAGGTTTTTGAAATGTCCAACCATTTCACCCTGGGCAGAGATTGCCTGGTTCGTACAGAATCTGATAAATTCCAAGCAAGTTTACCTTTGCTTTAGGTTAAGGTGACCAGATTTTAACATTGGTAAAGCGGGACACCATTGACCGGGAGGGGGAGGGTTCTTAATTAAAAATTTGGTCTATACTGAGCAACAAAAATTTTCATAGAACACAAAAATAGTATTGTAATATATTTTTTTAATTTTCAACATAAGTATAATTTACAAATATAATACATTAAAAAATTATGTATAGTATTATTTTATTCTTTGGCATATTTCTCATTTGAGTGAATTTTTTTTTTTAGTAGATTGCTCTTGTTGTTTAAAAGATCATGAAGTTTTTCACAATAATTTTTTAAATTATATTTCATACATAAAATGGCTTTCAAAGTCTCAACACTTAATTGTGATTTTTCTGATGTCCACACTTTACTGTAAAAAAAAATGCATTCAGTTGCAGCATTAGTTCCTGGTAAGGACAGCATGTATCCCACAATTTTTAGTGCATTATTGTATGGAACATGATTTGTTTCAAAATGATGAAATATTTCTAACCATTTGTTCTCTATTGTGATTTTTTGCTGATGCCCAAGATTTAACCTTTTCCTTATCAATATATTTTTTTAATAATGATACCTCATAAGTCATAAGTGTCACTTTCAAGGCAGGTGCTAGACTTTTTGCTGCCACTATAAAATATAAATAATATGAATACTGTCTGCTAAATTCATGAAATAAATAAATAAATGACTTACCTAAATTATCTGAATAGCTGATTTGTTGATATCACTTGTTTAACTAGCACTAGCACGCAGTAGGATGTGTATCATCTGAGAGACAGTTACAAAATGTTTTCGTGGTTGCCAGTGCCAAAAATGCCATTGTTCATTAAGTCCAAACGATGGTGGTCAAATTCTAACAACTGATCAATAATGCAAACTTTGATAAGCAGTTCTCAATAATCAGTTCTCAAGAATTATTTGTTATTATTAAGGTTTAACATTATAAAATTAACAAAAATAATATAAAACTCATATCCTGGCGAAATAGCCACATAGCAGCCGAAAACCGTATGTTCCCTTCCCGTTCTCCTGCAGTTCCCTAGCTTCTTGTGCATTCTTTCCAAAAATCAGGACTTTTTAAAAATGCCGTGGGACGTGGGACAAATTATTAAAAATCGGGGCGGTCCCACTAAAAGCGGGACGTCTGGTCACATTACTTTAGGTCCTAAGTTTCTTACATAATTGCTGTATGTGAACATATAGCTGTTTGTAACATTCTTTATTTGGAAATTTGGGGTATCAAAATACCAATGTCCTGCCAGTTTAAGGGTACACATAGAACTGAACTTTGAGTTACTGTGCAAGATTCATTTTTCTTGTGAGGCTGTCATTTGTAATGTATTTTGGGAGAATCCTTCAGATCAAAGTTTTGGTTGCAATTATTGTTTGGCATCAAAGCCTATTGTTCCTTGCAAACTCAAATCTGTGAGCTTGGTACAAAGTCCAGGTACAACATTCCTATCAGAAGCCGTCCTTATAGTATCTTGTAAAGTGCTTTTGAATTAATAAGTATTAGCATAATAAAGAAAAACTGTTATAGGAATAAAAAATGATAACTGTAATATTGTCTAAGCACAATAAATTACAAAGACACAAAGAAAAATAGCCCAGAAAACATAATTTAAGAAAATAAAAGTTGGTAAGCTTGTTTTTTAAAGCATATACAGCAGAGTGTTCTAAAAGAATTATTTATCACACATGATTTCTCTTTATTTGCTTTTGTTATTACTGGGTTTCCAAAATGTATTCTCATTGACCTTCAAATAGTTAAGGGTATTGGGAGGAAAGTTGAGACCATCCTTGCCACCTCCTTGTTTTTACATGGCAGCTATCATTTTGTGTGGAATCAACACCAAGCATTCTTTCATGGATATTCTTTTCTAAATGATCTTTCAGTTCTAAAATTTGTGCAGTGGAATGCTATGCCACATTTATCTCACTTTCTCAGTGACAGAGATGATTAAGTGTGGAGCAAAATGAGACTCTAAAATGTCATGTAACTATTAAATATTATAAAAATACTACAAACTCTCATATGAAGTAGACTGAAATTTTCTAAGAATATCCATCATTCACCTCTCAAAGGGAAGATTATTCAAACCTTGAATTATTTTATGTGATACCTAACTATCTAGCCTCATTCATTTTTGGTGTGTATAGTTATGTTGGCACAGGTATTGCCTAAATGGTAAATTTCTGCTTAAATGAAAAAATGAAACCTATGGTATTCTCTGAATTCTTAACTAGCTAGTGGTATGAGAGGTCCTGTTAGGTGTGGGTTTGTTTCAGTGGGAGGATGGAATGACCTGTGTTATTCAAAATATCTTTTTTTTTTTTTTTTTTTAGACAGGAGCCTCAAGCTGTCCCCTTGGGTAGAGTGCTGTGGCATCTCAGCTCACAGCAACCTCCCACTCCTGGGCTCAAGTGAGTCTTCTGCCTCCGCCTCCCAGGTAGCTGGGACCACAGGCACCTGCCACAACGCCGGGCCATTTTTTTTGGTTGCAGCCATCATTGTTGTTTGGTGGGCCCGGGCTGTATTTGAACCCACCACCTTGGGTGTACCTGGCTAGTGCCCTAGCCACTTGAGCCACAGGCGCCGAGCCCAAAATATCTAAAATCACATGGTTCATGACTGTATTTCAAAATATGCTTTATTTTATTTTATTTAGGGCCTCACTCTTTTGCACAGTGGAGTTCAATGGCATGATCATAGTTCACTGTAGTTTCAAACTCTGGGGCTCAAGTGATCCTCCTGTCTCAGCCTTCCAAGTAGCTGGGACTATAGAAATGTCCTGCCACATCTACTTGATTTTCTTTTTTTTAATAAGATAGGTGTCTCACTGTGTTGCCCAGGCTAATATCAAACTCCTATCTACATGTTATATTTAAAATGTAGATATCAAGTGTGAAAAAGAAAGTTCTGATGGATGACAGGTTACTCCTAATAACATGACAGTAGATTAAAAATTAACACTGAAAACAATCAGGAAATTTCAGCTTTTCATCTGGAATTTGTCTGCCAATTTATTCGTATCTACAGGTGAGCACAAAATTCACTAGAGTTACTGTAAAAGAATTTATAGAAAGTTTTAAATGTATTTTAATGGCAATTTGGTCCCAAATAAAAATCATAGAAATATGTAGTATCAATGGCACTGCCAGTGTCCTGGTTGTCTAGAGAAAGGAAGAGATGATTTAAGAGAATTACAATGGCAGTTTGGCCAACTGTGCCAACATGTGGTTTCTAATTGCAAGTGAGGTTTATGGCAGGAGAAAAATACTCTGTGCTTCATTGGTTCAGATGGAAAGCAGGACTTTTATGGAGTGTCAGGGAACCAGATATGCAGGTTGGGAGATAGCAATCCCACTCCATTGGAAGCGAATGAGAACTCATTGTGTGTCTGCATCCAGAGAGATGAATTTGAGACGGAAACTTTGGTTTCTATGTTTGTGATAGTCAGCTCTTTTATATTTTGCAACATGTAAATTGTTCAAAATTGAGCCATCCCTTGAGAATTCAGCCTAAAGTCTCCCTGAAGAGGAAAAACCGTACACCCATTTCTCCCTCGATTTGCCCACTAGTTCAGGGAAGGCAGTCAGACAACAGTAGAAGTGAAGCAATGAAGATTTGCTTCTTTACTTTGGCTTAGCTTCAAAATCACTCTATCCCCCATATCTCTAGCTATCGTGCTATGGCTAAAAGTAGGGTTAGGGAGCCCTTAGAGAAGTATCAACACGGTAGGAAATGTCTTTCCAGTTTACTCTAGCATTGCACAGCCTCTGTGCACCTATGCTCAGGCACCACCTGGAATTACAGCAGCCTTCACAAGTGGGAGGAATGGGATTCATCCATTCTTGTTTGGAAGGAGAACTCATAAAGATTTAGGAGTTGACATCTTTTGGTTGTCTTTTTTGTTAAATTCAGTTTAAGATTTTCCTGGTTTTCGGTATATCAAGTGACTTTCAATTGAAGCGTAGACATTTCTCTATTATTATATGCAACTGTAGATATTATTGAAACTTTTGTTTTAACTGACTTTGACACCTTTCCACCAAGGGAAGCAGTGGTGCCACCTTGCCACTCCCTCATGGAGTTAGAATCCCCCGTTCTCCACTTGTTCTCAGTTAACACACTGTATGGCTGGTTGTCCTTGTTACTGCTGAGCATGGGTGGAATTTCCAAATCCCTGCATGGTCTCCACGACATCACAGTGGAGGTGGCCAGGGCACCTTGTTCCCAGGGCATAGTGGTTTGATACCTCCTCTGTATTGGGGGAGGGGACAGACACCTGCTTCTTGCTAAGTAGAGGTGGACGTCCAGACTTCCTACACCATCTCCATTGATAACTGTGGAAGATGCTTCATTGTCACCTGCCAGGGACTCTCTACTGAGCCTTCTTTGACACCAATGTGGCAGAGGTGTTAGGGGTACTTGTTCAAGCCTCATGAGGGTGGAAGTCTGGTATTTCCGCTCAGCCTTTGCTGGCATATGGGGTCACCATTTGTACTGTGGCATTTGGCTGAAATAGAGAGGTTATTGTCTAGTGTTCTGTCTTGCTAATAACCTTTCCTGGTTATATGGCTAGAAAGAGCACTTTTGTTGAGGCTTCTTATGCTCCATACCTGTGAGCATTCCGGGGGTGCCGACGACTATGCTTCTTGGTGTTTCCAGGTTTATGACTTCGTCAGCTACAAATCTGGAACATTTGAGGCAAAAAGAAAACCCAAGGATCTCACCACTGTGTTGTTTCTGGGATTCAGAGGTCCCCAACGGCTCTTACCTCCCTTCACCTTAGAGAGTCTTCTTGCATTTATTTTGTATATAACATCTGGGGGTGGGGGGACTTGTTGTTTGTTTGTTTAGTTGAATTTAGCAAGAGGAATAGAAAAAGGTAAGTCTATCTTTTCAGAAGCAGAACTCCTTGCTGTTCAATTTTTGGGTTTATTTGTGTTTTTCCCCAATCCTATATGAGAAAGTCTAAAAAATACAGAGAATATGAAAGAATCGTACCCCCACGTATCTACCACTTAGATTGAACACTTAACATTTTATATATTCGACTCTACTGCATATTTATCCATCTTCCCAGTCCATCTATTTGTCTATTATTTTTACTGGACCTCAGTACATATCACCCCTAAACCCTCAGTGTGCATATCATTAATCAGACTTTACTGTTTCTGGTTTTCTAAGGTAAGTTTGACATAAAGTAAAATGTACAAAATCACAACTACCACTGGATGAGCTTTGTAGAATCCCACCATTACTGCGGTCATTTTTATCACTTCCCGAAGTTCCCTCAAGCCCCTTCTCATTTAACTCCTACCTCCCTCTCACTTCAGGAAGAAACTACTGACTTAATTTTTTTTCTTCTTCCTCTTCTCCCCCCCCCCCCCTTCTTCTTGCTGTAAATTTCATTTTGCCTGTTGGAGAATTTCATATAAATTTCTTATATTTCATATAAATTCTACAACTGGTATAAGTCTGTAGTCCAAATCCTTTTTGCCTTATTCTTTTCTGCCTTACTTTACCAGCACAATACTCTTGAGCTCTGTTCCTGTTGTTACATGTATCAATAGTTCTTTTCTTCCCCACTGCTGACACCTATTTCATTGAGTGAATAATACCATGGTTTGTTCATTCTGGCCTGTTTCCAATTCTTAGCCACTTGAAAGTTGGGCTGGTACAAGCCACTGCTCTCTGCTCTCTGCTTAGAGCATAGTGCAAAGCAACTTAAGCTTTTGTGCCATTCTTCTGACTAATAAAATGGCAAAGGGCTACAAAGATACGTTTTAAGCACACAGAATACTCACATTTTCCACGTATTTCGCATTGTTAGTTCTAGCTATCCATTTATCTGATGTTGAAAACATTTGTGCAGTAGAATCAAAAGATAGTTTTAGCCTTGTAAAAATAGAATTTGGCTTCCTGGCACCAAATTTTATTTTGTGAAGGAGAAACAATGGCTTTAACGACACCATAACTGTAATATTCATTACAGGGAATGCCAAAGCGGCCTCTGGAGGAGCATCTTATTTCAGGCATACTTACAAGACTATTTCTGCACAAAATATTGATGGGGTTGCTGCAGATGGGTTCGTGTGTGTCTCACAGACCCTTATTTATCTGGCCCCACCTATTATGTCAGTGTCTTGCTTCTTTTCTCTTTCCCCAAAATGACTTCCTAAGGGAACTATACCTTCCGATTGGTAGACTTACTGATTGATACCAGGGAGTCCTACCCGCTACCAAATGGGACAAAATACACTTTCTGTGCAATTCATGAGAGTGGTCATGCCTACTGTGAACAGTCCAGGGAGGAACGGAGGATGTTTCCTACGTTTATTACAACCTTTCTCTGGCTTTATTTTTCTTTATACAGTTGACGGCCTGGACAAAGCTTCTATAGCAAACTCAGATGGCCCCACCGCAGGTTCCCAAACACCTCCCTTCAAGAGAAAGGGGAAACTCTCCACCATCGGTAAAATCTTTAAGCCTTGGAAGTGGAGGAAAAAGAAGACAAGTGACAAATTTAGAGAAACGTCAGCAGGTATGAGCGTCACATCTTTGTTAGAAGATATCCTGAAGTAAAAAGTCATGTTTTGCAGTATTTCTTTTCTGTTTTTGTTTCAGAAAAATAAAATTTACGTTTGAAATGAAATTATTTCATTTAAGGATGAAATAACTCAGAGTTCTGATTTGCCCCTTTTTTTGTACTGACTTCTGCTTTCTAATATATTCTTACTTTTAAATATATATTTGGAAATTTATTTTTATAATATAAAAAACTGATGTGTGAGGAGGCAGCAGGTGAAATAGGGGAAAATGAGAGGTGAAAACTTGATCCATCAGTGCTGTGGATTTAGCAACACCTGCTTTTATATACTCACACCATTATGTGTATATCTGTCTGGTTCTAGTAGCACAGCCTTATTTCTTAATTAAAACTTAAAAAATGTGTTTTTTGATGTATTTGTTCTATGAATAAGATTTAAATGGGTATCTGAAAGTGCTGCTGTGTTTGTTTAATCTTAAATTTCCATCATATTGTTAGGACAAAGAGATGGTCTGTGTGCTAGGAGAGCCATGACCCTCTTGGTGTGAAAAGTCTTCGATTATTAATTTAATGTGTAGGCTTTTTTAAGCCTTAAGAATTACATTGTTGAGTGCCTTTCCTAGGGACTCATAGAGGAAGTTGACTTTAAATCTCAGGGAAGCATTAAGCCCAAATTAAACTTGTGCCAGTGTCCATGGTGTTTGAAGAGAGACAAGAATTTCTCTCTTGAGTAAATTCAACATTCTCCATAATTAAAAAGTAATCCCTTCATCAGAAACCCTCATTACACCACAGTCTAATATTGTCAGTGCACATCTGGGGTCTTATTGGTCTGTGCTAATATAAGAGCTGGCTTTTCCTTTTAGAGCTGTCAAGTAGAAAATAGGACACACAAGGATGTGGGCTAGAGAAAATCATCTCTGATGCGTCTGCAGCTATGTCATTTCTTTGAGCATTTCATATTTAACAGGAAACAATGATAAGCTATCTGGGATTTATTTTGAAATAATTACAGAGGAGTGGTGAAGTAGGAAAGAGTCTAGACAAAAGAAGACTGGCAATGAGTTGGTCATGGTTGAAGCTGGGCAGTGGGTACACGAGGTTTATTATTCTAGTTTCTCTACTTGTAGATACTGGGAATTTTTCATAATAAAATGAAAAAGAAGAGAGACTTGCTGAAGCCTCTTCATCGCCTAAGTGGCTGGGGTGGCAGGCAGTGGGTAGTGGGGACACAGTGCTGAGTAAGGACACTGGGTGGTGGTCTTGCCAGCAAGGTGCCGAGTGACCTTGTGCAAGTTGCATCAGCCTCTAAGCTTTGATTTCCTTCCCTACAAAATCAGGTTGTTGAATGAGCTTCATTTTAGATGCTTCAGTTCCAGATGCTGTTGGTCCCCAGGAAGATCCTGATTCTCCCAGTCCTGGGCTGGGCATCTTGTTCTTCCTTGTTCTTTGGTTGTGCATAAAACCATACTGGCCTTCTTACACACCTCCCTAAGCACTGGGGAGAAGAATCTGGTTCTTCAAGTTACCATGACTACCAAGATGGGGAGAGCAGGGGGGTATCAGGGTTCCAGATAGCAGGATTAAGAAGATTCGGAGCAGAGAGGATGGAAGTCTCCTCACTTGCCTCTCTTGCCCTTTACTCCCTGAGTCCCAGCTACTAACTTTCCTCTCATTCAAGTAGAGAAGACATCTGCCAAGAACTTCCCCATGCTCTTTCCTTGTCACCTTGTTTTAATTATTCTAACAGCAGGGAGGCTGCAACACCAACTCTGAGTATTTAAGAAAAGTCCTTTTAAACAGGATTTAAGTTAGGTCATCCTGTATTTATTCAGATTGAGGATCACCCGTCATTCTTTGTATTATTTGCTTTTCAAATTCATGTAGAATTTTACATAAGGTTAGCTCTAAAACGTTATTTGTGGATATTTATAATCCCTGGTTCCTAAGGACTACCAAACTACACCAAAAACTGAAAAAGTTATTAAATGCCTCCTCAGCCTATTTTTTCTGTCAAAATTGCTATATTAATAAAATAAAAACAAGCCAAGTATATGCATTAACAATCTTTTGTGAATTTCTGTGCTGCATTTACATGTAATCATTTGTTTTAAGCCCATATGCCTAATGTTTTACTTGAACTTTGTGAGATGTGGTACAATACCCCATTATAAAGTATTTTATTGTCGCCCTATTTTTTTCCTCATAATTTTTGATTAAATCATAACTGTGTACATTAATGCATTTATGGGGATAATGTGCTGACTTTATATACAATCTGGAATGTACATAAAATGTCAATTCCATGCAATTTCCCCTCTTGCTTTTCAGAATCTACCCTATTTATTCTTCAAGTTCTAAGATCAATGCAGTCATTTCAAGATTCCCCTTGACCCATGGGTCTGCAATCCATTCCCTCTGTAGTTCATGTATGTGCTGCTATGCCTCTTTTGGCACTTACAGTTTCTTTTTTATTTTTTCATAATATTTTATTTTATTATTTTTTATTAAGTCTTTCGTACATAGAGCATAAATACATTTATGCCATTATAGGATTCAATGTGATGATTATTTGTACAAATTGGAATGTTTACATCCTATTAAACAGCATAGCCTTCACCACTTTTATCCTATTACAGGATTAAAACATTTATGCTCTACACCTGATAGATCCAACTTGTACTTCCAATATGCTCCATAGTTGTCACCCTATTTTTATGTTTATTTAAAGATGTAATTTTGGAGCTGAGATAGGTGGGATATATAAGGAAAGCTTAAAACAAAGAAAACAGACATAAAATGGTGTATCACGGGGTCGTTTTCTTCACATTGAAGAAAAGTGTCACGTCTAGAGGAAAACTGATATATTTGGAAATAACCAAGAGAAAGGAAGTTTCTTCTTTAAAAGGTTACCTCAAACTGAAATTGAGCTGTTAGGATATAATCAAGGCCGTACACACTCTGGCAGTGAATGAAGGACATCTGAGGCTAGAAGCATGGCGTCTCGGGGTGTGAAGGTGAAGTACATCTGAGGCTAGACACATATCATCTTGGGGTGTGAAGGTGAAGTACATCTGAGCCTAGAC
>NW_003852437.1:5223182-5249216 GCF_000181295.1 Otolemur garnettii | reverse complement strand
CTAGGCGCATGTCATCTTGGGGTGTGAGGGTGAAGTACATCTGAGGCTAGACGCATGTCATCTTGGGGTGCGAAGGTGAAGTACATCTGAGGCTAGACACACAGCATCTTGGGATGTAAAGGAAGGTCAATTTCTTCTAAGAAAAGTCACTCCTCTGTGTTCATCCTTCACGTAAAGTCCGGGCTTCCTAAGCACATCGACATGAATCTTACTGTGCTCCCTACGCAGTCATTAATATTAATGCCACTTTTCCTAGTCGGGATTTCTATTGTAGGAATTTTTATTTGGTGGTGGATAGGGCGCAACACTAATTGATCAATGCCATTGTAATAGTATATTTACTAATTATAAGGAGAGGTAAGATGGGTCCCTCCCTGGCCTGTTCGGTGGCTGTTGAGTCAACTGTATTTCTGAATGCTCCATGGAAGCCTGAAGGACGTCTGGTCCTATGAGACAGACTGGACTCATGTCCAACTTTAGTTCTCTGGCCTTGTTTTAAATAGAAAATTACCAGTGTTTCGACTCTGGGTTAGGTCATGCAGTTCCTGGTGGGTTCTGGGACAAGGACTTGAAGTGAACCTGCCTACCAGGGGAACCTGACCTAGCTGGTGAAGCTGACAGAAGAGGATCAGGATGCCACAGTCTGTCACCAACTCCATAGTTACCAAGATGACATCTTTATAAGTCTCAAGCCAGGCAAATGGAGTAAGCGTACTTCACAACAAAATGATACGGGTTCTGATAGGCAGGGAGGAAGCACAGAGCATCTAGGGAGTGATACTGGGAAATTCAGGCAAGCCTCAGTAACCAGGGTGGTCTTCACTCAGGTGGGAGGATTCAGGTGCCAGATAGTGCCTCTTCTTAGGGAACAGAAAGACTACAACAGAACCCCATCGTGTTTTAAGGAACAGGGAGTAGAGCTGGAAACTAGGATGGGAACCTACCAAAAGACTCAGGGCAGGAATTTGCTATATGAATTCATCCAGTGGGTGAATTTGGAGAAGGGGTGCCCTAGGACCCCAAATCTCTGCTGCTAGAGCTACTGTTTCCAGAATGGCACAGCCCCAGAGCTGGGTGGGCAGAGAGGGGAGGGCTCACTCTGGTTGGCAGCAGTGGCCCCAAATGTATGGCTCTGAGGACATAGGTGGGCAGAGTATCCATTTCTCCCCTCACTGTCCCAGATCTTCCTGAAGGCCACTGTGAGGAAATATTCCTTGGGTGGAACTTTGGTCCCTCACTTCTTGCCCCCAAAGTGCAGCTGACCCCACCTCGTTCCCTGATGAATTCCGGACTCCTCCACCCTTCTAGATTACCCAACCTGACCTCCCCTGCCTTGTCTTTGCTCTTTTGTCCATAACCCTTGGACCTCAGTCATGCTGGGTCATCTCCTAAGCATGCCCCAAGCCATCTCCATCCCCTGACTTTTGTCCCTGCCTTTCCCTGTTCCTCTGAGCAGGAGGTCTACCATGGCTACACCTGTTGAAATACTACCAGTCATTCCAGGGTCGGTGACCTGTCTCTTCTTCCCGAAGATGTTCTGGACTTTTGACTCTGCTGCTGCTGAGCGGGGCCTCCCCTGCCTTGTTTAGACTCCTGTGAGAGTGTGTGTGTATTTTGACTTCTTTTCTAGTTTAAGTATCTGTATTATGCTCCTAATTGACTGTGTGAAGTATTTAAGTGTATAGATTATCTCACTCACCTTAGCTCGACTTCATAAAGCTGCTTTATTATATAAGAACTGGCGCCTTGGATGTACTCAGAAAATGTATTGCTTATTTATTGAATATCCACTCTAATAAAAAGGTGCAGTACTGGGCGCTTTGGGACTAAGAAGGAAACTGAAGATTAAAAAGTCATAATGGGCTTGGCGCCTATAGCTCAGCGGCTAGGGCGCCAGCCACATATACCAGGACCGGGCCTGCCAAACAACATGACAACTACAGCCAAAAAACAGAGCTGGGTGTTGTGGTGGGTTCCTATAGTCCCAGCTGCTTGGAAGGTTGAGGCAATAGAATCACTTAAGCCCCAAAGTTTGAGGTTGCTGTAAGCTGTGATGCCATAGCACTCTACTGAGGGCAACATAGTGAGACTCTGTCTCAACCCCCCCCCAAAAACAGTCATAATAGAAAAGAAAACAAATTAAAATACTAACCCAAACCATGTACTTCACAATTACAACTGTGTACCCCACTATTGAGAAGCTAATAAAATAATTAGAGAAAATTTCTCTTTTCTATATTTTGCCCTTCCTTAAGTGTAAGTTATGCTGGTAAATGAAGAAAATCAAGGAAACTTATCTTCATTCAACTTGTGACTTTTTTCGTGTTGTTAGTAGATAGGGAATACCTATCTAGATATTGAGGGAACATTATTAGAACTGTTAGCATTCCAGCAATCACACTAACTTGTAAGAGTCTTCTGAGAAAAACTTTCCTTTGCTGAAAGGACTCCACATTCCCTAATAATAGTAATGGCTAATTTTTATTGAATGTGATTATATACCAGGTTCTACTCCAAGAACTTATTCATATTAACTCATTAAATCATCAAAACAACCTTATGAACTGTGACCTTTAAACGCTACTCTTATCCCAGTTCTTCTAGTGAGGAGATCGGGGGCCAGAAAATTCAGGTGACTTTCCAAGAAGACACACCTGGGAGTAGCCGAAGGCAGTATTTGAATAGAGTGCCTGGTCAGTACTCTTGACTGTTCTAGTATATTGCATCTCTGAAAGATAACTTTTGCCCAGATGTGTAAGTCTCAATCCTTGAAAGGTGGCTGGGTGACGTGGCTCACGTCTGTAATCCTAGGACTTTGGAAGGCCGAGGGAGGTGGATTGCTTGAGGAGTTCAAGACTAGCCTGAGCAAGAGCAGGACCCCAGCTCTCCTACAAAAAAAAAAAAAGAGAGAGAAATTAGCCAGGTGTAGTGGCAGGTGCCTATAATCCCAGCTACTCAAGAAGCTGAGGTTGCTGTGAACTATGATGATACCAGGGCACTCTGCCTAGGGGGACAAATTGAGACTTTGTCTCAGGAAAAAAAAAAAAAAAAAATCCTTGAAAGGTGACTCTAATACATGGATTTGTCTCCGCCACTAGTTTTTGCTTGTAGGAGGGATTTGGTCTATAGAATTATTTTGATTCTACTTGACTGGCCTGATTTCAGTGGTGTACATGTAGAAAAATGTTTGGCAGGGATCAAAATTATGTTTGATCTTATTAAGGGATAATATTCTGTGTAACCATAGAGACATAATGTTTCTACTTTTCAATATCTAGAAAGTAGGGCAAAGTTGAAGGATTTGCCCAAGGTGATATTTGTTAAGGCCTGCTCCGGTCATATTAATAAATGACAGCGTGTTGATTTTACCTCGCGCATTCCACCAAGAAATTCAGAGTGCTTTCCTGTGTTGTTCACCCTCATATCCTATGGGGGAAGAAGAGGGAATCTCCTGCTACCAATCTGCTGTAGCAGAGGAAGCGACATAACCAGACACAGGCCACCCAGCACCTCCAGGTCCACGCAGGGCTCCTTACTTACACGTTAGACAACAGTTATTTGCCCTCTGAGCAAATGTTTGCTGAGCATCTTGCTCTGCCGAATGTCAGGCCCTGTTAGGACTCTGGTGATACCATTATAGATTTTACTGATACAAAAGAGGCACATCTTCCTTCTCTTTTGGAGCTTACATCCTAGTAGGGGTAGGAAGTAGAAAGTAAACCAATATTAGTAATCAGACAGTGAGAAGAGAAAAATAAAGCAAGGAACTGGACTAGGGAATACAGCGGGGAGGTTATAGTTTAAAATAGAGTGGTCAGGCCAGCTTTACTGGGAAGGCAACATTTGGGCAATGGCAAGAAGGAAGAGGGGAAGGCCCTGATCAATCAGGTTGCAATCATGGAAGTTAGACCTAGCATGCCATTTCCTTCCTTCAGCAATGCATGGAGGGCCCAGATGCAGTGGCTCACACCTGTAATCCCAGCACTTGGGAGGACGAGGCCAGTGGATTGCCTGAGCTCACAGGTTCGAGACCAGCCTGAGCCAGAGTGAGACTTCACTCTAAAAATAGCTGGATAGCTGGGTGTTGTAGCAGGTGCCTGTAGTCTCAGTTACTTGTGAGGCTGAGGCAAGAGAATCGCTTGAGCCCAAGAGTTGGAGGTTATTGTGAGCTATGACACTATGACTCTACCAAATGTGACAAAGTGAGACTCTGTCTCCAAAAAAAAAAAACTGAATACATGTGACCATACTCCGTTACAAACTTTACTCTGCCCGGTAATTTAACAAGTCCAATGCCTCACATTCATGCACCTCATGCCTGTTAACCTCAATTACCTATGGCCAGCACCGTGGACCCTAACAAATCATGGGATTTCATGCTCCACAATTCTACTAGAACAGGAGCCGGAGGTTGAGAAAGGGATTTAACTCTATAATGTAAACGTTTTGTTATGACTTCCTTTCTTCAAATCAAGCCTCATGCAGTTCAAGTTTAAATCCCTCATATATTGGTATTTTGGGAGATCGAAGTATCCAGTCCTACTGAGCCTGCCTATGTAAGTTGAAATAATAGTGCTCTAATGCCTCTGTGTGTAAACAGTGCCTACTGCCACACTGGTGCTGCCCCAATACTGTGTTTCTAGATTACTTGGAATTATGAGTATCTTCCCAAACTAGTTCGCAAAATTCTGATTAACCCACAATGGAGCCTGATACTGTTCATACTTATTCAAATATGGCCGAACACTGTATTGTTACTATAGTAAGACGCTATATATTTTTTTAAACTCTCGGGCTTGAGCAATTCTCTTGCACAGCCTCCTGAGTACCTAGGACTACAGGTGTGCACCACTATGCCCAGCTAGTTTTTCTATTTTTGGTAGAGATGGGGTCTGACTCTTGTTCAGGCTGGTCTTGAACTCCTGAGCTCAAGCAGTCCACCCACCTCAGCCTCTCAGAGTGCCAACATTACAGGTATGACCCACTATGCCAGTAGAAGACCTTTTGAATTTTCAATTGAAGGTGAAAATTTTAAGGTTGCAAAGGACCTTTCCAGCCATCTTGTTCTGTCTCTAAGCCAGGAGTCACCCCTTTCTACAGACACCCTGCTAACATCTCCAACTCCTAACTCCCAGTTCTAATTGTTGGGGAAGTTTTCTTTCATACTGGCCTAAAACAGACTTATCTCCAGTCTTTCTGAGTATCCTGTGTGCCTGTGTCTCCTAATCACATTGATACATGGTCATCCTTCCATCTCCAAGTAATTTCAGTCCCTTTATTTGTTTTCAATGTCAGAGTTTCTCACTATAGCCGCATATTAAATTGTGTCGTTTACTCAGTTCCAGACCCGATGCAGCATGTGCTGGGGACACAGTGATAAACAGTGCCACCTGGTCCTTTGTACCCTCAACAATTCCCCAATAATAAAAAAGAAAAAACAAGCCGGACGGGCTCCCTGCTGTCAGGGAGTCCACAGGGTGCCCAGGTGTCTGGCCGTACTTCATGACCCTCAGGCCCCCTTTTAAGATATTTTAAATGCTAAGCTAATGTGCTGAGTTTCTCTACAATTCTTACTACCTGCACTTGCCCAGCCACATTCACTGTTGAGCATCAAACCCACAGTGAGAGCTTTCCTGCAGGAACACACACGTGCTCATGGCGTCCTGACCAGCGTGCTGCCTGGTGACAGTGGACCCCACCTTGTGTCCGATCTGGACTCCTGTCCCTGTCTCGGTTACTGCTGTGTACTAACATCTCACGCCTCCCTTGTTTATTACTCCTCTGATTAAAGTGCTCCAGCACCACACACACCCCAACCAGGCTTCTGGGACGCTGTCGTCTCTGCACGTCCCATAAGTCTCTGTCTAGCCTTGTCTTTTTCTGTCCTAGCTGCTGTCCTCCGTGATACCTTGTTTGCTAATATTTTCTGAGTGTTTTTTCTTCCTCCCTGATTCTGTTTAAGTTCCTCTTCAGTAGGCCAATTCAGGGAGTGTGAGTGTCTTCCCAGACGTCATTTCTGTCTCTACATCCCGCCCCGTGTCTTGTCGGGCTCGTGCTCCTGTACCGATGTTATGGTCCAGACAGATCAGACACCATCGATTCCGACAGCTTCTCACTCTCCTCCCCTCCTTTTTGTATATCGTGATCTGTAGCCGGAAGAGGAAAAACCACCCCCACCGTCCCTGCCTTCCTGTTTTGACTCAGGACTTCTGACTAACCGGACCATCGAGGTGGCTGGTGGGGAAGACACTTATTCCTATTTTCAAAAACTGGTAGAGGTGGGCGGTGTCCGTGGCTCAGAGGAGTAGGGCACCGGCCCCATAGGCTGGAGGTGGCGGGTTCAGACCCAGCCCCGGCCAAAAAAAAAAAAAATTGGTAGAGGAGGGTTAGAGGAGTCTTGGTGCCCCCTACACGTCCTGAGGCACACATTGTGAGAAGACAGCATTCCTGGGGGGCCCTGCAGGGCTGTGGGAGGCTGGCATCTGGGCCACCTCAGTGAGCGCCCCACGGTGACCACTTTCTGAGTCTTCTGCAGGCTCTGATGTCCCCTCCTTGTCATCCATTCATACAGCACATAGTCACTGAGCTTCTGCCGTGTTCCCAGATGCTGTTCTAGGGATAGTTAGCTCCGGAGCTCGGGGAGGAGTGTTGGGGGGAATGAGAGCGCACGGGGCGCCTGAGGCCAGCGGGTGAGTGAGAGAGGGCGCTGTCCTTGGCGCTGGGCTTGGTGCCTCTGGTACCACCTCTCCTGTCTGCCTTCCTGCCAGGTGGACACAGTGCCCCACTGACTCCTCTCTTCTGTGGAGCCTTTTTTCTCCTGTCAACGGTGGTGCTGGCCCCTCTTTTCTTCCTGAAAACGTTTCCGTCCGTGACTCCCTTAGCCATCCCATCCCTTCTAGGTTTCTTTCATCTTTTCCAGACTGGACAGAAGGGAGATGGTCCCCACCTGCTCTCGCCTTCTTGGTAGAGGGAAAGCTGGTCTGTATGATGTTGATAGCTCACCTTTCTGGGTGGCTCCTCGCCAAAGAAGGAAAATAGAGGTCACAGCTGAGAGAGCGCTCAAATGGTTTGCGTGCAGTCCAGACCTCGGGGTCTCCAGGTTACTTTTGGTCATTTTTGGCAGCCCATCTTAGACTCATTCTCTGGAAATGGACCCCAGTAAAGCAGGCCGCTAAAAACGGGGCTCTTTTGCTCAGTACTAGCTTGTATTAGTTATGCCAAACTCTTGCCCTTTCAAAAACAAAAATAGCTTTTTGTTTGTTTGTTGTTGTTTTTTTTTTTTTAGAGACAGAGTCTCACTTTGTCACCCTCAGTAGAGTGCCATGGCATCACAGTTCACAGCAACCTCCAGCTCTTGGGCTTCTTGCCTCAGCCTCCTGAGTAACTGGGACTACAGGTGCCCACCACAAGGCCTGGCTATTTTTTGTTGCAGTTTGGCCAGGGCTGAGTTTGAACCTGCCACCCTCGGCATATGGGGCATAGCTTTTGGCTTTTATGCAGCTTCTTCCTGCCTTGCCTCTCTGGCTGGCTGGACTGTCAGTTGGTCAGTGAGCCCATAGTCCATAGGAAGATATGTTTATTCTTTTAGACAACTCCAGTGTAGATTCCTGAGATTTCCTTAGAGGTAGCCATTGTGTGGCTTGTGTGGGAGGCAGATAAGCAACAGCATCATGAACAAATTAACTCTCTGTGGCTGCGTATGTGATCGTGGCCTTTCCAAAGATCATTCTCTTGGTCCTTCATCCTTTGGGTGTTTCCTTTTTTTTTTGGTCTTTTATGTGCATGTATGTATAGGTAGGTGTGTACAGTTCTAAGAATTTTAATATATGAGATCTGACAAGTTTGCAAACTCATCCTAGAAAAAGTGCTGCATACCTCATTGCTGAATATCACTGTGGTCACCTTCAAAGTACTCCCCTTGGGAAGCTGTGCATTGATGCCAGTAACTAGTCCACCCTTCAAAGCAATTTTGGAACTCTTTATCTGGAATGAGCATTGGAGCTGTTGTTGTACAATGTCTGACAATTAAGTTGGAGAACTGACCACCATGCACTTAGGTTGGCCTCACTGTACAGACAACTCAGTAAGGTATCATAACCTTGGTATATCAGTATCTCACACCTGTGTTCATGTCACAATATCTTGCTGAGTGGCATTTATTGTTATTGTTGTGTATTTTTGTGTGCTCAGAGCTCTATGACTGCTCTGATGGTCCTTCCAGGAAAATAGCTCCAAAACTGCTTTGAAGGGTAGAATATATCATTCAATAAATCTCCTCTATGCTGTTTATTTTATTTCTTTTTTTTTATAGTCATATCCTACTCTACATCCTCCCTCCTCCGTACTAACCTCTGGCAACTACTGATCTGTTCTTCACTATAGTTTTGCTGTTTCAAGAATGTCATATAAATGGAATTCATTCAGTATGAAATCTTTTGAGGCTGGCTTCTTTCACTCAGCATAGCAGGGTGATTTGTAGGTGATTCATCCAGGCTGGTGAGAGACTCACTGTATTGTTGCATGTGTCAATGATTCACTTTTATTATTGAATAGTGTTCCATGATATAGATGTTACCACAGCTCGGTTATCCATTCACTCGTTGAAAGACATATTCATTGTTTTTAGCCTGGGATAATTATGAAAAAAGCTGCTGTAAACATTTTTATATAGGTTTTTGTGTGAGCAAAAGTTTTGTATTCCTCTCAGCAAGGTGGGAAATGTCGAGTTGCTCCACATTCATGTCAGCATGTGGTATTGTAATCATTATTTTTTTATTATGGCAAAAAAAATCATAAAATTTACTATCTTAACCATTTTTAAACCTGCAGTTAAGTATGTTTACATTACTTTGTAAACAGATTTCTAGAACTTTTTCATCTTGCAGAACTAACACTCTATAGGTATTAAATAGCTTCCTTTTTGCCCACTGGTAACCACCTTTCTCTATCTATGAATTTGAGTACTTTAGATCCCTCATATAAATGGAATTGCCCAGGATTTGTCTTTTTGTGTCTAGTTCCTAGTTTGTTTTGTTTAGTCTAATGTCCTCGAGGTTCATCTGTGCTGCAGCAGGAGGCTGGACTATTTTCCCCTCTTGAGGCTGTGCGGGGTGCCACATGGTGTTCGCCCATCCTTTGTCAGTGGCCATTCAGGTTGCACCTGCCTCTTGCTCGTGTGAATAGCGCTTCTGTGAACACAGATGCGCTGTCGGTAGTTTTATGTTAGCCATTTTAATAGGTGTGTAATGATCTTTTGTTGTGGTTTTAATTTGATTTCACTAATGGCTAATGATGTTGAACATCTTTTTACTTAATTGATGCCGAGTATTTGTATGTATTTATGGGGTGAAAGTGACATTTTGTCAGAAGCATTTAGTGTATAATGATTAAGTCATAATGTTTGGGCTATTTGTCACCTCAAACATTTATCATTCTCTTATTGGGAATATTTCAAATTCTCTCTTCTAGCTATTTTGAAAAATATATTATATGTGTATATATATATATATTTTTAATACACAACTATTTTAAATTATACAAGAACTTTATAGACACCCTGTATATACATATGCTATTAGCTAGTTTGCTACAGAACATTGGAACTTATTCCTTCTATCTCCCTGAAGGTTGTACCCACTAACCTGCTTCTCTTTTGTGTCATTCACACACACACACACACACACACACTCTTCGCAGCCCCTGATAACCATTATTTTATTTTCCTCTCTATCTCAATGAGATCAACTTCTTCAGCTCCCAAGTATGAACAAGGACATGTGATATTTGTCTTTCTGTGCTTGGCTTTTGTCACTTAACATAATGTCTGTGTTTCTATAATTGACAGGATTTCACTTTCTCTTTATGGCCAAATAACATTTCATTGTTTTGGTTTCATTTTCTTTATCCCTTTATCTATTGATGGACCCTTAGATTGATTCCATGTCTCAGCTATTGTGAATAGCGTGCAGTAAACATGGGGGTGCAGGATATACTGCCTTTCTTTCTTTTGGGTACATATTCATTAGTGGGATTGTGGGATCATATGGTAGTTGTTTTTAATTTTTTGAGAAATCTCCAGACTATTTTTTATAATGGCTGTACTAATTTACATTCCCAGTAACAGTGTGTGAGATTTAGTTCCCTTTTCTCTGCATCTTTGCCAGCATTTGTCATTTGTAGTCTTTTTGATAATAGCCATTCTAACTAGGGTAAAATAATACCTCATTGTGGTTTTGATTTGCATTCCCCAAATGATTAATGAGTCATGTTGAACATTTTTTCACATACACCTATTGGCAGTTTGGATGTCTTCTTTTGAGAAATGTCTATTCAGATTATTTAGCCACTTTTTAATGGGATTAGTTGTTTTTTTGTGCTGTTATCTGAATTCTTTGTATATGCCTCAACGTAATATAGGCCATATATAATGGACCCACTACTCACATCATACAGAATGGGAGAAAGTTAAGTCTTTCCTCTGAAACTGGGATAAGGCAAGGATGTCCACTTTACTACTCCTATCCAACTGGGAGTCCTAGCCAGAGCAATCAGGCAAGAGAAGGAAACAAAAGGCATCCAGATTGGAAAGGAAAGCTAAATTTTTCCTTTTCGCAGATGACATTCCATCTAAGAAAATGTAAAACTCTTAGATCTGAGAAACAGAGTTACAGGATACAAAATCAACATACAAAACTCAGTAGCATTGTTGTATACCAATATTCAAGGAGCTGAAAAAGGAACCAAGAAAGCAATCTCATTTACAACAGCAATGATAAAAATACCTCAGAATAAATTTAACCAAGGAGGTGAAAGACCATAAAACACTAGTGAAAAAAAATGGAGGCGTACAACAAATGGGAAGAGATCTTATGCTCATGAGGCAGAATTAATATTATTAAAATGACCATACTACCCAAGGCAGTTTACAAATCCAGTTCTCCCTATCAAAATATCATAATACTCTTCACAGAAATAGAAAAAAACAATCTTAAATTTGTATGGAATCAAAAGGAGCCTGTGGCTCACACCTGTAGTTCTAGCACTTTGGGAAGCCACGGCAGGAGGATTGCTTGAAGCCAAGTGTTTGAGACCAGCCTGGGCAATGTAAGACAGTGAAATCCTGTCTCTAAAACATTTTTTTTTTAATTAGCCAGACATGGTGGTGTGCATTTGTAGTTCCAGCTATGCAGGAGACTGAGCCAGAAGGATTGCTTGAGTACAGGAGTTCAAACATTCTGTGTGTTGTGATCATGCCACTGCACTCCAGCCTGGATGACAGAGCAAGACGCTGTCTCTACAAACAAAAGATCCTGAATATCTGAAGCAATTCCTGAGCAAAAAGGAGCTGTCATTCTTCTTGATGTCAGAATTTATTACAAGGCAACAGTAACCAAAACAGCATGGTATCAATATAGCAGGATTCCATTCTTAATTTTATGGCCAAATAACATTTCATTATATCATTGTTTTTGTTTCATTTTCTTTTTTCATTCATCTTTTGATGAGCCAGCAGAATGGAATAGAGATCTTGGAAATAAACGTATGTACTTATAGCCAACTGATTTTCAACAAAGGCACCAGGAACATACATTGGGGAAAGGATAGTCTCTTCAATAAATGATTCTGGGAAAACTATATATTTATATGAAGAAGAATGAAACTAGACCCCTATCTCTCGCCCTATACAAAAATCATCTCAACTGTATTAAAGATTTCAACACAACGCTGCAAACGATAAGACTACTAGAAGAAAACATAGGGGAAACTCTCCAGGCCATTGGTTTATGCAGGAAATTTGTGGCTAAGACCTCGAAGGCAAAGGCAACAAAACCCAGAATCGACAAATGGGATCTGTATTAAACTAAAAAGTTTCTGAGCAGCAAAGGAAACCATCAACAGAATGAAGGGATATGTTCAGTGAGAGAAAATAATTGCAAAATATTCATCTGACTATGAACTTCTTTTCATGTACTTATCTGCCATCTATGTTTCTTCTTCAGTAAAGTTCTATTCAGGTTTTTTTTTTTTTTATAATTTTAGGGTTTTTTTTTTTCTTACTATTGAATTTTGAGAGTTTTTTATATATGCCAGATACAAGTTCTTTGTGAGGTATGTGATTGGCAAATATTTTCTCCCACTCTGCGGCTTATCTTTTTATTCTCGTGACAGTGTCTTCTGCAGAGGAAGCGTGTTGTCTTCTAGGTACGACACACCTTTTGTCAGGTTGTTTGGAGATGTTTTCTGCCAGCTTGTTTTTTTCCTGGTTTAACAGTGACTTGTAAGAGCAAAAATTCTTAATTTTTTTTTTTTTTTTTTTGAGACAGAGCCTCAAGCTGTCCCCCTGGGTAGAGTGCCATGGCATCACAGCTCACAGCAACCTCCAACTCCTGGGCTCAAGCGAGTCTCTTGCCTCCGCCTCCCAAGTAGCTGGGACCACAGGCGCCCGCCACAACGCCCGGCTATTTTTTGGTTGCAGCCGTCATTGTTGTTTGGCGGGTCCAGGCTGGGGATTCGAACCCGCCACCTTAGGTGTACGTGGCTGGCACCTTAGCCAGTTGAGCTATAGGTGCCGAGCCAAAAAATTCTTAATTTTGATGAAGTACAATTTATCTTTTTTTTTCTTTCAGATCATGTTTTTGATGTCACATATGAGAAACTTCAGTAGCATTTGTTGAAAAGGAAATGTTTATTATCATTTCCCCGGTGAATTGCCTTTGCACCTTTGTCAGAAATTAATTGGCAAACTGTTTGTGGTCTATTTCCACACTCACTGTTCTGGTCTCTTAATCTGTGTGTCTGTTCCTTCACTAATGTCACCCTCTCTTGATTACTGTACCTTTATGTTAATAAGTCTAAAAAGTAAATAGTACGTTTTCTCCAATCTTATTCTTCATCTTAAAACTGTTTTAAATAATGCAGTTCATTTGGCCTTTCATATAAATTTTAGAACCAGTCTGTGTATGTTCTTGAAAAGTTCCTGCTAGGATTTTTATTAGAATTGGATTAAATCTATCTTGCAGTTTGGGAAGAATTGCTATCTTTACTATGTCTAAGTTTCTAATTTGTGAACTGATATGCTTCTCTGTTTAACTAGCACTTCTATTTCTTTAATCAGCATTTAGGAGTTGTTAGAAAACAGCAATAAGATGGACATGGTGGCTCACGTCTGTAGTCCCAGATACTTGGAAGGCTGAGGCAGGAGGATTGCTTGAGCCCAGGAGGTCAAAATCAGCCTGGGGAATATATCAAAACACCATCTCAAAAAAAAAAAAAAAAGAAAGAAAGAAAGAAAAGAAAAAAATAGAAAACACTGTTAGGTTTATAAGTATTTGGGTTTTTTTTATTTTTTATTATAAATGATATATATTTAATTTCAGCCTCTACTTGTTTGTTGCTAGTTTACAGAAATACAATTGTATTATGTTACCTTACAGAACTCACTTACTAATTCTCGTGTTCTAGTGAAGATTCCTTGGGGTTTCTATGTGGACGATTCTGCGTGGGTTCTTTTTCTTTTCCTTTTTGCACCAGCTAGTTCTTCTACAGTAGTAAATAGGAGTGGTAAGACAGGACATCCTTGTCTGGTTCCTATTCTTAGCAGGAAAACATTCATTTAGTAAGTTTTTAGCCAAAGGATTTTGTAGATGCCCTTTACTAGGATGAAGAAGTTCTTTGTTATTATTGGTTTTCTGAGAGTACTTATTACAGATAGATGTGAAATGTCTCAAATGCCTTTTCCACATGATTTGATATGGTCATGCAGATTTTCTTCTTTAGACTATTATTATGGTTGTTTACATGGATAGGTGATTTTGTTTGTTTGTTTGTTTTGAGACAAAGCTTCATGCTGTCACCTTAGCTAAAGTGCTGCAGTGTCATCATGGCTCACAGCAACCTCAAACTCCTGGGCTCAAGCCATCCTCCTGCCTCAGCCTCCCAGGTAGCTAGGTCTACAGGTGCATAGCCCACGCCCAGCTAATTTTTCTAATTTGTGTAGAGATGAGGTCTTGCTCATCCTAGTCTCAAACCTGAGCTTAGAAGATCCTCCTGCCTTGGCCTCCCAGAGTGGTAAGATTACAGGTGTGAGCCACCCACTTGACTAATAGATTTTTGAATATTGAATGACTTTTGCATTCTTGGGATAAACCCCACTGGGTTGTGGTATATTTCACTTTATATATTGCTAGAATTGAGTAGATAATATTTTATTGACAATTCATGATATTGGCCTATAGTGTTCTTAAATTATTGTTGTCTGATTTAGGTATCAGGGTGACCTTAACCTCATAAAATAAGTTGGGAAATGATTTCCAATTCTATTCCTACAAAAAAATTGGGTAGGATTGATGTTATTTCTTCTTTAGATGTTTGATAGAATTCACCAGTGGGCTTGAAGATTTCTCTTTCAACAGGATTTTAAACTGTAAATTCAATTTCTTTAAGAGTTACAACACTATTCAGCTTATTTCTTTTATCTGGGGTGAATTTTGTAGGCTCTCCAGTGCTTTGAAATGAAAAACAAAGTGAAACTCTTTCTCTAGATTTCTTCATGTTAAACCAAATTCCTCATCTCCTTCAGTGAAGTCCGTGTTCAAGTGCTTCTTTCTCAATGAGGTCTACCTGGATCGGCCTATTTTAAATCTCTTTCTTCCCCAACAGCAATCTTTTTAAATTTTTTTTAAGATAGTGTTTCTCTTTGTCATCCAGGCTAGAGTGCAGTGACCTTGTTGTAGCTCACTGTGACCCGGAACTCCTTCCTGGGCTCAAATGATCCTCCTGCCTGAGTATCCCAGGTAGCTGAGACTATAGGTACACACCACCACACCTAGATAATCTTCCTTCCTTCTTTTTTCCTTCCTTCTTTCCTTCCTTCCGTCTTTCCTTCCTTCCTTTCTTTTTTTCTTTCTTTCTTCCTTTCGTCCTATAACGGGTATCACTAGGTTGCTGGAACTGTTAGCCTCAAGTCATCCTCCTGCCTTGGTTTCCCAAAGTGCTAGGATTGCAGGCATGGGCCACCGTGCCTGGCCTCAAAACTTTTTTAAACAGCCCTGTTGAGATATAATTTCTATACCACACAATTTATCCCTTTAATGTGTGTAATTCAATGGATTTTAGTAAGAATCACAACCCATGCAACCATCACCATAATCAATTTTAAACATTTCCATCAGCCTAAAGAGAAATCCCATACCCACTGCCAGTCCCTCCCCATGGCCCCCAGTCTCCCACTTCTGTTTCTCTTTATATAGGCTTGCCTGTTTTCAACATTTCTTATAAATGGAATCCTATAAGAAAGACGTGGGCTTTTGTGACCGTCTTCTCCCCTCAGTGTGTTTCCGTGGCTCATCCACGTTGGAGCATGGCTCAGCACCTCATTTCTTTTCCTTGGCTGTGGGATGATATTCCATGGTGTGAACGTGCACGTGGCATTTATCTGCTTATCACCTGATGGACATCTGGTTTGTTTCTCCTTCTGGCCATTATGAGCAGCATCAATATGAGCATGTGGGTACAAGGTTCTATGTGGACGTAGGTTTCCACTTCGCTTGGTTATATCCCCAGAAGTGAAATGGCTGAGTCATGTGGTAATTCAATATTTAACACTTTGAGGAACTGACAGACTTGTTTTTCAAGGTGCCTACAGCGTTTGACATTCCCACAAGGAGCATGTGGACATTCCAGTTTCTTAATCCTTTTACCAGCATTTGTCACTGGCTGTCTTTTTTACGACCACCACGCTGGTGGGTATGAAGTAGTTCCCTCAATGCCCTGGAGTCCTCTTTTTCTATTTTCCTTTTTTTTTTTCATTTTCCATAGCACATTTTACTTTCTAACATTTATAAATTATTTCAATTGTTTATTATCTGGCCCTACTTCCTATTCTTTTGTTTTCTTCTGTGATAAAACACCCTGCAACCTGGATGGTGCCTGACTTAGGCTGTGCTTTCAGTAAGTGTTTGCTGAATGAATCACTGAAAGGCTCTCAATGGACCTTTTCTCATCCCACATATGAAGCGTCGGCAAGTAAATCTGTGTGATGTGGAAAGCACTGGAATTTGGGGGCGATGACTATTTTCAATCCTTCTTTGGTGTTTATATCACAGAGAGTTGCTTAAAAGAGCCTTAAGGAACCTTGAAAAGCCGTAACAAAGTGAATATTTTACCAATTCAACAGATAGGGTGGGGAGCTGGTCTTTCATCAATAGACAGTGAACGTAAGTAGCTTTGTGGAAGCATTTTAAAGATCAGTGTGGGGACAATATTGACAAAAAAGGAGGCCGGGTGGCAGTTGTGTTTTACTTCATTCATTTATGTACCTGTGCGTTTTATAACTGAACCTAATCAGAGCAAATGAGTGTTAAAAGCTCTGCAGGCAAGAGAGAGAACCTATAATAATTTAACCACACATAGGTTTTTGAAATTCTTCTATTGTTTTCCCAAGGATATATGATGGTGTTAAAATAGATTTCCTTTATAAGCACACATAAAGGATACTGAATATTCTTCATTATTTTTTCCTCTCAATAGAATGAATTTTTTTCCTTGTTCAATCTCTCTATACATCAGTGGATGAAAAGAGTCATTATGGTCCCATCTGTTTATTTGTGGAGCATTTATTGTTCATTAGAGGTCTCTTCTAGGGGTGAAACACATTTATGGAAAAGAGTGATATAATAGGAACGCTTACTTTTTTTTTTGCAGTTGTCATAATTGAAATTTGTGGTTTTGTAAATATGATACCCTGCCACTATGAGTTTAAAATAGCCAGCTGCATAATAAATGGCAAAACCAATAGGCCTCACCTTTTACGGATACATATAAACCATACAATCTGGTTTCTAAATGAAGTTGAAGAGACTCCCTTGCTTCCTGTACATTTTGGAAAACAGATATTGTGTTTAATCCAAGTTGAGCTTTGCATTTTAATCTGTTACGCTGTTGGGCTGAGTTGCATCTCCAGCCACAGTCTTTTCCGGGAAGAGTTAGGTTCCAGAGCAGGTGAACTCAGATGAGCAAAGCACTTTCACGGACTGTTCTCTGAAAACATTCTCAAATGAGCTGTGGATACTATTGATTTTGCTCATTTCTGACTACAAATAATATTTTGAAAAAATCATATCCACTCGAATGAAATGTAGAATTGTTAACTTGTTCCTCCCGCCCCATCACATCTGATTGCTAACAGGGACAGGGAGGAAAGGAGCAGTGTTCCCATAGATCTCTCAGTAAAACAAGGCTCCTATTGGTTTGAGACAAAGTGAGTCTGTATTGCTTTAAGAGAGGATCTCATTGTTTATATCCCTTACTTGGGTGGATAATTTCCTAATTTCATTTTCCTTTGGAGTGGTGCCACTTTAAACACTTTTAAAGGTCCTATAGAACCCCTTCTGGCCTGGGTCAGAGAATTCATGTCAGGAAAGTCCATTATTTTATTTCCTTTGCATATTATTTCCCTTTCTGGTTTTGTTTTGTTTTTTTCATCCTGTGATACGAATCCTGTCCTTATCACTGAGAGCTAAAACCTGGAAAGTGACTGTTCTTTGGCTTACATATTTTCCTGATTTATTTCCCACTCAGAATGTAAGTTGCTATCTCAATTCTTATTTCTTTTGTGTTAGAGAAAGGAGTTTGCGCACCTAGGTTTAGAACACTTTTTGTCCCAAGTTTTCTTCAACCACTTACGAAACTTAGACTTGCTTAAGTTTTGAAGCTGACACTCGGGGATTTTTTTTAATTCCAAAGTGTAAGTATTTACTTAGGACCTATTAGATAACAGGGCATAAGCAACTCTGTGAAAAAAATGTAATAGAAGAAGAAACACGGTTGGAAAGAAAACTGGATACTGGAAATATCCTTCTGAAGAGTTAGAGGACTCATTATGCATCATTGTGGTTAAAATTCTTTGAAAATTCCTCCTCGTTTACTTTTCATTCAACATTTATATAGAACTCTATAGTCCAAAAAATTGTACAATCTCATGTGTTTTTTAATTATGGTATAAAAATCCATACCATAAAACTTACCATCTTACATCTCTCCCCTTATTTTAAGACACAGGATCTCACTCCGTTGCCCAGGCAGGATCACAGTATATGACCATAGTTTACTATTAACCTCAAACTCCTGGGGTCACATGGCCTTCCTGCCCTAGCCTTCCAAGTAACTAGGACGACAGGTGTGCACCACCATGCCTGGCTATTGTTATTATTAATTTTTTTTTTAGAGATGTTGTCTTGCTGTGTTGTCCAGGCTGGTCTTGAATTCCTGACTTTAAGCAATCCTGGCCTCTCAAGGCAAGAGAGGCTTGGCCTCTCAAAGCACTTAGCTTATAGCTATAAGCCACCACACCCACGCTACCATCTGAACTATTTTTAAGTGTATATTTCAGTAGCATTAAGTCTGTTCACACCGTTGTGGAACAGACTTCCAGAACTTTTTCCTCTTGCAAAACTGAAAGTCTCCACCCATTAAACTGCTCTCCTTTTCCTCCCTGCAGCCCCTGTAATTTCTTTTTAAAGAAAACCTTTGATGAATCAAATGCAAAACATTAGTGATACCAACTAAAGTTTAATAGCCTATTTTACATAAAATGTTGACATATTGCTAACGTTATGCACTTCTTTCTTTGTGCTGAGTTTTTCAATGCAATTCACTGCTAAAAAGTTCAAATTAGTCACCAGCCCATGAAGTTTGAAAAATGTCCTCTTTGGGTAATTTGTATGATTTCTACGTATGCAGCTTTATGAAATAAAGTAGGTTTTAAAAAAGAAAAAAAAAAGAAAGGTAAAAAAATAAGACCTTTATTTCTGCTATTCATTTAAGGTTTGATTTTGGATAAAATTTAAGGTAGGAAGAAGGTGTGTGGATATTAATAATAATGACAATTAAACCTCACAGTGTTTTTGCTGTGTATCAGATACTGTTTGTAATGCTTGTAATCTTCCCACTCTGTGAGGTAGGCTACTATTATAATCCAGATTTTAATAATGAATAAGCTAGTGAGGCACAGGAAAGTTAAATAATTTGCCCTGCATTGTCGGGCTTTTGTGTAGCATAATCGGTAACTGAAACTCAGAAGCCTGGCGTGAGTTCCTGTTCTTATCCCGGTATATGCTGCCTTCTAGATCAATAAGCATATCAGAACAAAGTTATCAGTGGAATATTGCCAAAGGAACATACAGATTTTCCTGTACAGATACAGGAAAAAACAGAAAGTAAGAGAGGAAGACTAACGCTTATGTGATCTGTACCTGACACCAAACGCGCTATAAGATGTTTTAATCATCTTAATATCTATTCAAGTTAGGTTTTAATATTTCTGTTTTCATATGTGGTAATAAAGCTCAGAGAACTTTAGGAGTTTTCATCTGCTAATCAGTTTCAGGGTCTGGCTTTGAGCATGAAGGAATACTCTTAAGGGAACTAGAATATATCCTGCATAAATGTATTCTACTAGATAGAATTGTGTCATATGTAATGTGAATAAACTTCTATTAAATGTTACGTGGAAATATTTATTCGGTTAGTGTCAATTTTATATGGAATATAATACATATTATATAGAATTTCATATTTAGAAAACTTCTATATAGAATGTATTCTAACTCTCTTAAAAATTATATATATGTCTATTTATTAGGATAGCTTCAATTCTATCCTATGGTGTAAAAAATACTATTATATGCCATATATATTAAGAGGAATATGTACTTCCTTATCCATTTTCTATTTTCTAGCCTTTCCATCTCCGTGAAGAATTATGAGAGCTAGTAATCACTCTAATAATCACTAAAACAGAAGGGAGGGCCCTTGAAAGAGAGGCTTTCTGTTAAGTGGAAACTTAGCTTTGCTATCAAAGGTGAAGTGTTACCGTTTCAACTTCAGGCAAAAGGTACATTTCCTCAAATCTTATGTTTGGGGTTTATCTTAGAAAATAAAAACTTCAGCTGAAATTCCCTTCTGTCCTATCCCTGAGTCAGGGATCAGGTACAGTTTTCCTCTCCTGGTTGAATTCAGGCCTGGTCTAGTTTCGCTGGAGAAGTCCCGTTCTGTATGAATACTGTGCATTCTGTTGTATGTGCAGGATGGTAGGTAGAGCGAGGGGAGGGAGGATGTGTACATAATGCTCAAGAAAAAAATAAACTTTTTAATCATCTTAAGAAACCTAGTCTGATTAGATATATATATGAAAGTAATAAACATAGATTTTGGAAAATTACGACTCGAATATTTTTACTAACCTAGACTGGTGACTCCCACCTGTTAGTTTGAGTTGGTGATATTTTAATGTGTATCATTTATAGGTTAACTTAAAAAAAAAAAAAACAGAGCAAGCTTTTAAAGATTGTAAGTTACCTCCACCACCCTTGCCCCACCACTGGCCCTAAGATATGAAAAATTCAACCACCTTTAAACCAGGACAATAGTATTAGTATTTAAATGAATGGGAATGTCTTAATTTAGGGAAGTGAAGCATCACCAAGGTCTCTTTCATATCTAATCTTGCTTGCCATTGACTGCATGATCTATGGTGAAATGAGATATTATCCCGTCTCAGTCAAATTTATTGGGTTCCTGAAATGTATAAGACTGCCTGAGAGCAGATCACAGGCAGGGATCTATTCAGGCTCTTTGGAGAGTCTGCTCCAATGGCGATTCTTTATGATCTACTAGTTCCAAAAACCTCTCACCATTAGAACTTGAGATTTATTTTAAAATCAGTTCTCTAGCCTTGGAACAAGAGTAGAATGTAAATACTCTAGAGATGATTATCATTATCCTTATTTCAAACACTATGTCTTAGGTTTACTATCTTTTACTGTGAAGAAACAGGAGATGGAAATGCACTAGATTTCCACTAAGTGGATGGATTCCAAAGCACCCATCATAGGCATATGTGTTTCTCATGAGTTTGCAGGAGTCAGTGTGAATGGAGGAAGGTCAGGGAGTGTTTCACGTAGCACACAAATCCTGGCTCCTAATTATTCTCCTAAGATTACTTGTACTTCCTGGCCCATCTGGGATCTAGGACTTGCTTATTGTTTGAGTCCTGAACCTTTATCCCTTGGGAAAAGGAACAACAGGTCCCCTTGGGTTGATCAACCATGGCCATTTCCAGCTGGCCTCCTCTGGAAACAGGTTTCTGCTGTTCACACAGGTCAAAGAGAATCAATCACCTCTTCTCTCCTCCCACCTCACCCCACCACCTGAAATTTTGAAGGATTGCATATACTTGTTCTACTAAAAAGCATTATGTTGAACAATTTATAAAACATTTTGCTTTTTGTGTAATAAAAGGGAGAAATACTTATACTTTTCCAAGAAAGTGTGGAAGGATATACAAGACATTAATTAAAAAAAATGGTTAATTGCTTGTACAGTAAGGTTGGGATTCATTTTGAATAGGTGGGGGGCAGACTGAAAGTGAGAATTTGTACTATCTCTTTTTTAAACTATGAGAATGCACTCGGTTCATTCAGATTCTGACTGGAAAACATATTCAGCCTAAGTCTCATCCCTATCTGTTAGAGGGAAATAAAAATAACTACTTAACCTTTCTTTCAGGGGTATGGGGTGGGGGAGATTGAGGAGAAGATAAATAGGAAAATGTTCTTTAAACACCAAATAAATTGATGATTACTATCATATTTCTGGGGGAAATTGTGACACTAATTTCCCAAGAGGAGGAAGGAACATAGATAACTTCATCTTCCTCTTTCTTAAGGCCTGGCCAACTTTCAAACTCTTGAATGGGTAAAAGAGGGTCTATATAGTTTTACTTTCACATTTCTATCCTGAAAACCTGGTGAATCTTTGGTTTCTGCTGAAAAAAACTTTAAATCTAAAGCATTTATTTGTTACCTTTTTGATTATTTGGGGCTCTTCATTGCCAATGAATTAACAGGTTTAATCAAACAAAATATTTATTGGCTTTAAACATATTGTGTAACTGAACACAGCCCAGGAGCAAATAAGCTTCAGGCATAGCTTGATCCAGGTGCTTGAAAGCTATGATTAAGAATCTGCCTTTCTTTTCTCTTTTGAGTTTATATTCTTCTGTATGGGCTTTGTTTTTGTTGTTATCATTAACTTAAGCTTTCCTCTTGTGGAGGGAAGGTGACCACTAGCATTTCCAGGCTCATTTCATCTAGTTTCACAGCTCCAGAAGAAAGTGAAGGCTTTGCTTTCCTATTGTTCCAGTAAAATTCTTGGGCTCAGATCTCACTGGAGCAGCTTGGGCACATGTCCCTCTCTGAATCAATCATCACAGCTAGGAAGATCCTAGATTCTGATTGGATAAGCCTGGGAAACCAAGACCCTAAAACCAGGAGTGGGGTCAACCTCAAATGACAGGAACTAGGAGAGGGGGAAGATAGTTTCCTAAAGGCAAAAAAAGTCGAGAGCTATTTCCTAGATAGGCTTTCCCTCTCTCCCGCCCCCCCCAAAGATATTTAGGTCCCTAATATCTACTCTGTCCAATATTTTATTTTTAGCATCATGAGGAAAAATGATAAACAAACTATGCCTTGTTTAGGGCTTAGACTAGAGTCGTGTGAATATACAACTCTGTACACATGAATTTCATAATGCACCGTGTAATAAGTGCTGTAACAGAAATCATAGTAATAACTAATATTTACTGTAGCTTTCTGGTTTCCAGGTCTGCTGCAAGACCTGCAAGACTTTTACTTGGTTTAACTCATTTACTCCCCAAAAGAACCAGAAAGATAGCAGCTATTACTCCATTTTGCAGATAAGGACACTGAGGCCCCCAGAAGTTAATTGGGAGCCTTGGAGTATTTTGGGAGCATTGGAGAAGGCTCTGAGTAGCCAGTAAGGATAGTGAAATCTCCACGCAGAGGGCGCTGTTTGAAGAGGACTTAAAATTCTAGGAAGGATTTTACCGAGAGCAGTAAGGGAACAGTCTAATTCTAGGAAAAAGAAACAGTAAATGAAGGAATGGCGCCTAAGAGATGCAGGGGATGTTTAGGAAATGGCCTGAAGTAAAGTTTGACTTAAACACTGGGCTTGTAAAAACGAGGTGGAAAAAGGTGAGGGGAAGCATGGTTAGTCGGGACCGGTTGTAAAGCTTGGCTGCTGTTCTAAGTTCAACTTGCCGTGGAGTCTGTAGGACTTTTGAGTAGGGGAATGCCATGATCAGATAAATAAAATAATGGCCAGGCCCCTGAGTGTTTTTAGGTGGGGATGCTGGCTTTATTTCTTTGCTGTACATTCTTGGAATGTTTTGGCAAGTTTTTGCCAATGTCCTGTTGGGTGGCATCGGGTGGTTATTTCTTTAAATGACTTGGTTCTGCCTCAGTGAAGGGTCTTTTTAAGAGGAGACCGTTCTCTGACATTCTGTTTTCTGTAACCGCTTTTGAAGAGGGATAAAGCGGAGCCAGACGCTTGCAGAATGCTTCCAGCACAGGACAAGTGGTTTTCTGTGCTGCTGTCACAGTTTGACTGTGAGGCCATTCAGTACTCAGAACCAAGAAGATAACATGGCACGCTTATTTAATAGTCTTCTATTTGCTCTTCTATTTTGTTCAGTCATTAAACGGTGTTAGAATTGAGAATTAGGACTCTCTTTCCGCGCCAAACGAAAACACAAGTGACTTGTTGACTGCAAGATTTACTCTCACAGATACTTCCAGAGTAATATGAAATCCTGGCCAAATAGCTGCAGAAAAAAAGCCGGTGGCATGTGCCCCAGCCTCTTTTCCTAAATGCAGGCTCCACGACGGCCTCGCCCTGCCCAGAAGGACATCATAAATCATTCCTAATTTATGAGGAGCCTAGCCCTGTGCTACACCCTGCTCGCGGCTGGTGTTTGTCCTCCACAGACTATGGGTTTCCTTCTTCAGTGCACACAGAGACTTTTTCAGATGATCCATAGGGCAGAAAACTGAGAATTTTCCCTTTGACTGGTCCAGCCAAAGAGTTAAAGGGAGAGAAGACAGAAGACTCTTGTTCCTCTGAGTTTTGCCCTAAGCCTCACTTGCTTTCTCTAAATTCGAGGCTGGGAAGGGGCAGAAAACAAGACCATTATCATTATTAGCCAATTTTCTTTTGTTCATTTATTCAACAAAACATTTTTTTTTTTAGTGCCAACAGCCTGCAAGTCACTTTTGGGGACACTGGAGTAAGCAAAACAGAATTTTGGTTTTCATGGAGATAACCCTTAGTTATGGGTACCCTATGTTATGAGGTGATGACATGTTTTGCAGGCAAAGAAGATGGGGAAGGTTGGGCAGGGAGTGAGCCATTCTCTGTCAGGTGTGCAGGGAGGGTTTCTAATGAGGTGACCTGTGAGCAGAGGCTGGTAGCTCGTGATGGAGTGAGCCAAGTAGAGGTACAGGAAAACGGCCTCCTGGAAAGGACAGAGAGCCCTGAGCCAGTGAAGTCCCTTAGGTGAGAAGCCATAGGGCACTGAGGGGCTGGAGCTGGGGGAGCCAGGAGGAAGTGCTTAGCAGACAGGCAGGTGGGAGATGGGACAGCCTAACATTAGGGCATGTTAGAGTTGAGATAGTAGTCCAGGTGAGATGGCCAACTGTTGGAAGTTTCTGGAAGATTACTAAGACTTATACTAAGGAGTCAGGAAAATGGGCCCAGTGCTTCCCTTACTTCCTAGAGCAAAGTTCATATGTCTCTTGTCATCAGGATTGAACTGTCCAAAGCTTAATTCACTCAGTGCAGACAGTGAAACAGAAATTGTAGTTTTGCTTGGCTTTGGTGCAAAAATCACTCATGCATTTCCAGTTGAGGTAAGTGGGAGTGCGCATGAGCCATTTATTTACTCAACTGGTGACAAGACTTTTCACAGAAATTTAACTACTGTAAGACATCCAGTGATCAGTTGTTCTTTTCTGGCCATATTTTGGTTCTGCTGTAGCTGCGGCAGAGGCCCCCAGCCTTATTACGTAGTTGCATGGGCTGGTGTGGGCTTCAGAGTCAAAGAGCAGCTGGTGGGATAGTTGGGATCAGAGGTGAGGAGGCTTCAGTAACTCGCTTTGCTCTCCTGAACACACAGAGCTGACTCCTGCCGTTTTCTACTCACCAAGGGCTTACCGTAGAGCCACAGAAGGCTTGGGTTTGATAAATGTGCTTCAGTTACAGGCAGTGCAATTTTGACCCTTTCTGAAGAATACCTTCCCCCAAATGAGGGTGATCAGTAACCAAAGTGGATCATGCCACGAAGCCAGTGTCCTCCCTCTGGATGTTTTGAAACAGGCGCTCCAGCACATCTCGAGAATGTTCCGAGTTGATACCTGCTTTGCACAGCGCCTTGGACTAGAATGACCTCTCAGATTCCTTCCAATGCAAAAGCCCTCTGAGCCCATGAAAAAGTGTCCAGTGAATGTGCTCGGCAAACATACAGACACTATATAAACACAAGGCAAATATTTTAAAAGGTGAAGAATGAGATACTTGTCCCTCTGTGAGAGCGGTGGTTGGAATTTTGTGCCCAGCAACATACCTTCCATGCTCAGTCGCCTGCAGTTTGTTCTCATTGGCCCCGTGCACAGGTATCTGCATTATGTGTTGAAAATGCACTCAGCCCAAGACCAAACAAATAGCCGGCAGCATTTTCCTATCAGGGCCTGTTTATAGGAGGTAGAGCAGAAGAACAAAGCTGTTGGTTTTGATTCTTGGCAGGAAGCCCATGCTGCTGCTTCAAAGCTCCAGAGTTTACAAGGAAGAAAGAAGAGGAATTTTTAGTTTACAGAGAAGAAAGAGGAGGAATTTTTAGCTGAGATTAAGTTAGACTTAAAGCAACAGAAGACTCAAACTAAAATTAAAGAATCCTTTGAGGGGCGGCACCTGTGGCTCAAAAGGGTAGGGCGCCCGGCCTCATATGCCAGAGGTGGTGGATTCAAACCCAGCCCCGGCTGGAAAAAAAAAAAAAAAGAATTCTCTTTGAGATCCATAATGGAAAGGCAGAGCTAAAACAGGGCAGGGGGTGGGGTGGGAGGTGGGGATATATTCTCAGGGCTCTCTGATGATTTATTTAGTGCATGAGTAAAAGTGTTTAAA
>NW_003852437.1:5183126-5222382 GCF_000181295.1 Otolemur garnettii | reverse complement strand
GGACCAGCCACACTTGCTCTGACAGTTGCCACCTCCATCCCCAAGCGTAGGGCCGAACAACTATGACTCTCTGGGCCTGTCCCCAAGAATAGAGGCCAGGACAACTGTTGCAAGAGGTCTAGCATCCTGCTGTCGTCCCCCACCCCACCCCCCGCCCCCAGCACCCTGTCAAGCATTAATGAGTTTGTACAGTCCTTGGGAGGCAACGGTGGTCACAGTTCTTCTAAACCACCTGCAGAATCCCAGCAGTGTTCCACCTGTCATTGTGAGTGTTGTTATTTGGCTTCCTGTGCTAATAAGGGTTCTCTCCTCTTTAGCAAGAGTCTGAACAAATTGAAACTATTTTTAAATAACCACACTCTTTTTCTACATAAAAGAACTCCTCGCCCCCCATGCGAAGTTAACTTTGCCCATTGAAATCATTAACCTTTCCATAAGCTGCTGTTACTTGTTCAGGAAGGGGCAGGAGAGAGGTGGGTGAGTCATCGAACGGAAGGGAGGAGAAGTTTCTGTGCATGTCTCCATTAAAAACCATAAGATGTTTGTTGTCATTCTTTGGACCTTTCATTCAGCCATTTGCTCATTCATTTCCTTGTTTGTTTATATTCTGATTCTGTCTAAAAAATGTTTGAGAAAATTTAAAGAGCATATATACTATACATGAAATACAAATCAAGTTCAGTCGTAAAGAAGGAGAAAACAGAGATTCCACCTGTGAATTGTCATATGAAATCTGTGTCAATGTCAAGTTTTACTTTTTTTTTTTTTTAACAACCAGGATTTAAAAAGGAATGCACAATTCCTAGTTATAAGAAAGGGGAAAAACCAATTTCTTCAAGAGAGACTATATATTGCTATTTGGGGCTCTTAACACTAATAAACACTTTTCTAAGACTTTCATGCCCTCGTTACCAAAGTGGCGTCCAAGGCACAGCCTCTTCCCCATCAGAGTCCTTGCTCAAGCCACCTGCAGTACTGTTCTTAGTGTTATCACCAGCTTCCTTCATAGGTGTCAGGGCAGAGCTTGGGGTAGTGGCTTTAGTTTGGGTTTAATTTAGTTGAAATGGGGTTGTCTAGAGTAGTGCCAGGATTTTCAGATTATAAGGCCAGGAGTAGGGGTCTTATGGGAGTTGGAAATCTGCCCACTCTTCACCTTGACCAGCACACCTTTCCTGCTCCGCATGGCGCCCTAGACTCCTTACTTGGCCCTTTGCTGTGTCAAGGCACTTTTTGAACAGAGCATTCCGAGGGAATAGAATTCTGCAGAACATAATTTGGGAAATGTTGACTTAAAGGATTAGTAGATGACAAGCCCACATGTTAATTTTACATCCCTTCCTGGCCCCTGAGAGTAAGGAATGGAGCTGGTGGTTGCATAGACATGTAGGGTTCATGAACTGTACAAGGTAACACACACATGAAAGGTTAATACTGGCCGGGCGCGGTGGCTCACGCCTGTAATCCCAGCACTCTGGGAGGCCGAGGCAGGTGGATTGTCTGAGCTCAGGAGTTTAAGACCAGTCTGAGCAAGAGTGAGACCCCGTCTCTACTAAAAAATAAGAAAACCTAACCAATGGTGGGTGCCTGTAGTCCCAGCTACTTGGGAAGCTGAGGCAAGGGGATACCTTGAACCCAAGAATTTGAGGTTGCTGTGAGCTATGAAGCCATGGCACTCTACCCAGGGTGACAAAGTCAGACTCTGTCTCACACCAAAAAAAAAAAAAAAAAAAAATTAAATAAAAGACAAATACCACTGAGGTCTCACTCCTACCTCTAAGACCCCTTCTGAAGTTCTACCAGGAACTTAGGTTTCTTCCAGAAGAGGGAAGAATCAGTGTTTGAGATTGTCAACTCTTTATATGCTTATGAAAACTGTCAATTCTTAACTTCTTTCCCCACCCTTCTATGATGGGTTTGCAGGTGGATATAGCAGAACCCTCTTGAATTTGACATGTCATGTACGCAGACATACGCTCTACATACATTGCGTACCCATAGAGTCCTGTATTTTAGAATGCATCCTTGCCAAAGAAAGAAATTTCAAAGTGAGAAATGACGTATGGTTGCTGTGGAAGGATTTGTCTGGATTCCTGGGCAAAGATCACCACTGGGAAGACTGGGGGCAGCGGCTGGGCTTGATCACAGGCTGGAGACACTTGCCCTTGTCCCAGCTATGTCAGTTCAACTCCAATGACATTTTAATAGGCAACTGGAAAAAAAAAAAGAAAAAACACCTGGGGTTTGAGCCCCATGTGAACAGAATGAATGTGCTCAATTCTGCTTAGAATGTGTTTCATGATTATTTTAAGCCATGACTCGATTCTTAACTTGTGCTTGTTCTCTTTAAAAGTATTAGAAAGGAAGATATCCACCAGACAAAGTAGAGAGGAGCTGATAAGAAGGGGAGTTCTTAAGGAGTTGCCTGATCAAGGTGAGGAAATTCGTCATACATTTCCAATAATTTGATCCTTCATTCTTTGGTCTTTCTTTCATTTTCTTTTGAAATTTAAAAGGATCGTGGTCTCTGTCAGATAAAGCGGTGAGTAGGTTAATGGACTTCAAGAACCTTGTTTTCATTCCCCAGGCCTTTGTGGGCTGCAGGGAATCTGCGGTGTTACAGAAGAGAAATCCAGTGGCTCTTCTGGTGAATCTGTCACCCTATGTCATTTATCTAAACCCCAGACATTACAAAGGCACATCTGTGGCTAGTGACACAGATGGGGACACAGACGCTCGTGTGACTCCTTCTCTTCTCTGTTCTTGCTCTTCAATCTTTCTACTTGCATCAGACTCAATTGCTTGAATAAATGCCAAGTTTTAGCTAGATTCGTGCTATATTTGTTTCTTAAGACTCCCAGCAAAAGAAGAGAGGAGAGAGATGGCAAACTTGGCTCAAATGGACAATCAATAAGGCCAAATGGGCAAAATAATCTGCTTTCTGCATTCTCACGAATCATTTTTCCAATACTGTTCTCTTTTCATTTCTCTGAATCTAGTTCCTCTCACCTTTTCACGAACGATGATCATTCACAAGTTCCTTTTCCTGCTCTAATCTTTTTTCCTTTTTTCTCTATCCTCCAGTGAGGAATCCTGATTAGAAAAGATAAGGAATAGTTAGAAACCAAGATTGTCCCCCCATAGAAAATATCAACATTGGTTATTTTTCCGAATAAATAATACTGAATGATTTTTATGGCTCCCACTGCTATGAAAACCAGAGGCCATTGGGTTGCAGCACTGTTGATGTGTCTCGTGCCTCCCCCCTCCAGACATTTACTGGGATCAAGTATTATTATTACTTTTATGGGAACAAATAAAATACTGTTAATTTGGAAATGAAAGAAGAGTACCTCTCTTTCTGATAGATGTCCCTTGCAAAGAACTTAATGTTTGGGGGCATTTACTATTTATAAATCAAAATGACACACTTTTTCCAGCATCTGAATAATTTCAGAGTGGAGCTGAGAAATGAGTTAGCATTTTACTCCTGCTTCAAAGAAAAGAGGAAATTCTAGAGTGAATCACATCGTTTTTCTTGAACCCTCATAATTTTAGGCATGACCTTCAGTCTCTGACCTGTCAGACTTTGCTCATTCTAGTTTACAAATTTTGTCTTTTCTAATTTTCTATTACCTTGAAGTTCTTTGTTTCCTGTCTGGGACTTTCAAAAAAAAATGCATGGCCATAACTTTTTGAAACTTAAAAATAGGCTTGCAGTATCAAACTTCATTTCCTGTCTAATCTCTCTGGAAGTAGTAGGAAAATTACATACCTGCTAAACGCAGAACACTGACCCATCAGTTTTATGGAGTGGGCCAACGCATTTGTTTGGCTTCTTTTATTTGGAAATATTTTAAAGAAAGAAAAAGGTGGGAAGATTTGCTATTGAAACTATTAGTAGGTTCAAAGGTAAAGATTAAAGACCCATTTTTTTCCTAATTAAAATTTGTAGGTAGTAAAAGAGTTTACTTTTTCTAAAGTCAAGTAGCAATGGTCAATATAAAGAAATGTATCGCTTGGTTTTTATTCTGCATAATCTGTTAAATTATTTGCAATCTGGACTATAATTTCTTGGGCGGACATTATTCCTCGGAAATCAGACTCTCTTTGACCTTCTTATTTAACTTCTGTAGTTGAGCCTTAAAAGTGTCTAAAACTTTTAAGAAAAAAAAAGACGATTTTTAACCTAAACATAACGCAATAAGCTTAATGTTCAGGAAGTCATAAAATACTGAGTTTTACTTAGCACCGCTTGTGCAGTTGCTACATTGAACTGTATAAATTACCTAACAGTTGAATGTTCCTGGGAACACCTATTAGAAATGGAGTCCTTCTCCTTTTCAACTGAGGGCTAGAGAAAACAGTTTTCTGTCACTTTCCCAAAGATGATTGTCTTGAAAATTTCGGTCTGGGAGACTGGAAGCTGCTGGGGGTGACAGCCTTCTCCCTCTGCCAATGAGATTCGTTCTTTGCCTTGATCTTTCCCTCCATGCCTCTGCTCTTGACAGTGCCCGTCAAGCCCTTTATTCAGTAACAGATAGACTTGAAGTCTCTCCAGCTACCCTGGATTTGACTCATCCCATCGTGGCCCACACCTCCACACCCAGCTTTTATTATTACTCCTTTTAGATTCTCTTTTTCACACCAAGACATACCTTCAATCCAAAAGTCCAGCGATTTGTCTTACCTCCTGAGCAGTCCGTGGTCTGGTCCAAAGTTCCTTTTCACCTCTGCCTCTTTCCTTCCTCATTTTCCCTTCACTTTCATATGATGACAGGGAGGTGTTTTTGCCTCTTCCTCCTGCCCCATACATTCAACCCAATGAGTCAGTCGCCTTTCAGGGGTATGTGATTTTCTTTACATATCGGGTCCTCCTTTGACTATACCCCCAGTACACCTGTTTACCGAGAGAGCTCAATTCCTTCAAATACTTACACGCCCGATTTAACGACTTCTTTCTGACTGTGCTTTCTTTCTCATTTTACTTTAAGCTTGCAGCTCTTCCTTGAGTTTTTTCTTTCCTTTGCATACAAACCAATCTTGCGAGTGGTGTTGGCCTGGCCCCACCTGTCATCTAGCTCAGCATCTTTTCTCGTATTCTACTGACCTACCTACACTATAGCTAAAATTTAACTTATTTTACTTCTAAAACAACTTTCTGAGTGCACGACATGGGAAAACCTTTTCCATACACACACCAACTAGTTAATCATTTCAATTCTCCTCTGTTTTATTCTTGAATTCCATATTTATCACAAACATGTCTGTTTTCTCTACAGTTGTTCTCATATGCACTAGCTTTATTTCATGCCTCCAAGTAAGTATCTTTCCTCATTGTTGACTATTTTCCTCTGTAATATTACCTAGTTGCTTCTTGGGTCACGACTATGTAATTTTCTCTCCGGCTATTTTGTCCTAAAATTTATTAGAAATCAGTTATTTAATTTACTAAATAACTTTAATAGCAGCAGAGTGTTTTTGGAATATACTAAATAATTTTGTAATGTAAAAATGGTTGAAATAGAATTAAATTGTAATTCACATGTCCTTGGCATGTTTTCATTACCAACTAAAGTCAAAGAAAACAAACATAAATTTATATCTGAGTTAAATTTGAGGAATTTTATATAAATAAGTGATTTTTTTTATTTTGTTTGGTATTTTCCTTTCTTTACTTTTCTTTTATCTGGATGTGCTGTGTCCTCCCTTCCCTTATTTATAGCTAATTTCCTGGGATCCAATAGTAGGAATTAAGAATCTTTTGGGTTCTTTTTGCTTTGAGATATATCCTTTAAAAACATAGTACCTTAATTTTATTGAAATAATTAGGATTCGCTTCCTATGGCATTGCCTAAATTATTGTTTTTTAAAGTTAAGTAAAGTTAAGGGGGTTTTGTTGTTGTTATTTGTTTGAAAAAGAGTCTTGCTTTGCCCCCTACGTAGAGTGCAGTGATGTGATTCTAGCTCACTGGAATCTCAATCTCCTGGACTCAAGTGTTCCTCCTCCTTCTGCCTCCCATGTAGCTGAGACTTCAGGTGTGAGCCATGACACCCAGCTAATTTTTTGCTATTTTTGATAGAGGTGGGGTCTCACTCTTGTTCGGGCTGGTCTCAAACTCCTGACCTCAAACGATCCTCCCAGAGTGCTAGGATTATAGGCATGAGCCACTGTGCCCAGCCTATTTTAGTTTTACAGAGGACTCAGATTATAGGTTATTGAGAGTTTAAGCAAAAATTGCTCTTTCATTCAGACCATGACATAATTCTATGATATGTATTTTACTTATAAAAATGTCATACCTCTTTATGTCAAGAACATGAATAGGTTTTATTGCTGAGTCATAGCAGTTCGACTATATTTAATGAAAGTTTGGGAAATGGTCTCTGTTTTATAATGATTGTCAAAATAAGATTAATTAATCAAAAATTTCATAGAAACATCTCTAGTCATGCATCTCTTCAAGTTTGCAAAGTCAAAACTTGAATTCATTTATTATTCTTTTACAATGGTAGCAATGCCTTTTAATCTTTCCAGATATGAATGAAGTAGGATTAATCTTTTCAAGTATCAGTGAATTGGAAGTTTCTGTAAAATTTCTTTCACTTTAGGAACGCCAAGGAATTCTAAAAGTTTGAGGGGTTAAAGTTACTATTTGTGTTTTAGATAATTATTCAAGATTTCAGCTCAGTGCTCTTAGCTCAGTGTTTAGGGTGCCATCTACATACACTGGGGCTGGCAGGTTCGAACCCAGCCCGGGTCTGCTAAACAACAATGACAACGACAACAAAACAATAGTTGGGCACTGTGGCAGGTGCCTATAGACCCAGCAACTTGGGAGGCTGAGGCAAGAGAATCACTTAAGCCCAAAAGTTTGAGGTTGCCATGAGCTGTGATGCCATGGCACTCTACTGAGGGTGACAGAGTAAGACTCTGTCTCCAAAAAATAAAGAACAAAAATTATTCAAGATTTTCTTTTCAACTTACTTTTTAAAATTCCTCTGTGATTACCTTTTTCTGTGTTTTTCCCCCTCTACCTTAAATTATCATTAGGCCAACATAAAGAATTTTTGATCTCTTATTCTCATTATACCATAATCTGTTATTATGATTATATCTGTTATTCTCATTATATCATAATGACCTGAGTGCATTTTAATCTTTCCATAAATAAGAAAACAAAAATAAAATTAGCCTTGCTACAGTCTTTTCCTTGAATCTTATGTATTTAATATACTCTGGAAGAAATTTTCATATTCTCCCACCTATTGTTTGTATATGTAATTACATTTCATGTTATTTGTGTATTTGTATTCACCTCGTGTTTTTGGTGCTTGTTAAAAATGTTTGCTTCATTTTCCAGATTATTCCTTTTACCATTCCATTTCTGAATGAGAAACACCTAAGTGTTGACTTCAGCCAACCCTAAGCTCTGGAACAGAGGGACTCTTCTGCCCGGGGATATTGTGTAATTAGGATAATCGTTCTCCTCTCTTGAACTGGCACACAGATATTCCTTCCTAGCTGCTTTCTGCCAACACCAAGGAGTTTCTAGCTCTTTTGTCTGAGTACGTTATTTGGTGACACAGTGAAGGATGTTTCCCAGCGACTGAAACATGAAACCAAATCCTACAATCCTAGTAACTGGAAAGTTTGTTTTTAGCCATGAAGTTAGACATCTAGGTGTCTCTTTCCCCTTTTAGATGGAGATGTAACAGTTAACTTTGAAAATTCAAACGGGCACATGATACCCATCGGAGAGGAATCTACCCGAGAGGAAAATGTAGTAAAGTCTGAAGAAGGTAATGGCTCTGTATCTGAAAAAACACCACCTCTGGAGGAAAAGGCAGAAGATAAGAAAGGTAAAATAAAGAGACCCCGTATTACTGACTTCAATACAGCTCGATGTCTAGAACTAGGTCTTAGACTCCAAATAGGGACTCTAAATCCAGCAGAGTCTACAGAGACAAGGCTTATAACTACCAAGAAGAAAGAAATGATAACTAGTGAAGGGAAACGGGATGATTCCCTCAGGTAGCTGCGCCTGTGTTTTAAGCCCATTACTGGATGTTTTTATTATTAAAGCGGGAGGACTAAAGGTAATAATCTTGAAGGGGTGGTCTCTTTAATCATTAGAGATGTTCAAGAATATTACTCTTTTTTATGAGCTTTTTGTTGAGGTTTTTTGAAAAAGTAAAAAATCTGAGCATCTTTCTCTGCTGGTTACAACTGGCCCCCATGGGCAGCTCAGTGTGGAGGAATATCAAATTCCCCATCGCTTTTTCAGCCTGGCACTTATTCTCCAGCCAGCAGTAGGAAGTTGGCAGGTGGCATCCACACTCCTGATACTGTAGTTTCTAGACATTTCTGAGAGACACTCAGGAATAGTTGCCAGAGACTCCAGGGACTTTGGTCGCTCTGCTGGTTGATTGCCACAGCCTCTCCTCTGAGAGATTTGCCTGTATAACTGGAAATTCAAAATGTGCCAGAGGCAATTATGTGATTCCCTGAAGGCTTCTTTAGAGACCTTGGTGTCTAGAGTGAATATGCTGTGGTAGCTTCAGAGAGCTGCAAAATACACAGATTCCTGGCCATAGATGGCTTCAATCTCCATACCACAGCTGTAATGTGCAGGAACCTCGGAGCCTCCAATTCCCCAAACCTGAACTAAAACTCCCATCGGGAAAGACTTTGTTGGGAGATCTTAGCTGGCTCCATGCAGCATTGAAAGGAATCCTCGGGAAGTGGATTATTTCCTATTTTATAATGTCTGCCCCTGAGTTGGGTGGCCAAATTGTGTCAGACCTAGTTTGAGTTCTGTAGGCGTTTGAGAACACTTAGAAACTTCTCCTCCTCTGTTCTTCACCCAAACTCTCCAAAAACAAGAACAAAAGCACATTTGACGGCCTTATTGAACACTCCACTGTAACTTAAATTGTCTTCTCTGGAGGTCTATAACCACTTATTATTTGGATATAAATGATCCTTTCAAGGTTTTAGGGGCCAGGTGTCATGGTGGCTTACACCTGTTCTCCCAGCTACTCTGGGAGGCTGAGGCAGGAGGATCACTTGAGCCCAAGGGTTTTGAGATGCTGTGAGCTATAATGATGCCTCTGCATGTTTTCCTGGGCAACAGAGTGAGACATCCCGTCTCAAATAAATAAATCTATTAATCTAATTCACCTACGCCTTTAGCCTGGCAGGAGAGAGGGGACGCTTTAGAAGCCTACTTGGAGCTTTACTTAGCCTTGCCCCATCAAAAATCTAATTAAGCTTATGAACACCAAATATGAGAAATTAACTACTTGCAATCTTAATATTCCTGGAATGTAAGGAGAAAATACACTTAAATGAATTTTAAAGGGATTTAGTTGAAGTTGTTTAATGTAAGTAGTGACTTTTTTTGTTGTCTGTCCTGTCTCACCAAATTATTCAATTTCAAATCCACCTGTGGTTTGTCCCTGGTACAGCCTTTTCACCTTCAAGAATCACATCTTTTATTCTGTAACAATGCCATTTCTGGTGCTTGCCTGGTCCATGTAGGGGATCAGTCACTGGACTGGCCAGACCTCAAAGGAAGTGTTTCCCTTATCAACATAATAGAAAGTTGCTGGCTCGGCGCCTATAGCTCAACCGGCTAAGGCGCCAGCCACGTACACCTAAGGTGGCGGGTTCGAATCCCCAGCCTGGACCCGCCAAACAACAATGACGGCTGCAACCAAAAAATAGCCGGGCGTTGTGGCGGGCGCCTGTGGTCCCAGCTACTTGGGAGGCGGAGGCAGGAGACTCGCTTGAGCCCAGGAGTTGGAGGTTGCTGTGAGCTGTAATGCCACGGCACTCTACCCAGGGGGACAGCTTGAGGCTCTGTCTCAAAAAAAAAAAAAAAAAAGAAAGAAAGTTGCTGACAGTTTTATGTGAATTCACCAGCAGGCTTTGATGTTCTAAAGAAAAGATGGCAGACCTTATAGGTTCATGAATAGTTGAGGTGTTTTTCTTTTCTTATTTTGTACTTAGAATTAGGACATTCAGTTCTTTCTAGTCAGATAAGTTCCAAGAGGACCTCTTGCTTGGCTAGGCGGAGATGACAGTGCTGGAAGGCCTGACCTGCCAGTAACAAGGCAGGACACCTCTCCTGTTGGGGGTACAGTGCGCACCCCAGAGCCACCCTGATGATGAGGAGAAAAAATGGGTGCGAAGCCACTTCCTGAGACTAAAGAGAAAATAAGTCATAACCACTACTATGGCGTACTTTGTTAAATAGGAAATTCCTTATGAAAAATTTATAAGTCACCAATTTATTCTTCTGGAAAGACCCAGTGAATTCTAAAAATGTACCCAAGATTCACTTTTGCCTTTGTTCCTCTTCTGGTCTCCCTCCTCCCTCTCGTGAGCTCACTGTCGTGCAAATCACCATCTAATGGTCTTAGTTCACCCTTTATTTTGGACAACAGTGCTTCCTTTCTTTCCACATTAAGGAACTTATTCCAGAACATTGCTTTAGCTATTATTTGGCTATATTTGCAAAACCACGTCACATGCCTTTAAAATCCTTGAGACTTATCATGTCTTTTTATAAGGTAATAGCTCAGTGCTTTAATATTTGAAATATCAGTGTCAAAAAAAGCAAAACAAATGGTAGGTAAGGTCCTTCTCACTCACTCTGTGGGACATGTCTCACTCACAGGACATGTGAGCATTTCCCAAAGACACCTGATTTGGTAGCCTCATCAGCCAAATCCTGGAGACTTCTTCCCTAAGGTCTTCAGGGCACCTAGTCTCCCCTTATTGTTTCTCAGCAAGTGCCCTTCTATGTACAAAAACGGGAAAGATGACTTGCTGTCTGTTAACTATACCTTGGTATGAAGCAGGAGAAATCCCAACACTGTTTGATATTATTTGTATTGAGTTATTGTAAAAGGCTTTCAGGGAATTCACATACACATGATGAACACTTATAACAGTGAGGGTCTCCCATGGGTAAGACTGTACTGGGGGCTAGGAAAAGAGGAGTGAATGTAACATGGCCTTTGCCCGCAAGCAGATCATGGCCTATGAGAAAGGTGCAAAGTCCTACGGAAGGCCTGAGTGCAGAGAGCCAGGGAGCTTGCAGTGGGAACCACTGTTGATTCTCAGAGGAGGATACTTCAAGACTAAGACCTGAAAGAGTTAAGCAGGTGGTCAAGTGAAGTAGAGGAGTGGGGCAGAAGTGCATTCTAGGCAAGGTGAAGCAGGCATGCGGTTCCCAGCCTTGCTCTACGTATTGGGTTTTTGGAGGTTTTTGTTTGTTTGTTTGTTTTGTTTTGTTTTTATATTTTTAAGATAAGAGTCTCACTCTCTCACCCTGGGTAGAGTGCCATGGTGTCATAGCTCACAGCAACCTCAAAACTCTCTTGGGCTTGAGACTATAGGCATATGCCACTATGCCCGGCTGCTTTTTCTATTTTTAGTAGGGACCGGGTCTCACTCTTGCTCAGATGAGTCTCAAACTCCTAAGTCCAAGCAATCCACCTTCTTTGGCTAAGATTATAGGTGTGAACTACTGTGCCCAGCTTGCTCTAAGTATTGTAGAACTCAACCCTGTAGATGGCAGAAAGAGCCACGCCTGGAAGGGAACAGCTTGTCTTCCAGACCGCATTGCTGTGGAGCATGGACTCCTCGTCCTGCAGAATTAAGTAGGCAGCCCTTTCTCAACCTCCTCTTGAAATAATACTCCTATACAGCATCGATTTATATCCGGCGTTCAGATCATATGGTAATAGTAAAAAATAACAACTTGACTTAATTCATTACCTTGCAGATAGACGTGAAGAGTGTTTTCTACTGATTCGGGTGTCAATAACTAATAGCCAGTCAGTTACAGCCATTGAACCCACATAGCGTTTAGAGCAGCAGTTCTCAACCTGTGGGTTGCAACCCACAGGAGCTGTATTAAAGGGTCGCGGCATTAGGAAGGTTGAAAACCCCTGGTTTAGAGTATTGTGTTCAATGGGATGTAAAATTTCAGACAAAATGAACCTATAATTTAGTCAGAAAAACATGCAATTTGCACCCTCACACACAACTTAGGAATCACCAGAGTGACAAACAAAGATCGGAAGGTAGAGCTGGAAGCGTGAGGAAGAGTGGGTCATCTTTCCAAGGAGTCAGCAGCAAGTTCATGGGCAGTGTGTGCATTTTCTCCCTAGTAAGGATAGTCATTCCCACCTGCCACAGAGCCAGCCATTTCCTCCTTCCCAAGGCCAGGAGTTGAATACTTTCCTTGGTCTATAGCTTTACAATTTAAAACCTTAGGGAGGAAGAAAAAATACCTCTCAGTGGTAAAAAATACCTCTCAGCTCCTCCTAAGCCTAAGCGCAAACCTAGACCAAGGTAAGGTATGCACAAGGCTGACAGCATGAGAGAGAGGGGAGATCTCCAGCAAGGTAGGTCACTGTGGCTCTCACTGTGGACACCATGGGGCTTGGTTTCCACACATCTCGGTACTATGCTAGGGGCTAAAATGACAAGGATTATATTTTTAAAATGTGAAGAATAAATTCAGCCTATGTCTAAGTCAATGTTTAATAGTAGATTTTACGCTAAAAGAAAATATTTTAGGTGTGTATCCACTTGTGTCATTCTCAACGCTGACTGACCTTTGTAATTACCTAGCCTAGTTCAGACCAGCCAGGTTTGGAGGGCCACGACTATACTGCAGTAATAAGCAGTTTAGTTGAAGAGGCAAGGCCTATCAACAGAAAGGCAAAAATGCAACAGACTTTCTGATAAATGTTGAATACGTGGTTCACACAGTAAGGCCGAATCCAGTTTTAGAGGTGGTAGAGATCAATTTGGACTACAGCGACTTGGGTGGGGAGCAGTAGGGCTGGGGAGAAGAAAGTCTTAAGGATAAAAGATGAACTTTTAATTGATTACCTAGAGTAACTTAATTCATTATAGTGTTTATATATGTGTGGATTGATCAGGGGTGTGATTTTAAAAAAAGGTCCATATTTCACACTCACTAAGAAACAATATAATACGAATCATAATAAAATGGGAAAGAGTCTAATAGCCAAACCCTTTCTTGCTCCTTCATCCTTGGGAGGACAGACCAAGTGATGGTTTAGTCTTGTCCTAACACTGTCCTGTGCTTTTCATTGTCCCCCATTTTTAAAGAACTGCTGCTTGGTTCTTTGGACCAGAGTGTATTTGAGGTCATTTCCATGCCAGTCAGTCATTATTAGAAAAAATATAATGAGAATATACGCATGAACCTTCAGCAGCTCCACGTTCTTTCAGTAACCGGGGACTGATACTCTTTTTCTGCCGCTTACGCAAAATCTTGTGACAGGCTTCTGTTCTCAGCTGTGAGTTTTTATATGAATTTTTACTTTGTCAATGGTTTTCCCCAAATTATTTTTTGCATCGTAAGACAAAGTCAGATTTTTTTGAATTCTGCATTCTCTGTACTGTCACACTCAGTGTGACAACTGTGGAGAAGGGCAGGGGGAGTGATTGTAGAACAGGACGCTGCCGATGGCCTGGGGGAGCTTGAGAACATTTTCATAGTAGAAAGCGGTTCATTCTTTAGCACTCTGTACCTCATGTAAAAGATTCTCCAGAGTTTCCTTATCTTAGAACAGAATCGATTTTTGACCACAATTAAGATTGAACACAAATCTTTTCTGATTGATCAGGCTCGAGTTCTGGAAAATAACAGTCCGGTGGTTGCTGAGGCAGCCAGTCCTCACCCATGGCAGTGGGCATGATAGGTGCCTCTGCCACCCTCCAGGGGCCTCTGACTTTGGTAAATAGTTTAAATTTAGCAGCTAAAGCTCACATCTTCATCCCGCAGCCACAGATTTGAGGCTGGAGCTAAGGCCCCTGACCTGGGGCCTTTTACGCTCATCCTTAACACAACTTCCTCAGTGTAGGTTGGTTAACCAGGTCTCAGCAAAGCAGTGATGAAGGCACCTGCAGAGCGCACCCCAGCCTGTCTTTCAGCCTTTGTTTGTGCCCCACACTTTGCTCTTTCTCATGCTGAGCCCCATGTGGGCTCCCCAGGGCCCAGCAGCTGCGCTTTGTGTCACCATTGTCACGTGTCTTGTTGCTGGTTTTTGTATGGTGTGTGTCTGTATCAGTCTGCCTCTGTTCACTTTCTCATTTGTAGAGAACACTGAAAACCACTCTGAAACACCGGCAGTTCCTGCTCTACCTCCTTCAGCTCCTCCTAAGCCTAAGCCCAAACCTAAACCCAAAAAAACACCTGTGCCTCCAAAAGGGGCCACGACTGGGGCCAGCCACAAAGGTGATGAAGTGCCTCCCATTAAAAAAAATACCAAGGCTCCTGGTAAGCAGGCCCCCGTCCCTCCACCCAAGCCAACAAGCCGAAACACAACTCGAGAGGCTGGTGAGTATGCCCCAGCACCCCGGGACTCAGTCTAGGGTGCTTGGCTCTGGGCGGGGGGCTCATTGTTCCTTCCAGGTGTCGTGATCTTTTGAGGTCTTAGTACAGAGCACCACTGGATTCAGCTTTGACACAAAGAAGGCCCGGGAAGTTCCTTTGTTGCTGTCTAACAAAGGAGAGCCAACCGGTGATTAGTTCACCACATTAGTTGTTGGGTAAATATGCCTCTTTTATCTTAGTATCCATTGTCTGCACATGAGACCCAGCTGAAGGGTACAGGGGGAGTGCCTGATGAATGATAATGATCTGCTAGAACATTATTTAGACATTCACTGCCCTTCTGCCTATTTGAGTTTATGAATAGCTTTTTGGCTTGGGGTTTCTTTCAAAATATCTTAGGTGTGCATAAAGACACATCTTTGACATATCTGCTGGATATTAGTATGTTAAATTTTCAGCAACCACGGTCCTCTCTCTTCTGATAAATGGCAAGGGTTCATATCACTTGGTTCAGCTCCACCCTGCTACTTTCTACCGCAGTCAGAGCTATTTCAGTGGCCTTGAAAGGTACGTGCCTGGTTCCCCACCAGCCTCTGGAGACTTCAGTGTGTTATAAGACAAAGCATCTAGAGTGGTGTGGTTACAAGTCGCTATTAGAGATCACCAGCAGCTGCTTGACTGATCGGCAGTAACTTCATACAATATGTATCCAGCCTTCCTTTCCAATCACATATGCTTAGAGCAAAGTGGAACTGCCATTCTTCTAGTAAAGTGGAATAAAGATGCTTACCCTGTCATCTAGCTTTTAAAAGGACATTACGCAAAGCCCACAAGCTCAGTGCCTTTCCCCATTGTCATGTGCATAAGAATTCTCCTGTGCAAATCTTATTTTCCTTAAAATCAGCAGCAGCTTTCTAGCAGTTGACAACCAGGATTTGGCTTGGTGTTGATCTCTTCGCCCTCATAATTTTTACCCACAATGCTTACATTCAGAGTGATTTAGTTGACAGTATCCACGTATAACAGATCTCGGGATGCAAATAGATGTCCCTCTCCCTGTGTTCCTCTCTTCCTACCTTTGAACGTCAGCGTCGGGGTCTCTTCTAATAAGCTCTAAGATGAAATGTTTCGGAGTGATGCGCCTGCAGTGCCCATGGGCCGTCTCCTCCGGGAGCCCCTGTCCTCACTCATCAGCGTCCGTGCTGCCTACCACTCCCTGGGAGCAGTGTTGAAGTGAGGCAGGCACTGAGCTGCTTCTTAAAGAGAGCCCCCAACCCTCACTCTGTCGCTGGGGATTAAGGTCTCGTCTCGCACACACTTCCCCACTTCTTCATTCCCCGCATGGTATCAGCTTGCCATGGACTTGGCTTGGACTCTCTTTACTTCCCTCAGAAGAAAGCTGATGATGCATGCAAGGGCACGGGACCGTTTTCATGAGAGACTTTGAGTTATTTCCAGATATTTTACTCGAAGATTTATTCATAGACTCATGATATTCCTAAGAGAATAGTACAGTAATTTTAGTCTTTGTATCATAGGAGGGCCAGCAGGCTCTTAGTGTAAATAAGAATGTGGCTATTCCAGGGACTGTCACAGAGAAACAGAGGTTACATTGAAGTAGACCAACAAGCCCATCGTAGAAGGCCAAGGATCCTTTGATCAAATATTGCTAATACTCCTTCAGAATCCTACTGGTAATCCACGTGTAATCGTTTACAACTTTCTACCTGCTGACTTTGTTTGATTTGAATAATGTTGATCTTTTGGAAAAGTTAGTTCAAACGCAGCTCTTGATTTTTAGTCCAATGGTTTATATTCTTAAAACAGCTATCGGTTATGGTTCTTTCTTTATTATTAAGTTAGCATAAGTCCCCAGACAACCAGATATCAGTTTAAAACATTCCACTGCTCCGCCAGGAAGAAAGGTTAAATCTTCCTTATTTAATCTCTCTCATTGTTACCCACTACTAACAACTGAAGTACTTAATTGGGGAGAGGTGGCATTTTCTCTCTATTTTTAAATCATAGCCTTAATTCAAAGTAATTTAGCCAACATGGCTGATGTCAACAAAGCCCTGTCATTTTAGAGGATCCTGAAGAAAAAGTATAACATGGCTTGAATTGGTACTCCAAACATTGGGAAAAAATATCTTTTTTCCTTCAGCCAGGCTAAACTTAACTTTTCTATTCAAAAAGGAAGAATTTTCTTTTAAAAATTATTAGAAGTGGGCAGCACCTGTGGCTCAAAGGAGTAGGGGCTGGCTCCATATACCAGAGGTAGCGGGTTCTAACTCAGCCCCGGGCCAAAAACTGCAAAAAAAAAAAATAATAATAATTATTAGAAGTGTGGAAGCAATTCTGTTTCACTTACCTAAGAAAATCTTAACCAAAAGGCTGAGAAGCTATAACTTACCTAAGAAAATAATTGAGCATGTTTAGGCATCAAATCCTTAGCATCTTTCATATGAAAAGTAAATTTAGAATGGACGTAGCTTGAAGGAGTGTGCTGAATGAGTTTGACTTCTGAGCAAGTGAAGGTTGTCAACTATAATGACATATTAACAGGTCCAGATTGGGGGAAGGGGAATTCTAGTCATTATGTACATCTAAATTAGTAAAGACTCTAAACCATAGGGACTTCTTTTAAGTCTGCGTCCTATGGCTGAATGAGATGGGTTTCTTTACCATATTAGAATTAATGAAGTTTTACATCTCATTGTCTTTGTCTCTTAACCCTCTCTGAATTGACTTCAATAAAGTTATCGCTTGAGGTAAGTTACACCAGCAGCTGTATGTGTTGTGGGCTGGCTCCACCCTCTGAACGAGGTATTTCCTGATAGTTCCTGATAGTTCTGAGAACGGTAGCTCTTCTCATAGAAAACAAGGAACAGACAACATTATAAGAGAAGAAGCAATTGGGAGAAATTTATAGATCATAATGGTCCTGGAACAAAGGAGTATTGTCAGAAGTTTAAATGTATACCCTAAGATTACATACAGAAAAAGGTAATGAGCCTTTTTTTTTTTTCCTGTAAATGGTTTGGTTGAAGGTGGCGAATATACCAGGATGATCCTTTGATGCGGGTCCTCTTGGAACAGAAACCTGAGGAAGAGTCCATTGCAGATGTGGGTCAGAAGACCTCAGATTGATATTCTTTCCCTTCAAATTATTAGGTGTTGCCCTTTTGTAAAAAAGGAATATTTTTTTCTGCCTTCCGATATTTTCAAGGGCTCATGTCTTTCCTAGGTGCCATGTTTTCCCTGTGTCCCAGATGGCCAGGCCAGCATGGCCAGCTTCTCCAGAACTGCGGAAACCGCTGGTTTGGAATTTGCCCCTTTTTTTCTTTTCCAAATGGAATCTTGCTCTGTTGCCTAGGCTAGTGTGCAGTGGCATGATTATGGCTCAGTGTAGTCTCGAACTCCTGTGCTCAGGTCATCTGCCTGCCTCAGCTTCACTAGTTAGCTGGGACTACCAGTGTGTGCCACCATGCCCAGCTAATTTGTTTTTCCTGTAGAGGCATGGTGCCCACTGTGCTGTCCAGGCTGGTCTGCAACCCATGGTTTCTCCCTCCTTGGCCTCCCAAAGTACTGGAGTTACGGGCATGAGTCACAGCACCAGCCTGGGGTTTGCTCTTTTAGCAGTAGGGTGAATGAATGTGCTTTTGACCCAGAAAGGAGCTGGTGATATATACTCCAGGCTCTTCAGAGTGTGGCCCACCACTCCATTCCCAGAGAGACATCAGAGAACGTGTATAATTTATGATGAGCCCAGTTCTGTGCTACACCCGGGTAGCTGCTGGTGCCTGTTCTTTATGATATCCCTTCTTTAGAGCATACAACGGGGCTTTTGCAGGTGGCAGGTAGGACAAGGAGCTGAGGGGTTTCCCTTTGGCCCAGTTAAAGACTAGAGAAGGGAGAAGACAGAAGGCTCAGAGTCTTACCATAAACGTCACTTGCTCCCTCGGCAGAAAACCATTGTCAATATCAGCCCATTTTCTCTCATTCGTTTGTTCAACAAATTTTAAAGGGAACATTTTAAATGTCATTGACCATTACTGGTTGGTTACTTAAAAAAAAAAAAAAAAAGCATAGTATTCTTCGATTTTTAATTCAAAATCTCTCTGTTGTAGCTGGTTCCTCTCATTCAAAAAAACCATCCGGGTCCAAAGCATCAGCCTCACCATCTACGTCATCCACCTCATCTCGTCCCAAAGCTTCAAAGGAGACGGTTCCTAGCAAAACCGGGACAGTGGGGACCGCAAAGGGCAAGAAAAAAACTGGCAAGCAGCCGGCAACTTACCGCCTGTCCTCAGATGCAGCCACATCCGACCTCCCAGGAGAGCCTTCGGACACCGGCGTGGAGAGTCTCAATCCCGAGCAGACTGTCGCTGGGGCTGAGGAGCAGGCTGCGCGCAGATCCAAGTCTGCAGTCCCTCCGCCCCCTGTGGCCCCGGCACCTTCGCCCCCCGCCCCTCCGCTTGCTCTCAAGGATCAGTGTGTTATTGCCTCAGACCCTCCAGTCGTCCTGGTCAGCGTGGGAGCTGACCTGCCCATCTCTGCCTTAGACCCGAGTCAACTTCTTTGGGCTGAAGAGCCGACGAACAGAACCACTTTCCAATCAGGCCCTGGCTTAAGTGATAGCAGAGAAAATGCAGAATGGTGAGTCGGGTAGAAACCTATATTCCGTCTGAGTACTAACAGTTAACTAATGTATTCTGTTGGCGCGGAAAGAACCTAGTTCGCTCTCTTTTATGATTTAACCCACTGACTGTTAGGCAAGCACAGCTGTAACCTGGACAGTGGCATTTCAGGGCCCTAACCTGGGAATGCCTCCCGCTGCTGGAGGAATAACACAGCACCAATTCACAGCTGCAATTTTCAGCTACCTTGAGAACCCCCTCAGCACTACTCAGTCCTTGTTTTTGTCCCTGGAGAGCTCCTTTCTGCTTCCTCACAGTGCTTATTTTATTTTATTTTATTTTATTTATTTTGCAGTTTGGGGCTGGGTCCGGGTTTGAACCCGCCACCTCCGGCATATGGGGCCAGCACCCTACTTCTTTGAGCCACAGGCACTGCCCACAGTGGTTATTTTAAATCTATACCATTTGGGTCCATATTACCCACTGCTGCCCACCTCATTTCAGCAAGTTACTTAGCCTTCTCTTTCTCTAAGAGCATAAAGGCCATCAGGAGAGAACTTTCAAATCCTAACTCCTTTCTCTTCAACCAGAATGACCCACTTTCTTGTTCCTTTAATTTCCCACCCAGCTCAAATATTACCTCCTCTATGAAGCCTTTGAGTGCTTCTAGATAGAATGGGTTATTGTGTCCCTTATACTCAGACAACCTCTTTTTTCTTGCCTCTGGGACAGAGTAGCCAACGTGTCTTGTGGGGACATGTCTGTGTCCCTGGCAGCATGTTCAGAGTCTGGTATGGTATAGGCAGTCAAAAGATGCACACCAAATTGTCGAATGAAAATGAAAAAGTGAGCTATGGTGGTTATAGGAAAGTCAGCCTACTTCAGCATGGCGGAAGCTGTGTTGAAGATGAGATGGCCTTGGTACTAGATTTTATAAACAGAGCAGGATGGAAGATAGATGATGGTAGTCAGGCATCATTTCCTTTAAGAAGGTGACTAAACAAAATGGGCCAACGAACTTGATGTTGACCCACCATCACCCAGTTTCCCAGGCCAGGAACTGGGATTCATTTTAGGGTCCTCATTCTCCTTAATTCCTTGCATCATAAAGTCCTATAAATAAATTTTCTATTTGCCAGTAATTCAGAGATGTTAACCCTCCTTTCTACCGGTATGAAGGGAAGTCTGTCACAATATAGTAGATGCAGTTACAAGTTCTATCGAGAGAGGGCTTGGAGTTCTTGATTCCAGACTCTTCTCTCTTACATCGTAGAGTAAAACCTGTATTTACTCTTCAAATCCTTTAAAAGGTTCTTTTGCAAAATAAATCTGTCATGTTATACTTTAAAAACAATTATTCTATTAATTAGAGGCGTTTTGGTCAAGAGACTAAAACATCAACTTTATTTAGTTGTTGATAATAATCTTCATTCATTGAAGACTTAATTAGTGTTGAAAACTAAGCACTGTACACGTATTATCATTTAATTTACAGATGTCTTTCCTGAAGTATCTCCAATTTATTAGATAAGAAAACTGCTCTTAGAGACCTAAATAGTTTGCCCAAGATTGCCCACATAGCAGTGGCAAAGCTAGAGTGCAAAGTCCATTGCTGTGCTCTGAAGAACTTTGTAAGTTTTTTAGAGCAATTGCTCCTACTTCTAATCCTTTTCTATTATATGCTTGTTTCTTTGTTTTTATTTTTATCATTTTGAGCACCAAAGTTTGAAGGAAAGCCAAGGTGAGATACATAAATGTCAAACTACAAATTAGTTTATTTGTTTGACATTTTAATAAAAGATATGGGAAAAGAAGACCTTGAAATGAATCATCTGTCTTAGTACCTTTTGTGCTGCTGTAACAGAATACCTGAGCCTGGGCAGGAATATAACAGAAATGTATTGGCTGGTGTTCTGGAGGCTGAGAAGTCCAAGATCTAAGTGCTTGCATTTGATAAAGACCTTCTTGCCGTGTCATCATGTGGTGGAAGGAAAGGCAAAGGGCACACAAGAGTGAAATTTACTCATGAGGGTGGAGCCCCCATGACCCGAACACCTCCTATTAGGCCCTTCCCCCCAACCCTGTCATACTGGGATTTAATTCTTCAACATATGAATCCTGGGGGACACTCTCAAACCACAGCAATATCTTTAATACTTAATAGCACATAGAAAATGTTTTCATTGAATCATCGTATTTTCCAGCACTGCCCTCACTTCCAGCATTTAGAAATGAACAGTCATTCTATCAGCATATACCTATATATTTTTGGCATTTTCTGTACTGGCCAATCTACTGAGAAGCAAAGATATAAAAGTGAGCAAGAAAGGGTAGTTGAAAGCACTTTTTACTAAAATACTGTCCAACACTTTGAGGAAGTATAAATGTTTAAATGTGTAAATTTTGGAAGTGGATTGAATATGTTGGATTGATTGGTTAATAGACTAAAGAATAGGGGACAGTATAAAATGCTTCCAAGCACCACACTCTGCATGTCAGGGGCTGAATATCTGTCACGAGCCCCAGTGTGTGAAGAATTGTCAGACAGACAAGATAAGTACCTTTTCTCCATTTCTGCTGGGACTATAATCAGAGAGAGCGAGCGAGCACACTTAGGATCTCACTAGACATTGACGGTCTTTATGTGAAATTTTCCTGTTTGTCAGGGTAGCTCTAAGGCTTTCCTCGAAGAGATCATAGAGATTTTCGTCTCTGTATCTTCTTCAAAATTAAAAATTTAAATTGCAGATCATTCTCCAGGCATGGTTTGTGTTTGCTCTTGAATTAATGAACCCGGAGTAAGTAGTCTCCCAAATTTCCTCCCAGACCCTTTCTTTTTTCAAGTGGATATTTGAATTAGAACTTCTGGCTCTTAGTCATTTGCTTTACTTAGAACTCTCCCTGAGTTATGTTTGGTCAACTAATGTATGAAAATCTTGTCATCTTATGAAGAGACTTCTGTTTGGAACACAAATATGAAACCTTTAAATGAAGCAAATGGCTATGTATAAAAATACCCACCTCTGCTTCCTTACTGCAGGCTACTATTTGTAGCTTCCTTTCATTTGGCAACTTCATCAGTAACACATATGTCTGGTACCACGTATCATGGAAGGCTTCTGAAACTAAGACACCCTTTTGGAGGCCAGATCCAAAAGTGACCTGACCTTGTTCAGTTTATTTCCAAACAGACATTTACAGAATACACCACATTGTGCATTGTGCCCAGGAACTCTAAAGAAAATAATTAGAGCTAAGTTGTGAGTTGATTGTAAATTTGATGTTTATTTAATGTTAAGTCTAAATCACAACATATTAAAGTATATTTAATGTTAAGTCTCAATCACAACATTAACATAATTTAAATATTAAGGATAAAATGAAATATAATATGACATTTAATACATAGACTGAGAGTCTTCAGTGGGTTCTAGACTGGATTTGCTACGCTAGCAGGACCACTCACCAATGGCTTTCCTCAGTGCCATGAACTGTAAATCGTCTGCCTTCCATATACTATAGAAGAATAACTTGTAAGTTGTAAACATGCGCTGAAGTCTTCGAAAACTGCAAGCAATTGTAAATTGTGAGATTAAAATAATAATATCATAATAAATTGGAAAACAGTGATACAAAAAAAATAAAGGGCTCCACTCTCAAGTAGCTCTTGTTCTGCCATCCAGAATGGATCATTAATTGGCATATCCTTTAAACATGCTGTGGTCACCTGTAAGGGCTTCCAGTGGCAATCAAGTAAAAATCCCGACTGTAGAAAAGTTTCCCATAAAAATAGCTCTTCCAAAAAAAAAAAAAAATAGCTCTTCCCTTATGTAAGAGGGGACTTCACACTGTATAAAACAGTATGGTGGTTCCTTAATAAATTAAATACAGGTGGCTCAGCGCCTATAGCTCAACCGGCTAAGGCACCAGCCACGTACACCTAAGGTGGCGGGTTCGAATCCCCAGCCCGGACCCGCCAAACAACAATGACGGCTGCAACCAAAAAATAGCCGGGCGTTGTGGCGGGCGCCTGTGGTCCCAGCTACTTGGGAGGCGGAGGCAGGAGACTCGCTTGAGCCCAGGAGTTGGAGGTTGCTGTGAGCTGTAATGCCACCGCACTCTACCCAGGGGGACAGCTTGAGGCTCTGTCTCAAAATAAATAAATAAATTAATTAATTAATTAAATACAGAATTACTATGTGATACGCAATTCCACTTCTGTGTATCTAGCCAAAAGAATTGAAAGCGGGGTCTTGAATTTTTATACCAGGGCTCATACCACGTGTGTATGCAATAGCCAAAAGGTGGAAACAACCCAAAACGTACCTTGACTGTGAATAGATAAACAAATGTGGCATTCACGTGCAGTAGACTGTCACTCGGCCTTCAAACGGAAGGAAATTCCAACACCTGCTACCACATCAATGAACCTGGGAGACATTACGCCAAGTGGAGTCAAAGGCAAAAGGACAAACATTGTATCATTTTCCTTATCTGGGGGACTTAGTCAAATTCATAGAGGCAGAAAGTAGCATGGTGGTTGCTGGATGGGGTTCGGGGTTATGGGAATTTACTGTTTAATGGGTACAGACTTTCTACTTGGGAAGGTGAGAAAGTTCTGGAGATGGAAGATCTGTTAAATGGATAAAGTGGTAAATTTTATATTATGTACATCTTACACAATAAAAAATGAAATTTCATATTTTCCCCTTTGAGAACAAGAATTTCATCTGTTGGATTTTTCTAGTAAATAACAGGGAATTTTGAGAGTGCTTAGGCGCGTAACTACAGAGTAGAATTTTAAATACCCCCTATTCTGATAAAGTTTACCTGTGCTCATTATTCAAATAAGTGTTTTGTTTATTTTGTTCATTAATGAGAACAGCAGATGCATGCCGTGTGCTGTGTAATCTTTGTCTTCCAGAAGTGTGACATCCAAATTTGAATACTTCCATTTATATCGGAAAGCAGGCTGGGGGGTCTGTTGAATCTTAAAATGAAGACTATGTTGTTTTTGCTACCATATGCTTTTTATGTAAAGTACTATTTTTTAGTCTAGTCTTTGAAATTTTGGCAATCTTTGCATGTTTATAGTAACTCTCTAAAGCAGACTCTTACCAAGCTAAATAATAAAAAAAAGTATTCCATCCTTCCACTTTTCTTCTAAAGCATTCATTTAACTTTCACACTTTCCATCTCATGTGGTTGCTGTAGTCTCACAAGAGAGTTTAACAGATGAAGAAGTGGAAACACAGAGAGGATAAATGATTTTTGACTGTTGATAGATGCATTGGGGTGGAAATAGAATTAATTCATATATATATGTGTGTGTATATATATATATATATATTTTTTTTTTTTTTAGATACAGAGTCTCATTTTATCACCCTTGGTACGGTGCTGTGGCATCACAGCTCACGGCAACCTCCAACTCCTGGGCTTAGGCGATTCTCTTGCCTCAGCTTCCCGAGTAGCTGGGACTACAGGCACCTGCCAGAATGCCCGGCAACTTTTCTGTTGCAGTTTGGCCAGGGCCAGGCTTGAACCCACCATCCTCAGTCTATGGGGCTGGCGCCCTACTCACTGAGCCACAGGCACCGCCCTGTATATTAATGAGAGAAGTGCTTGTCTCTGCCATCACCCTTCCGGGTGCTGGGAAACAAAATGACCAGAGTCCCACTTGTCAAGGAACCTGCGAGTGTGAGAGGGCAGACAAGTAATGGGGGTATCAAGGTGTAGTGTGCCACTTACTCTCATCCACAGGTTGTCTTCAGGTCACCATGGAGCAGATATGGTAGGGCAAGGAATTAAACCGAAGGCCCTCAAAAGATTCCAAAGGAGCTGAGGCTGGACAGATAAGAAGTTAATACAGGTCAAACAAAAGGTGTAGAGAAAGTCAAATATCCAGGAGCTTCTGGATCAACCAAGCTTTCCACTCAACCCCCATTGCTATGAAAAAATAAATTTGCAAAATGTAGTGTTACCATATGAACTACGTGCATTAGACACCATCTAGTTAGGCCATTTCATTTCACAGGTGAAGAATGTAAAGCCTTGGGAGTTAAGTAAGATGGCACGGCTCTCCCATTTCAGTGACCTCAGGCTGGCCCCTGTCTGGTTTTTCCTTTCTCAAGCCCGAGGGAAGTCCATGAAACTTCAGCTCCTTTTGACAGTGCTGGTGGCTCCAAGGGTCGCTCTGAGATTCACATCACCCCTGTGTTTATGCCTTTAACAGTTTCACAACCAAAGACGAGTTGACACCTCAGCTACTGACCCCCGGGCTGATGGGAGAGTCTTCAGAATCCTTCAGTGCCCTGGAGGAGGAAGGCCAGAAGGAGTACCAGGCCAGTGACTCTGACTCCGACGGGCCGATCTTGTACACTGATGAGGATGAGGACGAGGACGAGGATGAGGATGGCAGTGGAGAGAGTAAGACCGTTTTCAAGCATTATCGGGGGCCCAGTGCCCATAGCTCAGTGGTTAGGGCACCAGCCACATGCACCGGGGCTGGTGTGTTTGAGCCCAGCCATGGCCTGGTAAACAACAATGACAACAATAACAAAAAAAACAGCTAGATGTTGTGGCAGGTGCCTGTAGTCCCAGCTACGGGGAGCTTGAGGCAAGAGAATCGCTTAAGCCCAAGAGTTAGAGGTTGCTGTGAGCTGTGACATCACGGCACTCTACTGAGGGTGACATAGTGAGAGTGCCTCACAAAATAAGAAAAAAGTTATCGGGAGGGCCCGTGGAAGACAGAAGCAGCTGCATTTTGTTTGTTTGTTTGAGACAGAGCCTCAAGCTGTCCCCCTGGGTAGAGTGCCGTAGCATTACAGCTCACAGCAACCTCCAACTCCTGGGCTCAAGTGAGTCTCCTGCCTCCGCCTCCCAAGTAGCTGGGACCACAGGCACCCGCCACAACGCCCGGCTATTTTGGTTGCAGCCGTCATTGTTGTTTTGGCGGGTCCGGGCTGGGGATTCGAACCCGCCACCTTAGGTGTACGTGGCTGGCGCCTTAGCCGGTTGAGCTATAGGTGCCGAGCCAGCAGCTGCATTTTGTAAAGAAGAAAAGCCTCATTAGGATGCAGACATTTGGGGTGTTCTTTCACCTCATCTTCCTTTCTCAAATTAGAAATGTGTCTCTCCTGAAGTTTTACCTTTTGATGACAGGCCTGTCTGGAACGTGATGCCGCTGTGGGGGAGAACAGAGCTTTGTCTATGAGACAGGTGTGCAGATTGGTATTTTACAGAGAATCCAAGTTTTTCTCAGTGTGGCCAAAGATGGCCTTTTCACCTGGGCCATTCTCAAAGAGCCTCAGTGCAGGATGTATTGGCTTACTCATTGGAAATGCTTGAGATTTTCTCCCACTTACCTCTTTAGAATTGCGGTGGTTCCTCCACAGTGAGTGAGATGCCTTCTAGGAAGGAATAATACTAAAGGGACAGAGCCTGCCATCTGTGTGTAACTTAGGGAACAAGAAAGTGCTCTTGTTATTATTTTTTTAACTTTTGAGCAACGTGACTTGGGAGGAATTCACTGTGGGATTGGATTTATAGATTACAACAAGTTACTATTATATGCATGATTAAACAACAATTCGTTAAATTCTTTCTGATTTGCATGGAGCAAAAAAAAAAATCATTACTAATTATCATTGGTAGAGATTTTAAGGATTCCTAGGTCATCGGAGGTTAAAATATTGGTAAAGAAGGTAGACTCTTGGCAGCAGGGTGTTGAGGGGAAAAAAGAAGGCCAAGGTTAACTGTACAGTGTTAGCAGAGGGGCTAAGTTTTTAGCATTCAAAAGAAAAAGCATTGTGCAATCAGTAGTTGCCATGAGCCACCGTATTAGCAAAATAAACTTCAACGATCATTTTCCAAATGATGAGGTGATAATTCCAACTTTTTCCATGATGTCTCAATGTATTTCAGATCATTTGAAAAACTAGTTCTTTAGTTCTTTTCAAGATGAACTACATCTGACTCAAAAGCTTTTTTCCCTTATTTTAATGAAGATTTCTCCCCTTGCATATGGATAAAGAATTTAGTCTGGGCTCTGCTGATAGCCCATGCCACGAGTAACCTGAGTGCCACTGGCTAAAAGCCACTTTCTCTGCATTTCTACCCTTTTCAACCCTCAGGTGCTCTAGCAAGTAAAATCCGACGAAGGGACACTCTTGCTATCAAACTGGGCAACCGACCGTCTAAGAAAGAGTTAGAGGACAAAAACATCTTGCAGCGGACCTCGGAAGAAGAGAGACAGGAAATCCGGCAACAAATTGGAACCAAGTTAGTCAGGTAATTGCTGATATTTTAGGACAGTCGTGACGAATTCAGACTTTTCTTCCTCCCAGAGTTTCCTGCCTAACTGGGATCACTGTGAATTCCCTGTGTACAGGCACTTCTGGCCTACTGGGCTTTTAAACTTGGCCTTGGCTGGTGATCCTCTCGAAGAACCTATGTTCTGGTCCAGCTAGCCAGCCAGTGTCTTTGAGGTCTCCAGACCCTACTCCAGGGGTCAACAGACTTTTCCTAAAAGAACCAGTTAGTAAATATTTCGGGCTTTGCTGGCCAGACAGTCTGTGTTGCAGTTGCTCAACTGTCCTGTCGCGGCCTAGACGCAGACATAAATAATGTGCAAACAAATGAGTGTGGCTGTGCTCCAGTGAAACTTTATTTACAAAAAAATGGTGGCAGGCTGGATTTGGCCTCTGGACCACAGTTTGCCCAACTCCTGGCCTCATTTGCGCTCTCACTAACTTTCCTGCGCTGTGGGCTGTGAGGCTGTGGTCGTGTCAGTTAGCGTCAGCGGCCCGGCTCCACCCCCGACAGGCAACCCTAGCCCCCATATCTAAACTTGCCCCTTTTAACTTCACATAAGTGGGTCATCTGACGTCTCGTCCCACCTCCGTCCATTGTGTTAGGATTTCGGCTTTTGCCACTAATGACTTTGGAAGTCCATTTAACTGGCAGTTTGAATAGAAGTGAGTATTCGTTCATACCGAAGGTCTTACTTGTGATGATCAGTTTAGCCCATCTAAGAATTAGTTATCCTGCTGACTCTACTCACTCTGAATAGTAACAGGGCACATCTTTGGGAAGAGGGAACAGTTTGGAATGCCAGAGCAGAATTTGGAGATAGGAGGAAAGGGCAGTCCTTGCTTGGAAGTGGTGTCATGGGAGAGAGGGTTGGCGTGGAGAGGGTTCCAGAGGCCATTGTGTCTTTCTCCAGAGGGACAACAATGCCATCAGAAATCTTCTTACGGCTGAGACACAGAAAAACGTTTCAGAGCCAGCAGTTGTGGCGTCCATAGGAAGGGCTATCCCAGCCTGATAGAGAATCTAGGAAGAGACTGAGGGTGTCTTCAGTCTAGTCTCCTCACTTTGGCCCTGAACTTTGACCATTTACTGCTGCAGGAAAGAGTCAGCACAGAGAAAAGGAACTAAAGTGATTAACAGTTCGGAGCTGGAAAGACCTATAGGTCTGAACTCGTCATCTTATACCAAGTGAACACAAGGGGCCCCCCTGAGCCCTAGAAAGACTCCAGAAAATTTCTCAAGGACATGTAGTTCCTTAGGAGCAGAATCAGGATTAGAATTCTGTTCCTGGGCTCTCTGCTCAGTTTTCTTTCTCATTCTTTCTCCTGTTTTGTACCTTTGACACTGTGTGAGGGAGGATCTGCCTGTAGGGGGAGTTTTGGTTTTGTTTTATTGCCCTTGTTTGTGTTTTGCAGAAGAATTAAAATCATTGACTAATATTTCCATAAAAGAATAGTGCAAAATAGGGTGTATTCCTTAAAAATATCATCATAGTTTATGATAGTAAGGGGTAAAAGTATGAGGAATTATATTCCCATCTCGATAGATGCCCTGTTGGTGGTAACGAAAGTTTTGTGTGTCTTTGTTAAAATTCTAAATAAATCAAGGGTAGAGGATTTTTTTTTAATTATACTAAATATCTTCTTATATAGAGAAACCCTAAAATCATTTGCTTTAAAAACAGCAGCAAACAAAAATTTCCCACTCTTAGTAAAAGTCTGATCACCATTATTTGTGGTGAAGAAGAAACATAAATTATAAATTGTATGAAAGAAGTACTATTATTACACCTAGTTGTATATCTAGAAAACACTGAAAATTTGACTAAAAATTGCTATGGGTACTCATTTCAGCAGGTTCCTATGATGTAAGACTATCTATAAAAATCAACATCATATTTATTTAGCATTGACACATACCCCCCCACCAAAAAACATGAAAAAAGGGAGTTTACATATCTAGTAGTAGCAACAACCACATTTTAAATACTAAACTATTTGTTTAACTTGAGACCCAAGAAATCTATTTCTAGAAAATCGCAAGGGAACAAATGAAGGAATATGTGAGTAAATAGAGAGAGGAGTAAACTTTTTTTCTTTTTTTTTTTTGGCAGTTTTTGGCCAGGGCTGGGTTTGAGCCTGCCACCTTCAGCCTATGGGGCGGCGCCCTACTCCTTTGAGCCCCAGTCACCGCCCAGGAATAAACATTTGTATCAATGAGGAAAAATTCAACAGACAGGTTTATCAGATGTGGGGGAGGATTGAAGTTTGATGCACACTAGATGTACTTTATAGAATCAGGGCATAAGTAATGGATTAATTTTATAAAATGAAACCAAATAGAAATAAATGTCACCTTTTTCCGTGTGAGCTAAAGGAAAACCATCTACCAAGATAAGAAGAGAGCTCTGTCGCTGCAGGTTGGTAAGATGTTTGCGGCCCTGATAAATTTAATGAGAATCACCATGACAGCCACTGTGAGAAGGGGCTGTTGAATGTCAGAGTGTAGGCTTATCCGGACCTGGCAGAAATATGGTCTAGAGAACAAAGAAAGAGAAAGCCCCTGGTTGGCTGCAGCTGCGAAACGGAACCAACTGATCCAAGAGATGGGAGGACAAAAGGAGATGACACAGTTAAGGCACTTCCGTGCCTGGATCAAGCGAGCACTCAGTCACATTACGTTTCTTCTTATTAACTTACATTATTTATACATCTATTAAACTAGGAAGGCACATTTAAAAATTAAAACCAATATTGGCATGTTTATGGGAAAATAGGGCTCATACACATGGCTCTTGTGCGATATTTCAGAAGAACAGATTTAACAATATGACAAAAGAATTCTAAAGCAGTCTAATGTGTTTGCCTGGTAATTCCACTTGGGGGATGTATATCATCCCTATAAGAAGGAAGTCATCCAAAAGGGGAGAAAAAATGCTACATTTTGCAAAAATGCTTATTAAAAGGCTATTTATAGCAATGACAGATTAACACAAGCCAAATGCTCCAAACAGAGGAATTGATAACACAGTGACGTTGTGAGAAGTTAATAGTGTGGAATTCCATACAGCCTCAGTTTTCTAAATGCCTCATCGAGGGTTCCTTGGAGAAGATACACAGGTGCGTCTGCAGGAAGAGCCAGGGAGTGCAGGCGTGCATTTGGGCTGGGATGGCAGGAGCCTTCTGTATTCCAGGTCAAACCATCCAACTGAGACATCTTCTGTCTCTCTTACAGATCAGGATTCCACCCCAACGCAAAGACTATATCTGTCAAAACTTTGGGGGGGGGGGGGTTACTGGTTTTTACTATTATTGATGTGTAAATTTTACAGAATTGCTTTTCTACAAACACATCACATCTGATCACTGTCAGTGAAAGATAAATTACCCACAGTTCCATGCTTAGGGAACTTCCTGTCTAATGAAAAAGACAGAATTGGGCAGTGCCTATAGCTCAGTGGGTAGGGCACTGGCTACATACACTGAGGCTGGCAGGTTTGAACTGGCCTGGGACAGCTAAACAATGACAACTGCAACAAAAAGAAAAAGAATACCCAGGCAATGTGGCGGGTACCTATAGTCCCAGCTACTAGGGAGGCTGAGGCAAGAGAATTGCTTAAGCCCAAGAGTTTGAGGTTGCTGTGAGCTGTGATGGCACAGCGCACTACTAGGGTGACATAGTGAAACTCTGTTTCAATTTTTTTTTAAGGAGAAAAAAAACAGAATTATATATTGCATGAAATAGTCATGTGAAAAGAACGCAAGACTATGTCTAAGGACCTAGGTGTGCATCCCAGCACCTGCGTGCACTAGTGTTTTGTCTGTAGGCAAGTTAGTTAACTTCTCATTTCCTCATCACAGTGAAATGGGAACTGGCTGCCCCGTTGCTGAATTGGTTTGAGGCTTCAAGACAATGTAAGTTAAGCACCTAGCACAGTCCCTGGGACTTTACAAGTATGAGTAAATGATAGCTATAATTATTTTTTTAATAATTACTATATGCTATACATTAGACTGCTTTACAATTCTTGTGTCAGTGTGATAAATGCCTTAATAGATGTATAATCAGCATATAGCCCACTGTATAGACCACTTTGGGCAAAGAATCAGGGGCCTTTAATTCACACTTCCAGGAGAGGTCAAATATCTACCTTCAAAGTCCTGTTTTAATTATTTGTTAGATTTCAGTAGGTAGAGAAGGAGAGAAAAGCATTCCCTAGGGAAGAGACTTTATAAACAACAGAAGGATGCATTTTGGGGACGTGACATAGAGTACAGCATCCTGGGAGCACAAATATGTCATCTAAATCCTTGGGTCCTTGGGTGACATAGTGTCTGGCTGGTATCAGCGTTCCCTGGGTTCTTTTGTGGACTCAATTACTGAAGGCAATCTCAGGGTAGTTCTGATGAAGATTACATTGGAACAAAATTTTTAATGAGGTATTTCAAATGTCATTAATTTCGGTTCTGCATACCATTTCTGTCACAGCTATAAACATTTAGAGTTGGTAGTTATCTTATGTTAAGATTAGCTTTCATATACATTCCTTCAGTTTGCACGAATTCAGCCTACATCAGAGGAAGTCCTTCCTCTGTGATTAATAACTCGATATTGTAAACAGGACCAAGAACTAAGTGATAAAGGGTTATTAGGACATTCAGTTCTCATGCGCAGATAGATAGCTCCTAATCACAAGTGAGCCTGGATTTTCTTGAAGGCAGATAGGAAGGGCCTGTAACATTATATATGATAAATTGCTTTGAGGTCCCCAAACCAGTCACTGTGCAGTCAAGATAGGTCATCTCCCAAGTTGATATGACCTCTTTCTTTTTAGTCTATCCTTTTATGTATCTATTTATTTTAGAGTCAGGGTCTTACACTATCTTGGTCTTACCCAGGGCTGGAATGTATCTCTATATCCACAGCTCATTGCAGCCTCAAACTCCTGCAACCATCCTCTTTTCTCAGGCCCTTTTTTTTTTTTTAAATTAAATCATAGCTGTGTACATTAATGCAGTCATGGGGTACAATGTGCTGGTTTTATATACAATTTGAAATATTTTCATCAAACTGGTTAACAGCCTTCGTGGCATTTTCTTAGTTACTGTGTTAAGACATTTATATTCTACATTTAGTAAGTTTCACATGTACCCTTGTAAGATGCACCGTAGGTGTGGTCCCACCAATTACCTTCTCTCCACCTATCCTCCCCCTGTCCCTTCCCCTCCTCTCCCTTAAGTAGCTGGGTCTAGAAGCAAACCCCTCCACATCTAGCTGAATTTTTTATTTTTGTACAGACAGGGTCTTGCTATGCCTAGGCTGGTCTCAAACTCCAGCCTCAAGTCATCCCGCTGCCTTAGCCTCCAGACTAACTGCAGAAACAGGCACGGGCTACTATGCCTGGCTATATGAGCTCTTGATTAGCAGCCTATTGTAGACTCTCACTACTTGTATATCAATCAAGCTATTGGCTATGTTACTGTAATGTAAACCCAAAATACAGTGGTTCAAATAGGTACGTTTATTTATTTCTCATACAACAGTCCCGAGGCAGGTGGGCCCCCCAAGATGGGCAGGAGCATGGCTCCTTGGAGTCAGCCACACACCCAGCTTCCTCTTGTCTTGTTCCTTTTCTGACCCCTTGGATGGTCTCACCTGTATGATCAAAGCTGGTTCACACCTTCATGTGTAAGTTATGGCCTGTGGAAGAAGGAAAGAGAAAAAAAGAGACTGCACACCCAAACATTTTACGGGTAAAAAATAGAAGTTACAGATATCATTCTGGTCACATCCCATTGCAGAAGCTCACATAACCACACCCGGTTTCTAGCTAAAATCCAGGCAGATCTGTTTCAAAAAGGAAAAAGGGAGACTGACCAACAGGGCAGTTTGCAGTCTCAGCCATAGTCTGTGGTCTCCAAACCAGTGGAAAGCACACTTGTTTTGTAGGTTGAAAAATCGATTTTTGTTTCTCAAAGTATGAAAAAATAGAGCTTTGTTTGTTGTTTTATTTTGCGTCTCTGTGTCCCTAAGGGGGCCTGGTTTGTAACCTGTAGTATGTATCCCTTTTGTCATCATAGGAGGCTTAGCCAGAGGCCCACAACTGAAGAATTAGAGCAAAGAAATATCCTAAAACGTGAGTATCCTCTGTCCTACAATGAGTCCTTGAGTTACCGTTAACAAGCTGCCACTGCAGACGATTCATTCATCAGTGAGAAGCCATAATACACTAGTTTACTCACAACTCACTGAAATGGCCCACGTAGATCACATGTATATGTAATTGTGTATACATAATAATTTCTTGAATCTTGTATTTCACTTTATGACTCCGAGCCTGACAGTTCCCAGACCGGAGCTGTGGTCCTGACAACTGTTTTCTAAAAAAGATGAAGTATATTCCAAGTGTTCTTTCCCCCAACTGCTAAATAGAAGAAAATGCTCTCGTCTACTTGCAAATGTATGCCAAAGAAAAGCCCAAGAGTCCACAAGGAAATAAATCAAACATTCCTATATTATTTCTAAAAAATACAGTTTGTTGCTAAGTGTAACACATGACTCAATTTAAAACAAAATCATGGTCAAAGGTATGTTTCAATCCAGTTCATTTTCCTCTGTTGCGATAACTCGGCTTCCCTCTTGAGTTGTTTGTAATTCCTCAGCACGTAAAGAGTTTGCCGTTCGTTTTTCTACTTTATTTTCCCATTCCGTTTTTCCCTCTGTTCTTGATGTTATTTTCTACTCCCCACTTCTGTAGTATTTGTTGGAGTTAGTATTTTGAAGCTGTAAAACTAATAGAAACACGGTTTGTCATGCTATTGTGTGTCATTGTGGTTACTAACTGCCCTGAGTTAAGAAATGGGTTATTTTTAAATGGAGCCTAGTGATAACGATACATTTTATTTACCCTGTTTCAAGGGAGCTTTTTCTTGTATGAAATATCAGAGAATAGGATAGTACTACCATTGTAACAAACCACTGGCGTGGGGGAAATTCCTTTTCAACCAGGCTTTTAGAGTTATCTTGTCCTGCTGAAGGGCCCCTGCTCTCCAATATCAGTGATTTTCACTCCTTAAAGGAGAGAAAGAGTTTGGTAGCATGTTATATACTACAGTTACTGGAAAGCATGAAAATTTAACCCTGTGAGAAACTGTCATCCTCCCTGCGGTGGGATCTTTTTCCTGGGAAGGTTGTCTGCAGGCACACCTGGAACAGAGTAAGGATTTAAGTGACTGTCGATGTATGGAAGAGCCAGTTTGGAGGAGGAAAAGGTCATGGCTAGAAAAGAAGGAAAAAATGTAGGTCTCAACTTCTCTGAGAAAGGGTGGAATCAGCATTTAATTTTGACAACAAGACCAAAAGAGGTCACTGCTTTTGATAACAGGTTCCTGGAAAATATTTGTCGCATTAAGTTTTAAGTGAGCTCAAACGCAGACCCTAAACTCCTAAAACACAGAGATTATGTCTTACTGAATGCCTGATGCAATACCTAGAAAAGAAGGAAGAGCAAATTCTGGGTAATGTTTTCTTGCTGCTGCGGGACAGATGGTGCCAAACCACACTGGAGTTTGGTTATTTGAGGAACTGTTTCATGGATCCAGAAATTTATCACACACTGATCTTAAGTGCTGTGTTGGCTTTTATGCCCCCTGTTTTCCTGGCTGTTCGGATTTGATTCCAGCCCTTTTTTCCTTCCTTCTAAGTTCATCTAAGCATGTTTATTCTGGAAACAAAAATGCACATTTCCAGTCTGGAGAGGCTGATAACTGGCTTATGATCTCCTGACACAGTATTTTGTGGCCAAGGGGAGCAGAAGGAAACCGGTAGAGGTCACCCCAATCTTTCCCTGAACAGTCACAGGGCACTGAGTGGCTTAGTTACAGACCCTGTGCTCCTGGTTGCCTCCGGGTTCTCCCGCATAGATTGCTCTTGCTTGTGTGTGTGTTTCCTCTGCAGCTTTCGTTAGGAAGCAAGATGATTGTCTCTTTGAAGAAGAGTCTGTGTGTGGTTTTTAAGGACACTTTAACTAGGTCATCTTTTCTCGACAGACTAGGAAACTAATTCATAGCATAAAACCTCTAACAATTCTCAAATCAGAGCCCATCACTAATTCAATAAACAGAAGCCAGACAGCCGTAAATGCTGATAGCTTTCATTAGAGACCACAGGACAATTTAATTTCTTAGTATCATCACCCATATCACTCTTTCCTTGATTTCTTTACTGTTTTGGTGACACACATAAAGGTTTGGGTTTTTGTTGGTGATGAGTTGTTGTTTTTTTTTTTCTTTAAAGAAACAGGAACTTGCTGTTTTGCCCAGGCTGGAGCGCAGTAGTGTACCGGTGATCCTCCTTCCTGCCTCAGCCTCCCCAGCAGCTGGGACTACAGGGGCTTGCCGTAACACCCTATTGTCGCTAGAGTTTTGAAAAGAGACGCATATATTAAGTTATCTTTAGTTTTACATTGTAGAACCAGTTGCTTAAAACTGATAAAATAGAAAGCCACCTCTGGTGTTTACCAGAAGGTCAACTTTTGCGGATCAGGGTACATGGAACCCCTTTTCACATACAGGGGAGGGATTAAAAAAAAGATGGTGATCTTCTTAGGATATTTATCTGTGGCTGTAATTCCAGCTATATCTTCTATAGAGAAAAAGTGTGTTAGACCACTGAGTTCTGCATGCATTTCCTCAGCACTTTACTATGAAATGTCTTACGTGTACAGAAAAGCTGAAGGAATTTTATGGTAAACAGCCACGCATCTACCATCTACGTTCCACCGTTAACATCTTGCAGCCATTGATGCAACTTTTTTGAAATTCATTTCACAGTAAGTTTGTACATGTATTTTCATTTGTTAAAACACTCACACGGAAACAAAGAAAGCAGCATAAAGAGGAACAAATCCACAAAAAATTTGCATTTGCTTTTTTGAACCCATTTTATCGCAGTTAATGACCCAAGAATACCCGTCTAATACTCTTGTTGCTGGTGTTTCTGTACTTCTCCTTCTCCTTTTAAGCTGTTCCCCAGAATGCTCGGGGCCACAGTTGCTAGCCAGGCAGGTTTCCTGTAGTGCCCACTGCCGGATATCCACGTGTCTTATTCATCTATCTATGGGAAATGCTTCCTGTGGCTCCTCTGAAATGTCCACCCCTCTCTGCTCTGATGAGAGAGCAAGATTTGTTAATGAACCACACCACTTCCTTCGTGAATATCCTCCAATCTGTCTAAAGTGACCAGACAGGTGCACATCTTTCTTTAGTGTTTGGCTTCTATTAAATCAAAAATTGAAGGTAATGTTAGAGAATTTAGCCTGTTTGGCTCACAAATACAAATGTTGCTATTATTGAATACTGATTCTTTCTTTACATGTGTATATATATTTATTTATTTATATTTTGCAGAGTCTTTTTTTTTTTGGCCGGGGCTGGGTTTGAACCCACCGCCTTCAGCATATGGGGCCAGCACCCTACTTCTTTGAGCCACAAGTACCACCCTGATGCTTTCTTAAAAATAAAAATAATCTTCATGGGAAGAAGTCTATTTGAATTTTTAAAATAAGTGTAATTCCCTTTTCATAGAAGAAAAAAACATGCACACAACTTGGAGACATTTTGAAGGACTAAGATTCAGGGTTAACCTCCACTCTTTGTAGGAGATTTTACAATGACTATTTGATAAGAGTCAGAGGAACGCGGTCAGGTTGGCTTCCCTCCAATTCTCACCCTCCTCCTCTAACTTCTTTAAAAGCACAATTTGAACATGAGTAATGTAAGGAAGTCAGCTCCTGATAACAAAACAGAATTCCCAGGTGGTAAAATCCTATTCATTTCACTCCCCTACCTGCAGCTGGCCCTTCTCTTTTTTACACATCACTGTGTACCATACGCTTACTGATGCAAAACTATCTCATTGTCCCTTCAAGGAACTGGCATTTTGCATACTTAGTAAAACCAGCAACAATTGTTAGCCTTGGGATGTATTAGATATCTGAAGTTTTTATCTTTGAAAAGTACCTTTACAAAATGTAGCATAATCACTCTATACAAAGGATTGACTAATATGTGTTAAGGATTCTATTTTTCTTTTGATTAATAATATCATCAAAGGGCTCACCCTGTAAAAATCTGGTTTCAATCATGTGAACCACAAGGGTGAGGCTTGTTTATTACATATAATTGATAACCCACAAGCTTCGTTCAACTCCTATGAGGTAATTCTTTGAACCTAAGTATGTATAGGAAAGGATATGTATTTGGGGAAGAAATTAGAAACCTACAGTACTTTCATGGGAAGACATTTGAATTATAATGAAATTTGTTTGACACCCTGAGGCACTTAAATCAAAGGATAGTAACTAGTTGTTTCTTGTCTTGTGGGTGATTTCAATTTATGTTCTCTCTACCTAAATAACCAGACTAGGAGGCATCCTCTTTCTTTTGACTTAAAATTAGCATTTCAGGAGAATGTAAAAATTTTTCCCTGTCCAGAGAAGGAAAAACGATAGAGAATGTAGTTCATTCAACTAATACGCATGGATGGATGGCTGTGGTATATTTTGTTCGCAATAAAAATGATCTTAGTGGTAAAAAAAAAAACCAATCTGAATTTTGAAAATAAATATAATTATCTTCTTATAGAAGCAAAGGATTTTTTATTTTTTTCAGCCTTTTGGTTGTGCTTTAAGTGTGATTTTATTTCCGATAGTATTTATAACAGCATTTTCTGAAAGATAATCTTTCATAGGTATTGGTATCCAGGATATAAAATCTATGCTCACTTATCGAACAGGTGATGAGCTCCAGGAGGCAATGAAGGAAAGTTCCTCAAATAAGCAACATCCAGTTAAAACCAAAGGGGTGTTTATTTCTTTGAAAATTCTGGACATTTTTCTTTAAATTCCATCTGTCAAACAGCAAAAAAAAAACATTGTACTACTCAGTGAGGCCCTAGAGGAAGGGAAGACTTTGGAAAGTCAAAGTCACAAGAAAATAAATAATTCCCACCCACGGTACACCATAACCCCATTTGGAACATTCCAGTTTGAAAGCAAAAGCCAAAGAAATGCTTACATTCTGCTTCTATGGAAACCAAGGAAAAGAAATCAAATATTTTGGTTGGATTTGAGTGAAAATCAGAAGCTTAGACATGCATTGGATGGTTCTAATTTGCTCTTTTAATAGGTCTCAGATTTTCACATGAAGGCCAGATCCAGAAGTAAGGTTTTATCTAAATTCTGGTCAAGTGTGCTTGTAAACCCATGCGATGATCAGCAGTAGAGGCTTTCACCAGTGTACGGACACTGTAATGTTTTTGTTTTTCAGAATCAAACAAGAAATCAGTTAGCAAAAAGTTTTAAATCAGTAAAGTAAGTAAACCAGTCGTTCAAGGGAAAAAATATACTGATGATCAGTCTTTCTGTAATATCTTTTGATAGCTTTTTAAAGATGCTGGTGAAATGTTTGATCAACATCTGATAGAGTCAAATAATTGTGGGCTGATATACTTTTCTGATCATAAAATTGTCCCTAGTAACTAAGTCCTCACACCTTTCCTTCCTTAATAAACAGAAAAGAATGAAGAAGAGGAACAAGAAGCAAAAATGGAACTTAAACGCAGACTCAGCAGAAAGGTGATGAAATTGTGATTGTTAATGAACACGTGTATTTTGAGATATATTTTGTTTTTTAAAAAATACAGGCGCCAGCCACATACACCTAAGGTGGCGGGTTCGAATCCAGCCCAGGCCCACCAAAACAACAATGACAGCTGCAACCAAAAAATAGCCAGGCGCTGTGGCAGGCGCCTGTGGTCCCCCCTACTTGGGAGGCTGAGGTAGGAGACTCGCTTGAGCCCAGGAGTTGGAGGTTGCTGTGAGCTGTGATGCCACAGCACTCTACCCAGGGGGACAGC
>NW_003852437.1:5171127-5182513 GCF_000181295.1 Otolemur garnettii | reverse complement strand
AAAAAAAAAAAAAAAAAAAAAGAAATGTTTTAGGACAGAGTAGGAGGGACCAAAAAAATTTTTTAAAAAAGGAAAGACATTCCATTTAGTCTTAGAAATGTTAAACAAATAAATATTTTGTTACTACTGCAAATTTGCCGCTATTCCATATCAGAGCTGGGTTAGTAATTGGTTATGTGAACTTGATCGTCCAGCCTGCCTGCTTCAGTACTATCCAAGTTGACAGATAGCTTACCTCCAAAACTTGAACAAACTGGTCTCATTTATTTACGAAAATATAAATCTGATGCCAGAGTCATCACTTTTTTCTGTGTTAAAATAATAAGTCTTTGGAAAAATTCAGCACCATCAGAGTTTATATTTCATTGTAAACCTTTGTAATAATAATTCTTCAGATATACCTTTCACACCTGGAAATGGGCAGTGACAAACTGTGACAGCTCATTGGAGTGTGTGACCTGTCCTTCCATAGTGAAAGCACACCAAGGCAGGTGGAGGACACAGTCCATTTCCCATGGAAAAGTTACAGGGACTGCATTTTGGAAGTTATCAGTTTTGGTTTTCAAGGATAAAGATCCTTAATTCATTTCTTTTTTTAAATGTCAAATAATGATCAAGCTGAATCAACTTAGTTTCTAGAAATCACTCTTTTAGCATTCAGTGGCCCTCACGTCACTAGCTGCAGACAAGATTCGCTCTTCCCCATTGCTCTGGGCTCACTCCTGTGACATATAAAGCCTTTTTGTCAATCCAGCTGGGCTCCTCCACAAGGCAAGAGTGCTGCCCTCACCCTCTGTAGCCACTGGCCTCCCCGACACAGAGCTCCTGCCATGGGTACAGGTCAGCCATAAGTACTGATGGCGGCCCCGTGACTGACACAGTCTTGAGGGCGAGAGTGGATGGAGAACTTCTGACCTCTGTGGTCATTGATTACTTTCCTTCTGGCCTGTTCTCAGAGGCAAGGATTTCTCTGCCTCCTTTCTCCTACCTGCCCCGAAAAGGCAGCAAGAAGCTAGTGTTACAGATTGGACAGCAACGAAGAAGGTAGCAGCACCACCTAGATTATTTCCTCCATTGCCCACTGACTACCAGGGCTCTGTGAAGGTGCAAGGAGCCATAGCTGGCATATTCCAGCTGAAGTGGGCTCGCGGTGTGGGCCCAGGCCTTCTGAGATTCCGATTCCACGAATGCTTTGAATATTGGGCCTTTGACTTAGTTCAGCCTCAGGAGGAAATCGAGGCCCAGGAAAGGGACTATTTTTGAGTACACAGTGTGTGCCTGGTGTACCACCCTGGGGACCACGCAAATAAGGAACACCTCCATGGAGGACCACTTAGATGAGAGATAGTCAGGCTACGTACAAAGAATATAGGAGAGAGAAAACAAGCTGAAAATGGACCCCATAGGGGAAACAGAGGTCTGGGTCTCCCTGCCTGGAAATTCTATGATACCTGTCACCTGAGAAAGGCCAGAAAAGGGGGTGACCCTAAGTAGCAGAGAGTAGGTGACCCCTGTAGACCAGGGAGCAAGTTCTTCCTCTGGTGTAACTGTTTCAGTCTTATTCCTAGCTTGACAAAGGACCAAGAGAGGAAAGAAAATACTCCAAGGGCTGGCTACATTAAATATAATTATAAATTTGAGTTTGACAAAGGGCAGAAGGAAGAACCCAGATGTTAGAAATGTCTTAGAGGCTGCAGCTGTTTTAAGCACGATGGCCCCACGGAAGTGCAGTTCCCCAGTGATTCTCCCCTCCTGGTTCCTCCCCGTTGGCGTTCCGGGCCACTAAAAGCCTTATTCTCTCAGGGACGACTGCACTGTAAGCACACCCTTCCCCGACAATTTCCGTGTCATCCTTCTGTGCATTTCTGAATATAGGTTTAGTATAGTAGGAACAGAGATTTGTATTCTCATTTCTAAAAATTTCACAGCTTTGATCTTGATAATTCAGTCACCAAATCAGCCATCCCCTATCTGGGTTACTACTGTGCCCGTGTCACTACTTGTTCATTGTGTCAGGGATGACAGGCCTTTCTCACACTGCCAGGCAGGTTGGGGAGGATAGCACTATTCAGATGGTTGCCACAGACTGTGACCTATCTAACAGTGATGAATTTTTATAGTCTCAAAAATCAGGGCACACTGCTTTCTAGCTCTCATTAGAAATTCCCAAGACACTGCTGCTTTTTTTTTTTTTTTTTGTGATACCTGAAAGTGACCTTATTTAACCATAACTTTGAGGTGTTCTCTATAGAAAACTTGCCACCATGTGGCCGTAAGCGGTTTCCTGAACTCTGTCTTTTTCTCCTATTCTCCTGCAGCTCAGCCTGAGACCGACAGTGGCAGAGCTACAAGCTCGAAGGATTCTGCGGTTTAATGAGTATGTAGAAGTCACTGATTCTCCTGACTATGACCGCCGGGCGGACAAGCCCTGGGCCAGGTTAACACCTGCAGACAAGGCAAGAGACTGAGGGGGCTTTTCATGTAGATTGTGTTTCTTTTCTGAAAGCTCCAATACCCAACTTGGTCTTCCGAGGGGATTAGATCTTTCAATTTTCCAACGGTTTTCTGCCTCTGATTATTTAAACCACTTAAGTGATATATTTACTAATAGTAATATCAAACTAGTTCTTTAAGTGAAGTTTTAGAGAAAACTAGTTATTAGTTACCTTGTGACCTACCTGCATTCAAACCTGGATGGGGAGCACTTTCCCATAGCCCGGATTTATCCTTACTCTTGGAAATTATAACTTATACAGCTTATTTTATGTTAACAGTGGAAAAAAGTTCCAGTAGTCGCAGCTACTTGGGAGGCTGAGGCAAGAGGATTGCTTGAGCCCAAGAGTTTGAGGTTGCTGTGAGCTATGATGCCACAACACTCTACCCAAGGGCAACAAAGTGAGACTGTGTCTCAAAAAACAAAACAAAAAAACCCAGTTGAGAAAGTCTGATTTACATCAAGGCTAGTACATATTTTATATAAATCATCAAAGTAAATATTTTAGGCTTTGTGGGCCATACAATCTTTATTACAATTGCCCAACTCTGCCACTGTAGCATAAAAGCATTCTAGACAACATGTACTTGATTGGACATGTATGTGTTCCAATAAAACTTTATCTACAAAAACAGATGGTGGGCCAGATTAGGTTTACAGGTCATGATTTGCCAACCCCTAGTCTATATCATTGCACACAGTTCAGAAAAAAGAGGGTTCTGTCAATGTAGAAAAACTCCTGTCTTACAAGAGTCCATGGTTCCACAAGCAAAGATTTATGGCAACCATTTGTTTCTAAATTTTTCACTCTATGATTTTCCTAATATCTTTCAAAATGAGTTTTAATTTTATCTTTGGTAAAAATATGGTATTGAATAAACTCATGCTATAGCCAGTCTTGATGCTAGAACTAAATATTTTGGTTTAATATTTAATAAATATGATATTTTTCTTTTTTTGAGAGAGAGGATCTCACTCTGTTGCCTAGGCTAGAGTACAGTGGCATGATCATAGCTATCTGTAACCTCAAACTCACAGGGCTCAAGCAATCCTCCTATCTCACCCTCCCAAGTATCTGGGACTACAAGCCCATGTCATCATACCCAGCTGTTTTGTTTTGATTCATTTTGTTTTGTAGAGACAGGGTCTTGCTATATTGCCCAGGCTGGTCTTGAACTCCTGGCTTCAAGTGATTCTCCCACTGATGGGCAGGAGCCCAATGATAGTGGACACAATGAGGATCAACACAAGCTCATGAACCTGGGCTCTTGCAAAGCAGTAGGATGAGGTGGTCATATGAGGTGTGGCTGTGATTTGGAGACTGTAAGCTTGGGTGGGTAAATTTGGAAAGTAAGGCAGGATATCAGGGGAGTGATTTTTTCTTAATTATGGGGAATGCTCGAGCAATTTTTTGTGCTGTAAGGAGCCAAAAGAAAGGGAAAGTTTGAATATCCATGAGAAGAAGATAGTAAGAGATGGAACAGGGTGATCAGTGGAGCAGTCAGCTCTTGGGGGAAAAGGCAGGGAGGAGAGCCGTGCGGATGGGATGGGGAGCACGGCTGGGGACCGCACCCCAGGGGTGAGGCTGTGGACTGCGTCTCCTTGTGCTTCTAGTTCACCTCTCCTAGCTGTCAATGAACATACTTCCATATGCCTGGAGGGCTTTTGGCTTCCACTTCTGTGAAGTACCTGTCTTCTGCCCATTTTCTTTGAGGTTGTCAGTTTCTCATTGACTTATAGGAGTTGTTCATATATTCCAGTTAAAAATGTTACAAACACATACATATATATACATCTCCCAATTCAGGATATTTCTTTTTTTTTTTAGAGTCTCACCTTGTTGCCCTCAGTAGAGTACTGTGGTATCACAGCTCATAGCAACCTCCAGCTCTTGGGCTTAGGTGATTCTCTTGCCTCAGCCTCCCAAGTAGCTGAGACTACAGGCACCCACCACAATCCCCAGCTATTTTTTGTTTGCAGTTTGGCCAGGGCCGGGTTCGAACCGGCCACCCTCAGTATGTGAGGCCAGTGCCCTACTTACTGAACCACAGACGCTGTCCACAATTTAGGATATTTCACTCTGTGTGGTGTCTTTTGAGGAAAAGAGATTCTTAAATTTAATACACCCAAACTTATCCACCATTTTATGGTTTACAGTTTTGTTTTTTCTTTACTTGTTCCAATACAAAATCATAAATATACCTTTCCTATGGTATCTTCTAGAACACTTATGGGTCTGCTTTTCACACTTAAGTTATTTACCTATAATTTGTTTTTTTGATAGTATAACACACACTAACAAAGTTAACTTTATTCTCCATCACTATTATGTTTGTCTCCTGTGTCATCATTGGCTTTTTTATCTTCTTCCTCCTCATTTTTTTTGCCTTAGATAAAGCTATTCTTTTCTAAATGAAGATAAGCTCCCTGGGTCATTCATTTTCATCCTTCCTTGTTTAAATAGTAAAAGCACTGAAGCTTATAAAGGACTCTGTAATTCCATGGTTTGCAGCCTTGAGTACACATTGCAATCACCTGGGGAACTTGAAAGGTGTGGCTGCACTGCCAGGTGCAATGGTTCGCACCTGTGGTCCTCCCAGCTGCCTGGGAGGCTGAGGCAGGAGGATTGCTGAGGCCAGAGTCTGAGACTGCAGAGCTGTCTGACCACACCTGTGAAAAGCCACTGCACTCTAGCTGGGGCAAGATTCTGTCTCAAAAATAAATGTGTGACTGCCCGGGTCCTATCTCGAGAGATCCTGATCTAATGAGTCCGGGGTGTGACCTTAAGCACTGGGATTTTTAAATGATGCGGTCAGTAGTTATAAACATGTCCTATATTTTTGCAAACAGTATGTGTTCCACAGTTTGGGGGGAGAGTGTTCTAAATCTGTCTATGAGATCAAGCTTGTTAGTTTCGTTCAGATTTCTGTAGCTTCGGGTATTTTTTTTTTTCTCTGCTTGATCAGGAAACAAACGCAAGTTACTACATCTCCCACTGCGTTTGTGGATTTTCTTTTCCTTCTTAGAATTCTCTCAGTTTTGCTTCACATATTGCGAAGTATGTTGTTAGAAGTTTAGACTCTAGCTCAAGAAATGCGTTTTGTTGCAAAACTTGTTTTACCCACATTATTTTTAAACTAGATTATCAAAATGAGTGTAGACTGCCGAAGTGCTGTGAGTTCAGGCAGTAAACCTCGTGTCTGACTCACGGATTCAAATTCTCAGGGTACCTCGCACTGTTCCTGCTCCTTAGTTAGTCAGCGCCAGCTTGCAATTTTCTTTGCTGTTCCCTGGGTGTCACATACCTAGTTCCCCCTTCACACTGACAGCATGCCATTTACTCCCACTTTGTGTCTTCCATCTCCCCCCGGGCTATGAAAACGACTGCTCAAGGTTAAACATATGTAACACGAGTGCCGTTCGTGTCAAAGTCAGTCTCGGTGCTTACTTGCCTTACTTCTTAGAGCATCGCCTTCATTTATTCTTTTCTGTCAAAGTATTTTTTTATTCTTTCCAAGCTGTTTGATTTTTAATTACTGTGGGTACATAATAGTTGTATATATTCATAAAGTGATGTGATGTTTTGATACAGGCGTGCAATGTGTGTTAATCAAATCCACTTTGATTTGACTTTTATGTCTAGTGAGAGACAAAGGTCTAGTTTCATTCTTCTGCATATAGACAGGCAGTTTTCTCTGCATCATTGATTGAAGAGACTGTCCCTTCCTCGGTGTATATCCTTGGCATGTTTGTGGAAGATGAGCTCGCTGTGGATGGGTGGTTGTAATTCTAGGTTCTCTATTATATTCGATTCTCTTTTTATGCCAGTACCATGCTGTTTTGATACTACAACTCTGTAGTGTAATTTGAAGTCAGGTAATATGATCCCTCCAATTTTGTTTGTTTTGCTCAAGATGGTTTATGTTAATCTGGGTCTTATTATTTTTTCTATTTCTGTGAAGACCATCATGGGTACTCAAGAGGCTGAGGCAGGAGAATCACTTAAACCCAGGAGTTTGAGGTTCCTGTGAGCTAGGTTGAGGCCACAGCACTCTAGCCTGGGCAACAGGGTGAGACTCTGTCCCAAAAGAGAGAGAGAGACAGACAGACAGACGGAGAAGGCAGCAGGGTCCATATTTTCAAGAAATCAGTCACCTCTTGCTTGCCAGGATCATCCCTGAGCTGCCTAGGACTGATCAGACCTTCTGTTACTACTCACCACTAGCCAATTTTAAACTTAGTTTCAGTCAGGTTTATTACCCTTTCCTTCTCTGTAATTCTCCTGATAACAAAATACAATGTATTTGGTCTTAGTGCTATTTCCTGGAGTTCTGTTATTGTTTCTGCCCTAGAATACCTAGTTTTGGTTCAAGGGCTTCCCATTAGGGGTCCAACCCAGCACCGTTTTGAGCTTCAATCCCTCTATCCCACTATCTCAGCCCACCTCCTCCTGTTCCATAAATCAGTCCCCTTTATGCTATGTGAAGAGTTACTCTGGTTGTCTTTGCAAAGAAGAGAGTTAAGATTATTGTATACAGATTTCACTATCATAAAGGGTCATAATTACTTTTTTTTTCCCTTCTAAGTCCTCTCAGAAAATCATTCTTTTTATTCCAAGAAGTAACTCTTGGAATAACATCGTGGTCATTCTTAAGTGAATTTTTAAAATATGTGTTTAAAAAAATTTTTTCATTGCCTACAGGCACATGTTGCTAATATATTTTTCTCAAGCCAACAGTCCCTTTAATTTCACATCACATTGATTTCCACATCGTTCGTGTAACTGACTCATCCTTTCTAATTACAAATCATCTCACACAACGTCGCGCTCTGAGGCGATTCTCTGATGATGAGGCCGTGAAGCTCACTTTACTAGAAGGAGAATAGGACTTGACGTAAGAAGCCCTGTGTGTGAGCCCCATCTTGGTTACTCAACACCCATTTGAGACCTTGCAACTCACGTGGCCTCTCTGGACCTTCATACTATCATTCGTAAGATAGAAGCCTGGAAATAGCATTCAGGTTATCAACAGCTTTGTCACAAACTGCCCCAAAGCTTAGTGGCTTAAAGCAAGTAGTTGTTTCGCTCATAATTCGGTGAGTTCGGAATTTGGGAAGGGCTGAGCTCCGCAGTTTGTTTCTGATCCTTGTGACATCAGGGGGTGCTGGGGTTAGAGAATCCACTTTGAGGTGGCTTGGTCACTCACTGCCTGGGCCTGGTCCTCCTGGCCTCTCTCCCTCTGTCCACGTGGCATCTCGTCCTCTGGAGCCTTTCCATACATATTACTCACAGGATGGTTTCCTGAGAGCAGGCACTATTTTTTACATGGCAGCTGGCTATCAAGAAGCAAGAATTAGCTGAGGCAACATAGTAAGACACTATCTCTAAAAAAAATTTTAATAAAAATGTGTAATGGCGCACATAGTCCTAGGCATAGCTTATAGCTACTTGGGAGGTTGAAGTGGGAAGATGGCCTGAGCCCAAGAGTTTGAGGCTGCAGTGAGCCATGATCACACCTGTGAACAGCCACTGCACTTTAGCCTAATAGCATGGGTAGTGTCATAAGACCTCATCTCTAAAAAACATTAATTAAAAAAAAAGCTACAGGTGCCAGACCAGTTAAGGTTACACTTCGGACTGGCATGGTATCACCCATACTGTGTTCTGTTGTTCGAGGCAGTTAGAGCTCACCTGGAGTCAAGGCTGGAGAGAGTGACTCCACATCTTAATGAGGGGTGGCACGGTCACATCAAAGATGGACACGTGAGATGTGCCCACAGCGTACTGGCTCTCTGGGGGAAAATGTGTGCATATAGACACGGTCAGCAGTGAATTGTGAATTTTATTACTATAAAGGATGTATAGCACACAATTTATAATTGGACTGTTTTGTAAATTTCATACTCAATTGTTTCTCGAAGAATGCTTTCATTGACTTTTTTTTAATTTTTTTTTTTTTTTTTTTGGCCGGAGTCTTAGCTCAGTAGCCAACCTACTACTGTGAGGAAGGACTTTTCTCTTATTTATGTTTGAATCTCTTTCAGGAACATTATTTTCTTTCATTCTAGTAGACTCTCCATAAATAAAGATGAAAGAGTTGGTAGTCACAGTCACATACTAAAATAATTTGGTTTTGGAAAGCCTTATAATAATGACATTTTATTAATGATTTTACAGCGTACAAAGCCCTTTCAAATGTGTTCTTGATTAATCCTCATGCTACTACTGCCAAGAATTCCCTCCCCATTTTCCAGACAGGAAAATTGAACTTTTGGAGCAAACTGACTTACTGAGGGTCACACTGCTAACTAAGAATCTATCCCTTCTCCTGCGAGTGTTCTGCTTTGTACTCCCTTTGCTGAAACTTCCCATTTGGAGGAGAAATTGAAAATGGGCACAGAGAGAGGATCTCTGTCTGCCACTGTTCAAATTAAGATGCCTCCTTCCAAAGAGGAATTCTTTCCCGATGTTAGCTGGTGAGCAGCAGACAGCGTCTCCACTATTTCCCCTTCTGCCTCCGGGTATCCATTTGTGTGGTGTGCAAAGCAAAATGTCCTTACTATTGATCTGACTGGTGAGTCAGGCTGGACAGCTCTGTCACCGGCACTTAGGCCCACAGACATGTCACTGCCTGCTTCATCGCCTCTTCCAAAAGTCAGTAGCAGTAATTGCTGCCACAGTGCTCAGTCACAGGCTCCCCACAGACCCTGTGGGGGCTGGGGAATATATCTGGGGAGAAGAGACAGTCTGTGACAACAGGACTCAAACAGAGCATTGAAGGGACCACTGGGGAAAAACAGAGATGGCTACTGTAGGAGAGACAGAGACAGGCCTTGGGGATTTCTCCTGTCTTTTCCTTTTTCTGAAATTCACTATTTTTCAACCACGAAGCAGCTTTTCCTGTCTCCTGTGAAGTCACTCTTCGTGGCTTATAGTATTTTTCTGTGTTTGGACGGGTGAGTCCATTTTGCCTAGAAGTGACTGGGGTGTGTTTATTAGCACTTTTTTTTTCTTATACCAGTAAGACATTCTTCATAGAAAAATTAGGAAATAAAAATAAGCCAAAGAACTGAAACCAGCAAGCGTCCAAGGTTCTGCCGCTCTTTATTACCAGATAACTAATTTTGATGAGCATCTCAGCTTTTCCATCTGAATGGTGTACCCATCTTTTTGAACACCAAAGATTGGGTGGCGTGGACTGTGAGTTCTTTAAGTAGTAATGTGTCCTACGTGATATTTTCTTTGAGGGCTATCTTGATATTTTCTTTCAGGGCTATCTTGAAATTTCAAGTTGTATTTGTGTAAACTGGCCATATTAAAGGGTGCATAACTGCCGCCTTCTAAGAAGCCAAAGCCATGTCGTGGTGGGCAGGATTAAATGCAGACCTTTCATAGGAGAATGATACTCTTTCTCAGAAAAATCGCATGACCTGCTCTTTCCCTTGGGTCATCAGGGGTAGGGGATGTTCTGTGTGACTCACAGAGTCGGCCAAGGGATGAATTCTGAAAAGCCCCCCCACCACTACCAATTCAAGACACTTGAAGGAAGGCTGTTCTGCTTTTACTTTGCTGTAGAATGGCATAGGTATTACATTTTTACCTGCTATAGGTTAGGAATCCTTTCTCTCTCCAAGACATTTATTAAAGGAATGTCTGCTTGGTCGCTACTGTCTATACTAGGGAAATATGTGACCCACATAACAATTTTATTTAACTGGGTTTTTTTTTTCCTATTTAGGCAGCAATAAGGAAAGAACTAAATGAATTTAAAAGCACAGAAATGGAAGTTCATGAAGAGAGTCGACAGTTTACAAGGTAGGTAGACAGAATGAAGTTGAACATGTTAAAAAGTCCTAAGATGTTAACTTTTGTGCTAGTATATTTTATCACAATTAAAAATCCTTTTTAAAGGCAGTGCCTATGGCTCAAAGGAGTAGGGCACCAGCCCCATATAACAGAGGTGGCAAGTTCAAACCCAGCCCCAGCCAAAAACTGTAAAAATCATTTTTAAGGCAGTGCCCATAGCACAAGTAGGGTGCCAGCCACATACACTGAGGCTGGCAGGTTCAAACCCAGCCTGAGCCAGCTAAAACAACAGTGACAACTGCAACAATAACAAAAAAATAGCCAGGTATTGTGGCGGGTGCCTATAGTCCCAGCTCCTTGGGAGACTGAGGCAAGAGAATCACGTAAGCCCAAGAATCTGAAGTTGCTGTGAGCTATGACGCTATGGCACTCTACCAAAGGTGGCAGCTTGAGACTCTGTCTCAAAAAAAAAAACAAGAAAAGAAAATCATTTTTAAAACAGTTTAACATAAAACCAAAGTGTTAACATTTCAGTTCTTTCACATTTATCCTTGTTTGCTTTTACTGATACCCTGACAATCAGTGTGGCAGTTTTAAAGATATGACCAGGTAAGTTTATACATTTCTAGCATTTCATAATAAATTCAGCTATTTCTTTTAAGAACACTAGGCTTAGCATGCTGAATAAGAATTTCTTTTTTTTTTAATTAAATGATAGCTGTATACATTAACGCAATCATGGGGTACAGTATGGTGTTTTCATATTCAATTTGAAATATTTTCATCAAACTGGTTAACATAGCCTTTGTGTCATTTTCTTAGTTATTGTGTTAAGATGTTTATATTCTATTTTTAGAAAGATTCACTTGTACCCTTGTAAGATAAACCATAGAAGTGATCCCTCCGATCACCCTCCCTTCACCCATCCACCCCTCTCCCTTCCCCTCCACCTCCCCATATTCTTAGGCTATAATTAGGGTATAGCTTTCATTTGAGAACTATAAATTAGTTTCATAATAGGGCTGTGTACATTGGATACTTTTTCTTCCATTCTTGTGATACTTTGCTAAGAAGAACATTTTCCA
>NW_003852437.1:5152398-5171107 GCF_000181295.1 Otolemur garnettii | reverse complement strand
TTTCCAGCTCCATCCATGTAAACATGAAGGAGGTAAAGTCTCCATCTTTCTTTATGGCTGCATAGTATTCCATGGTGTACATATACCACAGTTTATTCTAAAATTAATTTTTTTTTCTTTCAAAGAATTCTGAATCATTCCAAAGGGCTACATTTCGGGTCCTTTCTTAGTTTTATTTTCTGAGCCAAAAGACAAGTACTAACATCATACATTCAGCTCTTGAGCAGGGTTATTTGAAGTTGTACACCCAGAATAGATAGATATTGGCGAGAGTCCATGTGGGCATGTACGTTGACATAACTTCACATGGAAGCTGGCTTTTCAGAAGACGCAACTTAGAAGAAGAGTGCAGGTTTCACCGGGGTCCCAGGAGATTGGTGTCCTCCTGCCATTTTCCCTCCCAGCACTCTTCAGTTTCTTTCACAGGCTACTAAAATCAGAAGGGACCTGAGGGCTCCCATAGTCTGAGGCCTGCACTCCGCAGGTGTTTTTATTTCCATCTGATTGGTATATGTGCTTTGTTCTCTATAACAGGTATGTTTCTAAAAGTTTGCACACCAGTTCAATCTTGAAGAATTGAATTGATTTTTTAAAAAAATACCATGACAGTGATCACATGAAGCAGATCACAGTAGGTCTTTCAGGGGAACAAATATTGAACCCAACCCCTGGGCTAGAAACAGCCTCTGCAGGGCAGCCATACATCCTGGTGCTGCTATTCCAGGGCAGGAGGGTGGTGCTCTGTGCCAGGGAGCATGTCACGGGATGATGGAATAGCAGTCTATAGCCTTATCATTTAACAGCAAACCCGTCCCTGAATCCGTGGGGGCCTTGCTCTGCGGCTGTTGCTCCTATGTTGATGTCTGTTGTGCAGAAGAAACTCTTCTGTCTTTTAGGGGCAGAGCTGGCCTTCCATATACACAGGATCAACCAACCATGATCCAAAACAAAAATTTTTTTTTTGAGACAAAGCCTCACTGTGTCACCCTTGGTGGAGTACTATGGCATCTTAGCTCATAGCAACCTTAAACCTTTGGGCTCAAGAATTCCTTTTGCCTCAACCTCCCAAGTAGCTGGACTGCAGGCACCCACCATAACACCCAGCTAGTTTTTTCTGGTTTCAGTAGAGATGGGGTCTCGCTCTTGCTCAGGCTGGTCTCAGATTTCTGAGCTCAAGTGATTCTCTTGCCTCACCCTCTCAGAATGCTAGGATTACAGGCATGAGCCACTGTGCCCGGCCTTACAAAATATTTTTTTAAATAAATTTAAAATAACAATAGAAACAATAAAAATAATACAAATTTTTTTTTTCTTTGAGACAGAGTGTCACTCTGATATCCTGACTAGAGTAGAATGGCATCATAACTCCCACCAACATCAAGTTCTTGGGCTCAAGAGATCCTCTTGCCTCAGTTTTTTCTTTTTTGTCAGTAGAGACAGGATGTCACTATTGCTGAGGCTCATCTCAAACTCCTGAGCTCAAGCATTCCACCCACCTTGGCTTCTCAGAGTGCTAGGATTACAGGAGTGAGCCATTGTGCCTGGCTGCACATTTTAAAATACAGTATTATAGCTACTTCTATAGCCTGCATTGTATTAGGTTTTATAAGTAATCTAGAGATGGTTTAAAGTATACGGGAAGCTCTGTGTGAGTTATATGCCAATACTCTGCATTATTTTGTATGAGAGACTTGAGCATCTGTGGATTTTGGTATCCCCGGGGATCCTGAGTGTAACTGATCTTCTGTGAATACCAAGAAATGACTGTATTTCTTCTTTATTTATTTACTCCACCTGTGTCCTATTTAATTGTGTATGCATGTGCAGGGCCTCCCAACAATCTGAATGTGTAGGATTTTTGTCTGTTTGAGGATTTTATTCCATTGCAGTCATAGTTGGACCAATAACATGCCCATTTCAAGCCAGACTTAATTTGTCTCATTTATCCCTTCCACTCTGTCCGGGTCAGGAAAAGTGAATGCTAGAATGTGACACTTGTAATTGATCATAAAAAGGTGGCTGGATATTTTTTTGGTGACATAGAGCTGACTGGAGCAGCCGGGTAATTGGGAAATGGCATGTGAAATTCTCTTGTAATATATACATAGATCCGTTTCTGCATTCTTCAATATGTTCTAATGAGCTGTTTGTTTATCCTTGCCTGTGTCAAGCTGTTTAATTAGGGTAGATACATAGTATGTTTTTCTATCTCCTCTGACCTTCAGAAGCCTATTGCCTATTTTTCTCTACTTAACTCATTTAGAGAAATTTAGGCTATGCTTCCTGTGTTTCATCGTCTATTGATATCCGCATTGTTTAAGTAAATATTAACAGATGCAAACAGTTGAGTTTCGGAGGGAGGAACAGCTGACATCAAGGGTAAACATTAAAAATTTTCCAAAAAGTATATTGATTAATACTCTTTAAAATGCCTTTTCAGATAAGGAAGAATTAAATATTCATATCACTAAAATAAATATGCCTTGCTTAAGTTTTCTTTAAAACTTGGCAATAAAGCAAATGTCTACTGCTAGGCTTCCATTAATTTACATGACATCATTAGAGCTGAGTTCCAGTAGGGAAATATTTTGGCTCGGAGACACAGAAGTCATGTTTAGGATTTTCAAGTTGTTTTCAGTGTTGCTTTTAAGAGGAAAAAGTTTGGGTAAACTGTACATTTTCTAATCAAAATAATACAAAAATATGGTAATGTTTTGTATTTGGAAAATTGCTCATATAGAAGATACGTGGTACTGTTAGCCCCAGCCTGTCTTGGGGGAGGAATAAATACGATGAATCACTACCTTGCCCTTTAAATGCAGCCTAGATATACAGCAGCTCTCCTTTCTTCTCATTAGTGTCAGACACTTCTACCAAGTCAGCCTTCCCTTGGAAACCCCCGTCGCCTAACTCCCTGCAGATTTGAGCTGGTTAATAAATGGCGACAGCCCTACCTCCTCTGCTCTAGCACCTTTTATCTAGACAGGCCTCCCACACAGTGATGTATCAGTGAACCCTGGAAGGGTCCGTTCTCATCTTTAGCTTCCTTTGCTGCTGGATCTCTGGAGGAATATACTGGCGGGTGACTAGGGGCAGGCCTGGGAAGGCGATTTCTCAATGCTAACCCTTGTACTTTTTGAGTTTTTGAAGCATACAAATGTATTCTCTTCAGAATCTGGAATAATTTGGAAAAAAATACAAGAAGATGTTAACAAGGTCAAAAACAAACATTTAAAAGCAAAACTAAAGGATCTATTCCCTGAGTCCTCAATCTGTAAATGAGGATTCCATGTGGTGGCTTTTCTTAAATAATTTGTTGGTGCTAAAACTAATTAGGGACCTCTCACCTTTTCATGCAAGAGAAAATACCTCTGCTGCCTGCGTCCTAGAACGCATGTTTGATCTGTAGCAGTGAGGAACTGTGATGATCCACTCTTTCACCTAATTCCCGAGGCTATTCCCCGCCCCCCCCCCCCCCCCCCCCCCCCCGCAGTATTTTCCAGATAGCTCTTCAGAAATGGAATGCATCTTAGGGCCTTGAAAAAAGTGGGGGCAAATGGTCCCCAGAAGAATTCATCCTGTGCCTTGATGGGGCCCAAGTTTAACGTAAATCACCTTTGATCCTTCAAGCACTTGCTGCTTATCTGGCCACATCCTGCGTTTTCTGCCCCCAGCAGCTGCCCGCTCAGTCCACCGTAGAAAACCCAAAAGTCCATTTAAAAGGCAAGGCATTATTAGATAAGGTCACTACATTCTTGACTGTCATGGCAAACAGAAGCCATTTTCTTTCCATATTAAATGGAATTTTTTATAGTACAAAGTCATTTTTGAAATTGTAAAGACCAATTGCATGAGACATCAAATTTCATCTAAAAACTAAATTTTAAAATGATCACTGCTAAGAATGAATGACTTTAATACCCTAGATATTTTTTTTTGACAATTTTTTTAAGGTGTTAACATGCACCAGACTTATAATCAGGAGAGAATATCACTTTTTAAAAATAAACTTTTACTTTTATAAGTGATATTTTTCAAATGTGAGAAAATATCATATATTTTTTCATTAGCTTATAAATTATTGGCTTATTATATTAAGGGATACTGTCAAACATTCAAAGAATCCTTGAATTGAAGCTCTTAGAGTCTCAATGGGCCTCAAGAGAGCCTTGGCATAATGTCTTACAGGAAAATCAGGATATTGACTAAATGTATATATGGCAATGATATATTTTATTTAAAATTCAGATACATAGCAATAAAGATTAAGAAATATAGCAGAGCTATATTTTTTCTTTAGTTTTCACATTGTTTAAATGTTATATTGAGACGGAGATAGATACACACACACACATACATAGTTGACCCCTTGAACAACGCTGGGGTTAGGGACATTGTCCCCGTGCAGTGGAAAATCCACGTATAACTCCTGATTCCCAATTAATAGCCTCCTTTTTACCAGAAGCCTTACTGATAACATAAACAGTTTATTAAAACATATTTTGTTCATGCATTATATATTGCATTCTTTTAATAACATAAGATAAGAGAAGAGAAAAGCTTGTTAAGAAAATCCTAAGAAAGAGGAAGTATATTTAGCGTTCATTAAGTGAGCGGAGATAGCATAAAGTTCTTCATCCTTATCTTTGTCCTATTCAGTAGGAGGAGGAGGGCTTGGTCTTGTTGTCAGGGGCGGCAGAGGCAGAAGAAAATTCATGTGTAAGTGGACCCATGCAGTTCAAACCCATGTTACGCCAGGGCCAAGTGTATCTAGATACTTACATTGTTAAGCAATGATCTCATTCTACACTTTCTTGGGGTATTCCTGTCCTATATAGATTTACAGATAAGGTGAACCACTCTTTCAACTTCTAAATACGCTTTTCAACTTCTAAATAAACATGTGACACAGCAGGACCTATACTTGAGACTGCAGTAAAAATTAATTAAGGAGTCCCCTTAAGGAACTTTCCCTCCATAGAATGGGAAAGTTGCTTTTGGAGTGGAATTGCCTTTTCATGGATGCTCTGTTCGCTTGCTACCTGGACAAAAACTAAAAAGAGTTGTAAGATGCAGCATGAGCCCCTAGAATCAAAAGCATGGCTCCGGTTTGGGAATAATAAGAGCCCAGCCAACTGTGGGTCCTGGCCTTTCAGGCAGAACAAGGAACTGTGATTAAACAGAGCTTCTTCATGTGTTTAACCTATGTGTGTGTGGCATGACAGTGAAACTCTTTTAAACTCTTTGAAGGGAGAATGAATTATTTTGGATTTCTTTCTATATCAAATAGGGAGGTACAAGAAAGTAATATTTCAGGCAGTGCTTGTGGCTCAAGGAGTAGGGCACTGGCCCCATATACCGGAGGTGGTGGGTTCAAACCCAGCCCCTGCCAAAATCTGCAACCAAAAAAAAGAAAGAAAGAAAATAATATTTTACTTTGTGAGTAATTATGAATTTTATATTATCTGAATGAATTTACAGGAAGATAAGTAAATTCTTCCTTTTTTTGTTTTTTGTTTTTGAGACAGTCTCACTTTGTCATCCTCAATAGAGTGCTGTGGTATTATGACTCATAGCAACCTCAAATTCTTGGGCTCAAGTAATCCTCTTGCCTCAGCCTCCCAAGTACTGGAACTACAGATGCCGCCACAATAGCCAACTAGTTTTTGTTTTTTTATTTTAGTAGAGATGCTGGGGGAGGGGGTGGTAATCACTTTTACTTGGGCTGGTCTTGAACTCCTGGCCTTAAGCAATCCTCCTGTGTTGGGCTCCTCCCAGAGTGCTAGAATTATAGGTGTGGGCCACCAAGCCCAGCCTAAATTCTTAAAAATTAAATTATGTGACAGAACGTGGTGGCTCATGCCTGTAACTAGGAGACTGAGATAGGAGGATTGATTGAGCTCAGGAGTTCGAGACCAACCTGAGCAAGAGAATCACCTGAGCCCAAGAATTTGAGGTTGCTGTGAGCTCTGATGCCATGTCCCTCTATTAAGGGGGACAGAGTGAGACTCTGTCTCAAAAAAAAATTAAATTGTGGGCCTGGCAGGATTGCTCATGCTATAATCCTAGCACTCTGGGAGGCTGAGACAGGAGGATTGCTTAAGGCCAGGAGTTCAAGACCAGCCTGAGTACAGGCAAGACCCACAGCTCTACAAAAAATAGAAAAAAAAAATAGTCAAGTGTGGTGGTACATGCTTGTAATTCCAATTACTTGGGAGCCTGGGGCAGGAGAATTGCTTGAGCACACTGTGTATGCTTTTCTAGTCACTTTTAAAAGTTTGAGAAGAAACAGTGGCAATCAAAGTGTAGCCTGGGAATGTGAAATGCTTAACCAAGTTTCTAGTTATTCCCAAATCCAGTTGTGTTAATGCCTAAAATTTACTATATAGGGGTCTCTTGCAGAGATAAAATGTGTTCTTTGATTTTAAATGATTATACGGAGCTCTGAGTCCACCACTGGGGGAGGAGAAAAACATTCTATCTAATGTAGAAGGGAGAGCTTGTGGCCTTCCTAGCTTAGCGTCCGGGTGGGAGGGAATTCTGCGTGATCAGGAGGCAGAGAGAAGGCCCCTGTGACTGGAAGGGTGACATTGCCTTTGTTTAACGAACACAGGGGTGGAGGTCCCCACCATGCCCATGGTTATGGTCAGGAGGAGATAAAGAGCTGAACTCAAAGAGAACACATTCCTTCTTGAGTAACAGCTTGTTGGCTAGTTTTGGAAAGCTTGACATATCTGATTTTTATTTTGATGTTTGGAAATTCCAACATACAAAGGTAATAAAAAATCCCCTGTATCCATCCAGCATCTTCTCCAGTTAGCAGTTTGTGGTCGATCTTGTCTTAGGTCTTTCATTGTTCATTTGTATTGCTTAGATCCATTTAACACAGTAACATTTATTCAGCACCACTCCAGATGAGGTTCTGTATTCCCCGAGTATATAAAAGTGGATAAGAACAATTCTCCCCTCAGCTTCTCACCATCTAACAGCAGCGGCACGCCTGTGCAAAGAGTACACATGTGAGCAGTCGGGGTGTAACCAAAGGTTACAGGAACACAGAAGTGAGAGCCATCAACGCTTCCCGGAGCAGGGGAGAAAGGGGAGTCTGGCGAACTCAGGGAGTAAGACTGAACAACGTGGAGATGGAAGAGAGATAAGGAAAGAAGGAAAGCATGAGCACAAACGCATTTGGGGGGCAAATGATCGGAGCTTAGACAATTGGGGTTCATGATAGAGCTATAGCTAGAAACATAGCTTGCGCCACGTTCTAAAAGGCGCAGTTGCCACTGTAGGAAATTTAAATTTTATTTTGTAGGAAATGGGAACTAATACAAAGCTTCTAAGAAAGAACTAGAATGGGCCAGGTGAGGTGGTTCATGCCTGTAATCCTAGCACCCTGGGAGGCCAATATGGAAGGGTCCACTGAGCTCAGGAAGATAGAAAAATGAGCCAGGCATTATGCTGTATGCCTGTAGCTGGGTCCCAGCTACTCAAGAGATTGAGGCAGGAGGATCGCTTGAATCCAAGAGTTGGAAGTTGCTGTGAGCTAGGCTGATGCCATGGCTCTCCTGCCTGGATAACAGAGTAAGACTCTTAAAAAGACTCTTAAAAAGAAATAAAGGGAGGGAAGGAGAGAGGAAAGAATGAAGGGAGAGAAGCAAGGAGGGAGGGAGAGAAATGATGGGGTTAATATGTTATAAGGCTAAAATTCAAGCATAGATTTGATGGAGGGAGCTTGAGATGGAGAAACCGGTCAGCAGACTGATGAGCCACCCAGGGCAGGTGAGCGTGCGGGGACAGAAGACAGAGGGGAGGGCCAAGTAGAGCTGCACGTACGTGGAATCACAGAAGTCGCCTGAAGAGCCAGACCAGATGAGGCTTTAGGGAGAGGCTAGCTTTTGACCTTGATCTTGAAGATGGAAACAAAGAGAGGGAATTACAGTATTGAGGAAGAGAATGTTCAAAAGCACCGGGCTACAAAAATCCAAGGCATGTTTAGGACCTGCAGGGAGGGAAGTGCCGCCAGCTAGCTGGCCAGCAAGCTGATTGTGCAAGTAGAGCCAGCCAAAGTGGCCAGGACATTAATGACTCCAAGACGGGGCAATCGAGGCAGGACTTGCTGACTTACGGGACATGAAGGATAAAAGAGGGACATGAATTGCAAAGCTGAGGTTTCTAGGCTAAAAATATTTTAAAAGGTAAGACATCAAACAAAATAGAGAGTGCGAAGGCAAGTTAACAAGAAAAGCTTTCTGGACACGCTTAGTAAGAATGTAAGTAAGATGTTCTGGTCACGGCAGAACATCTGGGTGGAAATCCCCAGCAGGTGCTCAGAAGTCACATCCAGAAGGTAGACTGGGGGTCAGCCATCCCAGGTGATGGGAGGCTGAAGCTAATGAAATGACTATTCGTTGTTTTCCTTTTATAGAACTACAGAGCAGGTATGACCTAAATCCCATGGTGAAACATCTCACTCTGCTTAGAAGGGGTTAGAACGTGACTCTCAACAACAGGGATGTTTCGTATATTGATTGCCCTGTAACCTGAAGGATATAACCAGCATTTTTTATGCAAGGGTCATCTCTGGTTTCCAAGGTAACATGTATGACAGTATTCTGTTATAACAACTTTAATGACTCAAAGCCCAGCAATCGAGGCAGGACTTGTCGACTCTTTCAACATGGAGGGTGAAGGAGCGAAGTGAATGGCAGCTTGTCAGGAGGATTAGTTCCGCTGGGGGACTCTCGAGCTGACTTCAGCCACAAACATTACCATGCCTCATGCGGCTCACTGAAAGCAGAGTGCGCTCCTCATACCGCAGACTCAAAAGTTTCTCTTTCTTACTCCAGGTTTCATCGTCCGTAATGAAACATGAGACTATTTCGAGACATAAACTGATCATCTTTGGGGGAAGCCCTGCTTCCTGAACACCTGATATTGCACTGGGATTGGAACGTGTGTGTTTCCCTTTAACTTCTGGTGAAGGAAGTGTGTGACTCGGCTGTGTTGCAAAGTGCTCCTCACCTGTGCGGCCCAGATGGGGCCAACAAGCAAAGGGAGGATGCGGTGACCCTCGCGGCCTGGATTGTGCATGGTAGGGGACACCATGGTTACATCAGTTATTCTTCATCAAGAGTTTTAATCAAAGAAGATGAGCAGAAGACAATCGCCGGCTATACCAGAGAGCCAAATTTTATAATGCAGGTTCAAGAAAAATAAGAGATTGGAATTGGTGGGCGTGGGAAAGGGGTAGGAATTACAGACCAGAAAGGAAAAGAAATATTTCATTATGTTAATGAAGAAAAGAGAAAATTGACACGTAAATGTATTTTTGAAGTAGGCGTTTGGTAGCTGAGAGCTTATTAAGGGACTTGGGAATCTAATTATTCAGCATGGATTCTTTAAAGACTTGATCCTAGAAGAATATTCTTGTTTCACCATTTTGTTGGTACAGTGCAGTACCATTATTTTATGTTGTGCCAGTGAATCCAATTGCCAGAAACGTCTGAATGTTTTCATGCATCTTTTTCTTAAATGCAAGAGGCTTCTATTGACTCTTAACAAGCATGCCTCCCCAAATTGTGTTGCATGCTTTAAATAGCATAGCAATACACACTTGACCTTTTTTTATACTCCTTTCCTAGTGTACCAACCTTCCACCAGGAGAGCAAGACCGGGAATAAAGGCAGATGTAATATGACCCTATAAACTGCAGCAAGCTTCAGAAGTCAATCTTTTGCTCTTTCCCTGTCTTAATTATCTTCAATGTCAATGCACCCACACTTGTTCTAACGGAGATAATATTGACAGTCATTACACCCTTTTAAAAACCCGGAACCCAGCGTTAAAATGTAAGCAAGATGTACAAATGTGCTGCCTGTGGTTAGTTCTGAGTGGGAATGCAAAGGACCAGTTATTTTTCAGTGCTGCATTTAAAAAAAAAAAAAAAAAAGTTGGGTTGCTGCTATTTAAAAAATTAAAGCACAGAGATCAAAATAATACTCACTCAAAGGCTCCATAGAACACAAAGTTTCTGCTATGTGGGGTGTGAGGAAAACCCTGTCTTGTAATTTAAGAATCTGCAGGCAGCATCCATACATGTAGTACAGTATTCACTTTCAGTGTAAAGCAATCAGTGAGACTGAAGTCATGGAAGGTGTCCCTGTGAGCCTACAGTCAGTATTGTTTACATGAAGAGCCCTCTGTAGTTGCTTTGCTGTTTTCCATGGAGTCATGAGCACAGCATGACTTCTGCTCCCAAATGCATAGGACCATGTATAAATACTACCTGGCATTCAGTTGTCCTTTCAGTTGTTTGGTCCCCAAACACATGAAATTTATAGCAAGGCAACACCTAAGTAGACCTTATTTTATTCTCAGAGCCTGGACTAGAATTTTCTAATATTTCTCTGGTTCATAACATGGAAGACCATAATTTTCTATTTCAACTCACACGTAAGCATTTAATCTGGTGGATACATTTAGATCTGCCACTCATTGGTGTTTTGAAGAACCATTTGAAATTGAATGATTTTGTTTACAAAGTTGTTATCTGGCTTAGAAGCCCATTGGTTAAAAAAGAACAAACCTTTTTTAGCCCCAGTTGGCCAATTATCAAAACCCAGAATCATTTTATAACTAAGAAAAGTAATCAGGATTCTCATGGCTGTCGTTGCCCTCAGCTATGTGCATTAATGAAATAAACCTGGAGTCTGCACTATAGTCATTTCACTGACAGGGTGAGACATGCTTTTGCTTTGAAAAACATTTTTCTGTATGGCCAAGTATCTGTTTCTGCCTGAAGTCTTGTCTATCTTAAAGTGTTTTAATCCCGCCATAAAAAATGAACTTATTCTAATTTTTTTTTCCAAAGTCATCCTTTTCCTTATGATATTTTATTGTATTATCATTTTAGTGTCTTGGGGGAAATACCAAAAAATATGTTTCTTTTAATTTTCTATGCTTATGATCTTTGATCACTTTTTAAAACATTTTAATCACAAGGCCTCTCTATAATGGTAAATAGGATACATTATCGCCATTTTATCACTCAAGATGCATGTCCTAGTAAGTTTCCAGCTGGTTGATAAAAGGAACCATTTTTTTTCCCCACTAGTGGTGTGTATGCTGCAATTTCTTTATTCTCTATGATGAGATACTCCTAATATAAAAAGTAAAAATCTGGTTTTCATTGTATATGTGAGATTTCTGAACTACCCACAGCTTTTCTTCAGACTCATTGACGCATTTAGAGAAAATTTTGTAAGTTAGAAGATTAAAAGTAAAAATTAAAAAAAAAATAACTAATCACTGGTAGGCTACTATTTAAGTAATTGGAACTACCAATTATTTCATTAGAATGATTCATTAAATTAAAACTATGTTAAGAATTAAAGGATTATGAGCCAAACGGTATTTTACAGGATACAGCTCTGTTTTAATAGTGCATTCTAAAAGACAGAGACGCTGCGTATCACCACCAGCGGCCCAGCCAGAGGTCTCTTGCCTGGCAGCCCCAAGAGGATGTAGGGTTTGGACCACCCACCATTTAATCATGCCCCTGCCTACTGTCAGTATTTTGCCAATCCAGCCAATAAGTGAACAGTCTATAAGGAAAATAAATATGTCTGGGAACTGCACTTCTTTTTGGAGTTGGAGTAACACAATTCCAGATTTTCCACTACTTAAAGTATGGCATTAGTCTGACATAGAGGAAGTGAGTGGGTTTTCCTGAGTGCCCGAGATGTGATTAAGGAAGAAAACAAACCGTCTTCAGGAAGGTCCCAGAGCTAAAGCAAAGTGACCCTCCAATCAAAAGGGACAAATTTAAAAAAAAAAAAAAAAAAAAAAGAAGGGGGTTAAAAAAGTGATGCTGTCCATCTTTTTAAAAGGAGGACAAAAAGCACCAATACTAAGGTAGCAAGAAGATGCACGGTGGCCCTTGTCAGGTCATTACCAGACAGTCTGACAAAATTAGTTCTCTGGTGACGAGTGTTCATTTGGGGCAGCTTGCCTGACAATTTCCTACGTGTGTGAAGTGTCTTGCATTTTTTTATGTTAGGTAGAATTCCTTAGATTATTTCACTGAAATCTATAATATTCAGCAAACTATTTAGGGTATTTGAACGGCTATTTTAAATAGAGGAAAACACGAACACATCTGTCTCTTTGAATTACACAGAAAAATGGACTTTCTGGTTCATCTTCATGTGCTTTCGGAGCATAACCAGTCGACTCACTTACCTTTCTCTAATTCTAGTAAATATGTTCTAGTAGTAGGAAGTTCTTACATGTAAGTAAAAACATATTGAAGGAAATAGAAGAATTGAATACGTTCTTCAGAAATCAACCAAATATTGAAAATGAGAGATGAGTCCTTATAATCCAGGTCAAAAAAAAAAAGTCAGATTTTACACCCTACAATTAATTCACTGCTGGATTGGCAAATATTTATATATATCCTATATACCGGTATATACTAGCTTACTCTTAAAAGACAAAAAAATCTGCATTTCCACTGTATATCCTGACATCTACCACATTGACATGCAACAGGCATCTTATTTATGCTTTATGGAGTCAGACACAACTTTCAAGAATTGTAGAAAAAGGCTGTCTTGTTGCCACAGAGTAGTAGTACATCCACATTCAAGCAGTGAGAGCTTTCCTTTATACCTTTCTCAATTCAAAAATGTCTTCAGTCTTTTCTTACTCTTCGTCTTTGTCTTACCAAGTTGTGATTCGTTGTGGTCCCAGTAGCAAATTTCACAGAGCAAGAAATCTTCCTCAGAGTAGGTGGACAGAATTAAAATAGTGCGAGGTATGTGAATTTATGTCATTTTCCTCAGCACAAAAGAACTGTCTTGAGCATTTCTAAAAATTTCAATCATGTGAAGCCTAGCCTTCCTAGCAAAAGTGTGTGTTAGACTTTGAGATAAGAGTGAATTTCTTCACATCATTAGAGTATGGGTAAAGAGTGAGGAACCCCATTAGATTCAATTTATGGACAAATTGTCCCTTGGCCTCCTGAAATAGCTAATCTTTCACTATTGAGTGTTTGCTCCGTACTTCCTGCTGGGATAGCCGAGCTTGTTTTACTTGACAAAGCAGAATGAATTTGGGAAAAGCGATGTAGAAGAAATCATCGAATTAATAGGGACATCTTTCTGATAATTAAAACCCAGGTTTCAAAGAGGAGTGTTAGAGACCAGTGGTGGTGAGGACGAAGGTAGAATACCCTCCAATCATTCTCGTTTTCACTGTCCATTTACTTTTTGTAATCATTAAGGCTAAGGTCTATATAGACATGGAAAGCACCATTAGCATTTCTGGGAAGCAGCTTTTTTTGAAGACAAGGTCATCCCAAATTAAGAAATCTCATTGTGTACATTGTAAAGTTTCTGGAAAAAAGATGGAGACTCCTGTGGCAGCTGTTCCCACCTAAAGCCAACCCTATAAGAAAGGATCACTTTCAGTTATGGTAGGATTTACTGCACACATAATGTCAGCTTGTCGAATTGCTAGCACAGCTGCACATATGAGCAAAGCACTGTTGGTCATTGTTTCTTGGTGGGGGTGCTCTTGGCATTTGGAGCTGGGCAATTCGTTGCTGCCCAGAAATGTTCCATGCATCGCCAGATGTTTAATGTCCTAGGTCCCCGCTGATGCAATGCCTGTAGCATTCCCAGTTGTTATAAACTTCAAAAGTAGAAAGCCTTCCCTCACGATCAACTGCCCTTCCCAGAAGGGTGGTACCACCTCCCCTGAATACCACTGTCTACTGCAACTTGAGCACACAAAAGAAGTGCCTACCCCCAAATCTTGTCTCTGCTGCCTTGCATTTATTTCTTTGGGCCCTGAATTCCGTTGTTCAAGCCTCTGCTTCATCGTAGCTTTACATTTGCTAGTTCTTCAGGGAGGAGGTTACCAGGCAGCCTGGGCAGTTTAGTGACATAGTGACTTGGCCTGGTCCCTGTATATACTTAAAGGAGAGATGTTGCGTGAAGCAAGCCTTTTTTTTTTTTTCTGCCTCACAATTTTGCTTTAGAACTACAGTAGTGGTCATAGTCCTTGTCAGCGTCCTGAGGATTGTTGCATGGGTTGAACACAAACACAACGACTAACAGTCCCCATAAGCAAAGCTGGTGGGCTTTGGAAAGAAATCACCCTCAGATTTCACCTGGGAATGCTGCAGCCCATGAGTTCCGAATCATCCTATTAATGAAGCATTTAATCCACATGCCAATGCTTGAATTCTCCCTGCATAGACATAGTCACGCGGTTCAACTCCTCTAATGAGATTTGTGAATACTGCACTATGACGGAGATGGGGATTAACTGCGGATTGCGTGCATATGGTGCGGACTTCCGTGATGGTCACGCAAAACGCATTTTACCTACGTGAAACAATACTAAACTGTACCCACAGCACAGAAACGCATTGTTGGGCTTTTTATCACCCAAACGGAATGGCAAATACGTCTTGAAATTATTTGGCTCGAGTGTGGCTAGGGGAATGGAATTAATTTAGCCACTATCATTTTTTAAAATGTTAAAATTTCTGAAATGTTTTGGAGGTGGAACAACTCAGAGTCAATCAAGGTGGTCACATTGTCAACTTTTAGATGGTGCTTCAGAATTCTTATCTTTTTTAATGCAGTATTTTTTTTTTTAAGAAAAAATTGAAAGGCGTAAAGGAGGCAGAATGCCACTCCACCCTCAGGTCAATTTTATGGTATATTAAAATGCCAATAATATTTGTACCACTTGCCAATTCGGGGGGCTTTTCCCTTAATGAATGCTTTTGTTCTAGTTATGATATTAGCGTGCTTCAAGAGCCTCCGTGATGAGAAATTGCCACTGCAATGCTAACTAGTATTCGGAAATAATCAGAATGAATCGAGGGTTAAACCACTTTCATCCTTTAAAATATAGGCACTAAAGTCTCTTTTTTTTCTTTTCTAAATGTTTCTTCCATGGCTTAGAAATGTGCCGGTGTGTTCAAAACATTCTGAAACAGATTTTGTACCTACTAAAAAGTCAAACGAGTCCTTTATTTTGTTCTGTGTAAAGGTGATTTTTCAATAACAGACTATAGGCGTTCATTCGGTTAAAGTGGCGAGGATGGTAAGGCGTGATCATTGCCAGACTGACTGAATGATTCCTGATTTCCAGCGAGTGAGCTAGTCCTATATATTACACAGGTATAATATCTGTGAGTGTAAATAACTGGAACTACCCACTGATTCCCACGGCAGTTTCTCTTTCGTTGTTGTTCTGATCTGTACTGTATTATGGTATGTGGGTATAGATATCTACAGGTATACACACATATGTACATGTATTCCACTATTGTAACCTGAAAGAAAGACTCTGTATTCTCTTTTTTTAAAATTCTGTACCAGTGTTTGTGTTATTTAAAAAGCAAAATTATGCTCTATTTAGTTGTATAATATGATAGGCTACCTTGCTGTGCACAATTCCAAGTGCCTTAGAACATTGGTTAGCTTTCCTAAGTATATATAAATGCATATATGTATAAAATTGGGAAGAGTTACCTCAATAAAATCATTGGGAGATCCCAGTTATAGTTTGTTCCAATTTCTCTTATATTCAGAGAGTGCTCAGTTTGGGTGGGTGGGGGGGTTGTTTTTTGTGGGGTTTTTTTTTTTTTTTTTTAGACAGAGTTTCACTATGTTGCCCTCAGTAGAGTGCCATGGCATCACAGCTCACAGCAACTTCCAACCTCCAACTCTTGGGCTTAAGCGATTCTCTTGCCTTAGCCTCCCAGGTAGCTGGGACTACAGGTGCCTGCCACAACACCCAGCTATTTTTTTTTTTGCAAAGAGAAAGTTCTTTTAATAGCCATGGGGGGGACTGTCCACCTTCAAATGTGAGGTCAGTGGAGCAGCCTCTCAGTCAGGGCTAGTTCCATTTTTATTATATACATTAAAAGGGGGTGGTAGCAGGAGGTAGCAGAACCCTTATGTCATAGTGGTTCCTGGGCTTGCATCTTCTAAGCAAACTATTTCTTTAACTACCTTAATTTCATTGATTTACTTATTACTTTTGTTTTTATTAAGTCATTTGTACACAGATCATAAATACATTTATCCCACTATGGGATTCAATGTGTTGATTATTTGTACAAATTGGAGTGCCTACATCCTACTAATCAATAAAGTCTTAACCTCATTTACCCAATTACAGGATTAAGGCATTTGTGTTCTACACCCAATAGATCCAACTTGTACTTGCAATATGCTCCAACCAGCTATTTTTGTTGCAATTCTCATTATTGTTTAGCTGGACCGGGTCAGTTTTGAACCCCACCAGCCTTGGTGTATGTGGCTGGTGCTATAACCACTGTGCTATGGGCACCAAATGCTCACTCTTTCTATATCAAAAGCTCAGAGTCCTTACCTTTAAAGCAAGGTAAGACAAGTGTCCTGAGTGCCTGTTATTTCCGTTTCTCCTAGCCTTTTAACATGGCTTTTGAAGTAAGGGCTTATGATTTGTACTTTTTATGTACAATATCTGTCTAAAGAATTACTGCTTTTAACAGCAACTTACAATCTACTAAGTATTTTTCAAACTTGCTATCTTTTTATATCTAAGTTCTCTTGCCATTGATGTTTTTACTGCCATTATAATGTGGAGACATAAAAGATAGTCCTATATAGAAAATAAAAAGACTCCCTCCTCATGCTTACTATTTAACGTATCACAAGCAAGAAGAGAGGTTGGAACCATATTATAACCAGAAAAGGAATTGGAATACACTTTTCACATTTCTCAGTAGTTTCAATAGTAACTTCACTTCCTTCAGCTCCAGGACAAGGTCAAAAATATGAGAGGAAAGTTGAAAGCATCATGTATATCATTATCCTAGACAGCAGATGTGTAAACAGAGGGAGACTGGGACCGAGTGTTTTGTGGGTTTGAAAAAATGGCCCCAAATACGCTGTTGCAAATGAACAGTCCATCTCCACGTGGTTGTGGCTTTTCCATTTCTTTCTCAGACAAAACCAGGTTCTACATTGAAACATTACTTTTTAAAACCTAATGGAGGTAAGAAACGATTTTCCATTTTACACAGTGCTGTGATGCATATTTCCAGTGGTTTAGTTTTCACTGGTCTCATCTCAGACATGGAGTATGGAGTTGCTACTGTTAGCCACCCAAATCCTCACTCTGTTGAACTCTTTGCCCTTTAAAGGGTGGTCACTAAGTCTGATCTTGGAAGCTAAGCAGGGTCAAGCCTGGTTAAGTACTTGAAAGGGAGACTGCCTGGGAATACGGGCACTACAGGCTTAAAAAAACAATAGATAAAAATAAAGGATAGTCTCTAATACTAAAACCTGGAAAGGCTAAGAACCTAAAGTTTGCATGAAAATTTGTGCTTTTGCTAAAACAGGCACCGTCTCTGAGGGTTTAATGAAAACAAGTTACAGATAGTGGTTTTTGTGATTAGACAAACATGGCTTGGCCAGGTCAGACAAACCTGTAGGGGGCACTAATTATGGGCAAGAATTGGCCTCTAATTGTTCACATAGCATACTCCACAAAGAAGTTACAGCCATCTTTCCCCACAGTTTGTCTGATACCTCTTTAGATTAGTCCCAGATAACTTTGGGAATCTCAGTTATTACCTCTCTGGGTCTTCCCCAACCAATTCATTCTGTGTCCTGCTGCCAGGCTGGTCTTCCTTGAGGTCACTGTCACATCCTTCTGGCTCAGCATTGGCCAGTAAGTCCCCTTTGCCTACTGAGCAACTTCCAGGCTCTTTAGTCCTCAAGAGCTTCTGTAGTCTAACCACAGACCACAGTTCCAGATTCCACTCCCTTTATTCCACGCTTGGGCCGAACCAAATGAAGCTCATTGTTCCCAAAGTCCATGGTGCACTCTTCTGAATGTTAGAACTTCGATTAAGCCACTGCCTCCAGCTGGAATCCTCCTTTATGGGCTAACATCTCACACATCCCTCTGGGACAAGATTAATATTAGTTACATAGTTTAAATCGGACTTTCATGAAACACTGCAGTTTTTTACAAGTGTTTTAATACTAATATGTAGATTGTCCTAAGAATTATAAACCATAACAAGAAAGTATTACACTTGACTTTGATTTAACATCCATATTCAATTATATACCTTCCCAGGCTTGTTGAAACAAGACAATACAACAAGCAGATCTTAAAACCTCAGGCAAACTAAAATTACTAGATTAACCATTTGCTTAGTGATCAAAAATCTGTGAGTAAGAAGTGTCTCCTAAGTGTGACATACTTCTGGAAGAATCTACCTAAACCACAAAGAGCAGTTTTTCAACCCCTAAATCTCTATATCTACAGCCTTCAGAAAGGACTGGTTTCATGAAACCTGATTCAAACTATTAGTACTGTACATCTTAAACAAGTTTTTTCATCTGATAAATAGAAGGAAGTCCCAAGTTGAAGTTCAACAATCTTTTTCTGGCCTACTTACAATTTTTGCATTTTTTTCATATTCTTTCTGTCCAACCAGACCTAATTCATTTAAACGATATCCAGTTAGATTCTGCATTTGTCTCATATCAGCGTCTAATCTTGTTTTTTCCTGAGACCAAACTCTATAGTTGTGCTCAAGGAGCACAGTTAAATATTTAAACTGAGGCTCGGTGCCTGTGGCTCAAGCAGCTAAGGCATCAGCCACATATACCTGAGCTGG
>NW_003852437.1:5151057-5152308 GCF_000181295.1 Otolemur garnettii | reverse complement strand
AGCCAAAGATAGAGCTATAATAAGACTAAACAGGTAAACAAAGGCTACATCTTGACATTTTGTCAAAGAATTTGTCATTTATCTTTAAAACAATAGGATTCACTGAGGTATTTTGAGCTCAGGGTTAACATCTTCAGATTTGCCCTAATCACCTGATCATAGGGGATCAGTTTGGAGGTGTCACTATTAGAAGTACAGTGGCCACAACTATCACCATAATCTGGTTGAGAGGTGCTGGTGGCCCCAACCAAGGTATTAATTGTTGGAATGAAGAGACATAAACAAACATAAATGACATTTATGGACCAGAAGAGATTGATGCACAGGGGGAGCAGAGGAGATGGAAAGGCTAAGATCACATCTGTCATGGGGCCGTCGTGGGCAGATGATGTTGGTGCCGCTGGCTGAAATAGAAAACAGCAGAGGTCAGGCTGATGGAAAGCTGCAGTGGAGGCGTGGAGAGGGGAAGGAAAGGACAAGAGATGTGGAGAGGGGAGGCATTCAATGTAGGACTCAATTCAGTTTGTTTGAATTGCCTTCTTTTGGGTGCCCACATGTAGATAGATGTAGGAGGCTGAGCATATGAGTCTGAAGGTCAGGAAGAAAGCCAAGCCAAGGCTACAGAGAGGAATCTGCGAATCGCCAGCACATGTAATGAAAGCTGTGGAAATGGATAATAAACGTCTTCCACAGACAATATACCTTGAGGCTATGAAGAAATGACTGCAATAAAAATTTAATAAACTGTATTTCTCATTGCCATTGTCTCCAAGTCTGTAAAATCAAATCATTTACACATCATCCAAGCACTTAACATGTTTGTGTTACATTTTAACTGGGTTTTACCGGTTAGTGTAATTTTAACTGCCACGTGAGTTGGACCACATATTTAACTTAAGCTAGTTTTGAGCCCAGGGCCTGTGAAGCATGTATAACTCACATGTCTCTTGATCTGTCTTGACCTAATGAAACGCCATGTCCCAAAGAAAAAATCTTTTTCTAGTGTATCAGACAATGTATTAAATAAGATGGAATAGAACATTAAATCGAGGGAGTTGTAAAGCAAAAATTATATTTGGGCTCGGCGCCTGTGGCTCAAGCGGCTAAGGCGCCAGCCACATACACCTAAGGTGGCAGGTTCGACTCCCCATCCTGGGCCTGCCAAACAACAATGATGGCTGCAACCAAAAAATGGCCAGGCGTTGTGGCGGGCGCCTGTAGTCCCAGCTACTTGGGAGGCTGAGGCAGGAG
>NW_003852437.1:5134065-5149209 GCF_000181295.1 Otolemur garnettii | reverse complement strand
GTTTGATGGAAGTGTTTCGGATTGTGTGTGAAAACACCACACTGTACCCCAGAAGTTCATTAATGTACACAGTTACCATTCAATAAAAAAAAAAAGAAAATTATTTTAGATTAATATTTCCAAGTGGAGCCAGGCACAGTAACTCACATCTGTAATCCCCGTTACTTGAAAAGCTAAGGAGGGAGGATCATTTGAACTCAGGAATTCAAGACCAGCCTGGGCAACACAGCAAGATCCTTTCTCAAAAAAAAATTGCCAGGCATATTTACCAATAAAATGTGTGTATGTGTTACTGTAAGAAGAGGTGTCAGTAAACAGAAAGTCAAGAAATATGAAAAGATTATGCATTTAAAAAGAATTTTCAAGAACATATACTTACTAGGAGCTAGAAGCAAGTAAAAGATTTGAAATCTAAGTATGTGCTACCAAGGACCTGAAAAGCACCAAAAATTTAGGGAAAGCAAAAGGATAAGATGTAGGGAAACAGACAAGTCAACATTCAAGCAAACAGATTCTCAGGATACGAACCTGATCGGAAGCAGAACTCGTGTCTCCTGACAAATCCTAGATGTTGTAAGGAGACATATTTCAGGAGATAGCATCCTGAGGTGCAATGCAGTTAGGTGAACAACCGTTAATACATTTGGCTGGGAAGAGGACAAGAGCTCACGTTCATTGAACACTTACTAAAAGCCAGGTACAGGTCTAAGCATGTCACACACATTTTCTCGTGTAATCTAACCACCCCTCTCTAAGGTATTAATAGTATTATCATTCCCCTTTTACATTCAGGTGAGTAATCTGAGACCCACTAGCCCCAAGTTCCACAGTAAGAATGAAACAAAGATCAGAAACTAATTTCAGCTAATATACAATGAATACAACTGTTACCATTTAATACCGGAGGGGAATATTTGTGCTTCAATGGGAAATGCTGCATTGCATAGATAAGCACCCCCTCTCAAATTCTCGCTTTTTAAAACATTTGCACGTTGATGTTTCTGTATAAAACACTTTCTCTTATACAATTTACAATTTTAATTATAAATTTACAGATTTCAATTATACAATTTTTTAACAAAAAAGACATCTCTCACGATGTTCTGCAACTGGCTTATTTTTAGATTTAATATGGGGCTGTCCGCATTGATCAGCTTCCTCAATAGCTTCATGGTAGCCCATTATCTGAATGGTTCATATTTTTTTCAATTAACTCCTTACTAATGGGATTTATTAATTTGTTTATTTATTAGAGATGGGGTCTCATTATGTTGTCCAGGCTGGGCTCAAGCAATCTTCCTGCCTCAGCCGTTCCAGGAGCTGGGACTACAGGCATATACCATCATGCCTGGCTCACTAATGAAATTTTAATTGTTTTGCTTTTCTGCCTTTCTCTGTTACAAGCAGTGTTCCAGTGAACATCCTGGTACATCTATCTTTATACTATACTTACCTTTTTCATAAACGAAGTACCTCCATGAGCTTTCTTCCTTCCTCTTTTATTGAGACAGAGTCTCACTATGTCGCTCTGGGTAGAGTGCTGTGGCATCATAGCTCACAGCAACCTCAGACTCTTGGGCTCAAATGAACCTCTTGCTTTAGTCCTCTGAGTAGCTGGGACTTACAGGTGCTGGCCACAATGCCTGGCTATTTTTTTCGAGATGAAGTCTCACTCTTGCTCAGGCTGATCTTGACTTCCTGAACTCAGGCAATACACCTTCGTACCTCGGCTTCCCAGAATGCTAGGATTAAAGGCGTGAGCCACCGTGGCCTGCCTTCTCCATAAGCTTTATTCGTGTTGTCAAGCATGTAATTTTTAATGTAGTTACTGCTTCAGAGTCCAGTTCCTGTTCTTGCCTCTTTTGCATACACAGTTTTCTGGTACTTAAGACTCATTGAGTGATGCTGAGGCTAAGTAGTTCTCTAAGTTGGAAAATGAGTGAAAGCATCATACATTGGGCTTAAATGATAAACCTGATTACAGGGGGTGAGCTAGTTCCATATGAAAAAGAACTTTTTAAAACCTAGACTAAACCAGAAATTCTGAATAATCACCTTAAAATAGATACCATTAATCAGAGCATCCTAATAAGAGAGTAGGAGACAAATGATTTGAGTTCATGATCCTTACTCTAAGATTTCAATTATTTGTGCCTTTAATGGTAGAAAATAATCCTTTCCTGTGTTAAGGCAGCACCAAGAACGGTTTCTGACACATGTGAACTCACCACCTGCATTGGGGATATTTTGGAATGGTCTATTTCTTGGAAATGGAGTATATAGTATTAAAATAGTTAAAGGTATGACTCGAGCTACACTGGAGTTCACTTTCTGTGTTCATCACTTACTGACTTTGTGTCCTGGGACAAAAGTCTCTTAACTTTCTGTTGTTCAGTCTCTACTCAGTAAAAACTAGTAATAGCATTATCTATCTACTTGAATCCTGTTATAAGGATTTAGTGAGTAAATCCACGTAAAGCTCTTCAAATTGTATAATTACTATTGAGCCTTAACTGTGTTAACCCCTGAGGAAATAAAGTTAGCAGGACAAAGATCCTGGCTCTCAAGTGGGCGACTGCAGTCTGGTTCTAAACACAGATGAAAATAAAGATTTACAATTCAGTGTAACTGAGTACAGTCATGTAATCGCAGGGTACAATGACAACATTTGGGATGGGCTCGGTTTTGAAGAACATGAGAAAGCTTCCCAGAGAAGATGGTATAGGATCCCTCGGTTCCCCTGCCTTTCTTTCCCTGACCTGACTAAGAAACAGAGTTCCTCCACCACTCTGTGATCTGGCCAGCTGCATGGGTTCTTTCCCCCTGCAGGTTTGAACTCAAGCTGGGGCCTTGAACATTCCCAGGCACTGATAAAGTTGTATAGGTTATTGCTTAAAACACTGAATGATGAAAATATGTTGGTTAACACAGAGAGACTAGCCCCGGCCCTAAGTCAAATTCCCTAAACCCTCACATAAACTCTCAAACCAGAAACTCTCATTGCAGACATCCTTAGGTACAAACATGTCTTTTCTCCCTGTACACTGAAGCACTCTGTATGTTCCCCAGTAAACACTTTGGACTGACCTCCTTGGCATTCGGTGCTTCTTTCTTCCATATCCAAACTGGCTCCTTCTTGGGATGGTTTAGAGTAGTCCCTTGCAAAAATTCCCCTGCCACTCCTTTTGGGCCAACCCAGCCTTGGATTCAGCTAGAAGGGATAGAGCTGCTAAACTAAGACTTGAAAACCAGAGAGGAAGAGGCTTTTAGGTGGCCAGGAGAGAGCCAATGTCTTTCAGGTACATGCAGGAACTAGAGGCAGTTTCACAGGGTTGAGCTGTGCTATGTGAGAGAATAGGGGACATGTTATATTGTGGGCTGGAGACCAGATGACATACAGTCTCAGCTGCCATGCAAGAGTTTGGAATTTATCCTGAAGCCAGAGGGTGGACATCAAAGGATTTTATGCAGAGAAATGACTTGAGTAGAGTGTTTAAAATTATAAATTTGATAAAATGGAGTGAAGTGATACTGATACCTTTGGGTATTCAAAAGGTAGAAACAGCAGAATTTGCAGGCTGATGTCCCTAAGAAGACAGTATAGCATATGGATAAGAGCCATACCTAAATAGTGAACTTGAAGGACCTTTTTTCCTATCTTTCTTCTATGTGGATGTCTTCATTGAACTCTTTAAGACTTTAACTAGGCAGTTTTGCTAGGGATTTTCTCACAAAAGCTAGGTTTAGGAAGCCTGACGGGCTATACTTCTAGGCTTCTCCACTTGTGATGTCAGGAAAACAATTTCAATTCCCCACATCTGTGAATTGGCTTAGTGTTCTCTAATTGTACTTCACAGGCTAGTTGAAGGAATTAAGTGACGCGATGAATACAAAGTGCTTAGCTCCATGTGTTTACACAGATAAATATATAAAGCAAGGAGAATATTGCTCAAAAGAAAAAAAAGGCAATGTATTTAGGTGGCCAGGCTGTAGTGAGACTCTTCAGGCTTAAATCCCTACTCTGCCAGTTACTAGCTAGTTGTGTGACTTTAAGAAAGTTACTTAATTGTAACGTAGCAAGAGAAAATCATCTTGTACAAGAGATTCCAAATAAAACTAAGATTGGTTTCTCTTCAGAAACGATGGTGACCACAGGCAGTGGATGACATATTTAAAGTACTAAAAGAGAAAAGCTGTCAACCCAAACTGTTTAGCTGGCAAAGCCATCTCTCAGAAATGAAGCACAAATTAAGACACTCCCAGATAAACAAAAACTGTGGAAATCTGTCACTAGTAGACTTGCCCACAGGAAATGCTAAAAGGAGTCCCTCAGGCTGAAATAAAAGGACATATTCAATAATTTGAAGCCACATGCATGAAGAAATAAATGTAACTATATTAGTAAATACAAAAACAAAAAAGTTACTTAACTTTCTTAGGCCTCATTTTTGAGGCATTGATAAGATGAAGATAATAATATCTCTTTCATAGTGTTGTGGAAGTAAGAAATACAGATAATTCATATAAAGTGCCAGAACATTAATTCATTTAAACAAATATTTATTGTGTGTATGTGCCAAGCACTCTTCTAGTCCCTGAGGATAAAGTAGTTAAGTAGATTGAAATGGAACCCAACCTGCCCTCAGGGATCTTAATTTTATATAACAAACAGTAACAATGAATGTCCAACGCATATGAGTGTTCTGTATTATTTGTTACCAGCAACATTCCAAGACAAGTTTTGTGGTCTTAACCTCAAACTTTTTCTATAATTCTTTTTTTGTAATAAAAGAATAATGTTCTACAAACACAGTGGTAATATACAGGATGTAGAGACGTAATCCAAGATAACTCAGACATTGCACCAAAGGAAAACAAATTTGAGAGAAAAAAAATCTGCTGACAAAACTTTGAATATTTACCACTCCTTTGTATTTCCTCCCCACCCCCCAAAAAGCTATGTAAGGGCTCCAGCACCTGCCTGAAATCTTCCTAAAAATGTATGCTTAATATTTGCTTAAACCACGTTCCAACAATTGAGCAACCAATTGAGGAACGACCTGAAGCAGAATTAACATTTGTTCCCACCTTCTAAGATAACGTATGCAAACACCAGAGATTCTAAAGATACAAGTTCAAATGCCTCTACAGCCAATAGAGTCTCGGGGGGAGAGGGTGTTAACAGGACAGATGAAAGCAATGCATTAAACCATGGAGAATTAAAGACCTGATTAAGTGTGGCACAGGCCACAACAGCAAGGCCCTGGTCCCCTCGTTGCTAAGGCAACCGACCCGCCCAGAAGAGGAAACCTGAAACCTTGATAACCCTGGAGGGAGGCCGCCTTCCTGCTGTGACACGTTTTTTTTGTTACTGTGGGGAACAGGAAAAGGACACAAATCAGTGGGGACGAACGTAGTGTCTCTGGTCTCAGTAGAGGGTGCTATAAAGAGGAGGGCATTTGTCCACATGCAGCAACCCCCATTTCTCTTCTCAACGCAAAGATACCCCGAGGTTCCCTCCCCCAGTGGGAGAACTCTGGCCGGAAAAGCACCGCCCACCCGGGGGTGGGAACCGATCTAGCTCCGCCTCCCAATAGCTTCTCGCGATCGTTGAGAAGAAGCAACCCACACGAAACTTCCGGCAGCGACCCATTAGCTCGTCGGCGATTGGTCCGTTTCCCCGGCGTGTTGCGTGACGTCACCTCCCGGCTCCTGGGGTCGCACGTGTGGGGAAGCCTGAAGACGCGGCTGAGCGGGGTCTTGGGCTCCCTCCGGACTTTTAGCTTGTAGTAGCTGCTCCTTTGGGGGCTGAGTGCCGCGCTGCTGCAGCATGGTGAGCAGGCTTGGCGGCGGGGCGCTGTGCTTTTGCGGAAGTCAGGCAGGTTCCGGTAATGCCTGTGGTTACTGCAGCCTGGGTTAGGGTGATGCCGGAGCCTGTTTGCGGCACAGTACCCCAGAATGGATCACCCTCCCCATCCCAGGCACGCTTTACAAGTTGTACTTCCCACGGCCGAACCTCCCTGGGAAATGGCCCGAAGGGGATAGCCTCCCTTTTGCCCCTGGAGCCCTGCAGCTCTGCGCGCCTGCTGTTAATTAAAAACCTGTGACACCGGACACAAATGCCCTGCCCTGTGCCTTATGGGGTCGGGCAAAGGGGGAGTTACTTGCCTCTCTAAGCGTTGGAGTGGCAGCTGTCCACTTGTCTTATCTGCTTGGGGAAAAGGAACTTATGGTAGAGTCTGAAGTTGGGCCCAAAGTAAGGCCACTTAGTTGGGTTTTCTTTGGAAAACAAAGATTGCATAGCGAAATAAGAGTGTAGAAAAGGATGACGAATCTTATTAAACTTTAGCTGTTTGGGTCTTTTGATTTACTCGTTAGTAGATGAAGTGTTTGCCCTGTTCAAAACTGTCTACCCATATTTTCTTGTGTCAGGCGTCTTGTCATTCTGGTTCAACCCGCCTCGACCTTGCCTGAGCACCCAATTTAAGTAGTACTTAAGTCATTCACACATCACCTTGCAAATATATTTTCATCATTTGGAATAATTATTTTGTTGATTTCTTGCTAAGAAGAGGGACTTTACCTGATTTTCCCACAGTTGTATTCCCAGCTCTCATAACAAGATCAGTCTGTTTACTGAAGGAAGATTAAGTATGGATTCTACAGAACACAGCTGATGTTAACCTGCCCCAGAAGTGGAGATTTTAAAATCTGTTGATCCTTCACCTAACTTAAGATGCATGTGTGGACTATGATATTATTCACTAGAGTTTTGTTGTTGTTGTTCTGTCTTAATGAATTGGTATGATTCTGTTCCTTCCAAGCCTCACAGGAAGAAAAAGCCTTTTATAGAGAAGAAGAAAGCTGTGTCTTTTCACTTGGTCCACCGGAGCCAACGAGATCCTTTAGCAGCAGATGAGACTGCACCCCAGAGGGTTCTTTTGCCCACACAGAAAGTAGGTCCTATTCTGTAGCCAGTAGAATTATAGGTGCACTGTTAGTGGTTTTAAATAAATTGATGGCCAACTGAGAAGAAATAAATAACTAGCCTTCTGAGGAATAATTTATGGCCAGGCGAGGTGGCTTATGCCTGTAATCCTAGCAATCTGGGAGGCCCAGGTGCATGGATTGCTTGAGCTTGGGAGTTTGAGACCTGCCTGACCAAGAGCAAGACCCCATCCCTGCAAAAAATAGAAAAATTAGCCAGGTATGGTGGTACATGCCTGTAGTCCCAGCTACTCAGGAGGCTGAGGCAAGAGGATCACTTGAGCCCAGGAGTTTGAGATTGCTGTGAGCTGTGATGCCATGGCACTCTACCAGAGCCACAGAATGAGACTCTGTCTGGAAAAAGAAAGAAAGAATTTATGACTTAATTTCCAGGATATATGCTGATTTTTAAATCTTGTATATTCATTTTGATTGGGAGGATAAAGCATCTTTGAGACATTGAAGTGAATAAATCTTGTAGAATAATGGTAAATATTTACTAAACTGGCAGCTACAGTGCTGCGTGGTATTTAGAGCACAAACATACGCTTGGTGTCTTCTTTCTTTGAGGCACTGCCATGTTGTAACCGCAGACTGTATTTTGTGTACATCTCCTGAGGTGTAAAACACACGAGCTCATGGGTTAGCATTAGAAAATGCCAGGGAGTCTTGAAAGGGTTGATTTGATTATCATTAAATAATTGTTAATTGTGGCTAATATGAAAGAAAGTGTTGGCAGGGGACACTGGTCATGCTAAGCTTTTCAGTAAAGCCAATTTTGTTTCGTGTTGAGAAGTGTCTTTGCATTCAAATATAAGAAATTGTACTTACCTTTGAAGGCCCCCAGTCTTGTCTTCTAACCTTTGAAATACATGATAAAACAAAATGTGTGTTTCTTAACTCCAGTTGTTGCACAGAAATGTCTAGTGGACAGAAGAATTGTTTTTATTCCATTTTAATTTAATATTAGCATTCTAGTTTAGAAGCTCTGGATTCCTGAGTTTGTCAAGAATCCTTTATCTTATTCCTATTGGCCCAAATGTTTGTGTGCCACATATTTCCTGTTTGGAAAGCTGTGCTCATTGGAAGGTTCCTATGCCTTATCCTTGGAAGAAGTACTAATTCCATTTTTTTTTGTTATCCAAGATAAACGATGAAGAAAGGCGAGCAGAGCAGAGGAAGTATGGTGTGTTCTTTGATGATGACTATGACTACCTGCAGCATCTGAAGGAGCCATCCGGGCCTTCAGAGCTTATTCCTTCAAGCCCCTTCAGTGCACACAGCAGGAGAGATGAGAAAGAAGAAACTTTAGTAATTCCAGTAAGGCTTTTCAGAAATTTAAGTATGAGAGTGAGTGTGGGTGTGAGTGAAGAAACTATCATTTTTAAATCAAGATAACTGTTTGGGTCAAGAAATGATATCCTATAAAGAGCTCAGAGGCAGGCCATGTCTCCACTTACAATGTATATGTACATACATATATATCATCAGGAAAGAGTAACCCATCTCTTGTGGCAAGTGTCAAAAGTAACAGCCTCTGATAGGTCTAGAATTCTGTTAGACGTGGCCTTGTTAGGCGGCACTTTTCAGTAGAAGAAATGGAGCTGACATTCTCCAACAACTTGACTGTTTGAGGATCATAAACTGGAAGCCAGTACTTTTGTGGAATGTTCAGATCTTTCATAAAAGCTTCAGGCTTATATAATAAGAGAGAACAGAATAACTAGGTAGTAACAAAATTCCTGTTATTCTTACAAACAAACATGTGATCCACTGTGATGCTTTCTCTTTCAAGTCTGAATGAGAGCACATACTTATGTAGAATTAGTGCTGCTCATTTGTTTTCCCCCTGTGAATGTTCAAGATACCCATGTTGTGTTCCTCTGTTATCTCACCCAGCACTTAAGAAAAGGAGACATTCATTAGGTTTATGGACAAAAGGGGAGATAAAAAAGGCACCGGTTTCCCCTGCTTTTGTCCAATTATGTCATGGTGCAGGCATTCCTTTCCTTGGGGAAGATGCAATTGCAGCCCTTAGAGTTCATAGGTTGTTGCTGAAGGAGAGTAGAAGGGTTACATTTCAGGGTGTCATCTCTAAGAAGGAGGTGGTAACTGCAGCTGTTCAGTTACTAAGTCGGTTTTGTAAATCCCACCACCACACCTGTATCACAATAGAACCAATTCTCTGTTTCTCTTCCCCAAGGCTATTATATCAGTAGTAGGTTACTTACTTTATTGGCTCACAATCTTCAGGAGCCCACTGAGGGAGAGGAGCAGGGTCCAGTAGTAGCTCAACTTCTTTATCTTAGGGAGAAAAGTTTAATAAAGTCTTACCTGGCTGAATTGTACTCACCAGGAAAAAAGACCAGCTTTTAATTCTTATTTCACTTTGAGTGAAAGTAATCAGTAATTGGCTTTTTAGCAGAATAAGGTTCTTCAGTGGACACTTCAGTGACATTTACAAGGACGGGTGAATTATATTTAAAGACAAAAGTGCCATGGCACTTTTGCAAAACAGTGCTATGGAAAAGTACAGATCAGTCCTGTATATTTTTTTTTACTTTGTAACAAACCACCAAACTTGAATAGAAGTATTACATAACCCTTAGAAACAAGAGTGTAAGGCAGTGTAGAAAGGCTGTATAGAAATGGTTAATGCTTGAGCAGGCCCTGCCTTTCACATGAAGGGAACAGGGAGCTGCCATAGTAGAAATCAGCTTGGTAAATAAGCAACACTCTTCTCAAGAGAAAAGTCATCCTTATATAAACTGTGTTCATGAATGTGATTCTTTGCTATTTAAGATTTGAGAAATACTCAGATTATCTCTCAAAGGTAAGTTCATTAAACAAAAGCTGACCTTTTCCCCCTTTTTAAACCTTAAATGTCTGAGGATAATCACAGAGTACCCTTAAAACAAAAGACTACATAGATGATAGCACAATTTTAAAGAATAACGGAATATATAAAACCCATTAGATTGTACACTTTTGTTGACTTTCCTTTCTAAAAAATACATACATTAGGTGAATTGTGAAGTATGTTAATTATATAATCTCAGTAAAGCTGTTTTCTTAAAAACAGAGAAAAAATTTTTTTTGCTCATGTTTATGCTACTGAGAAACTTGTTTTGGAAACCATAACATCTTGCCATCTGCTCACTCACACTCTTACACTCGTCAGAGCCTTTCACTTCAGGGTGCTCGTGCTCAGTGAACTGGAGAGGATGTACGCCCCAGCTTCATGCCTACTGCTGGACTGAGGCAGGGTGGGTGCAGAGATAGAGACAGGTGATGCCTGGTGGTTACCCTACATTATTAACTGCTCAAGGAAAGAACACTAAAGCAAAAGGACCAGTCAGAGAACAAAGGCCAGCACTTGTTTCAGAATGTGGAGATTTCAGACAAAGGAAAGTTCTTGGACGGTAACCAGGAAAGGCATGCAGGAAGGTAGGAACTGCCCTGGCTATTGCCGGGGGGCGGGGGGGATTAGAGGGAGGGAGAAGAAGGAACACTTTAGTCAGGAAACAGACATAGGCTAGTCTTGTGCATCACAGCGTCTGGCACATGCATACTCAGTACATTAGTTTGAAGTATTACATGGAAGAACTGGGCTTGAGTTGCACGGTCATAATGAATAACAGGGAGAAGTTGGGAAATACAGAGTAGGCCTTGATTTTGCAGGGCCTTGAAAACTAAGAGCATACGTACAGAGTGAAAAATTGAGACCTCTTACAAATTCAGGAAGGTCACATGATAGACGTATTAAGGGCATTTAATCTGATAGTGGATATGAAGGCTGCATTAGGTATAGACTGGCTGAGTGGTTGCTTGGTAAACTATAAATGGATGGTGCCAAAGGTAGGGAGTGAAATCATAGTGTACGAGAGAGTTCAAAGGAACATCAGGATGGAGAAAATTGATTTACAACTCCTGTAGGATTTAAGACAGCTGATTCAATGAAAAACTGTGTCATTGCTAGAGGTTGGGACAGTGTGTCTACTTTAAGACCAAAAAGACCAACTTTATTTAAAAATGTTGGGCCAGTGGAATTGTAAGACCAGGTTTGAATCCCAGAAACCCATGTGCCATTTACCCTTTCTTGGCTTTTGTTCCCTTTTACTGAAATTTGCCAAGACCTCTCAGGATTTGGGGTTAAATGGAGTGATATACTAGAGAAAGCATTGTGAAGTAGTACAGGGAGGTTGATCTTGAGGCAATGATGGGATTTACATGTTTTAATTATACACACGCATGCACATACAACCTAGAGCAGAGGAGAGAATGCAGAATGAGTTGTAACAGTTTCTGAGGATGGGGGTTACAAAATGCCACAAACTGCGTGACTTAATACAACAGAAATTTAGACCAGGTGCGGTGGCTCACACCTATAATCCCTGCACTTTGGGAGGCCAACGTAGGAGGTTTGCTTTAGGACAGGAGTTCAAGACCAGTCTGGGCAATGTGGCAAGACTGTTTCTATAAAAAATAAACTGAGCGTGGTGATGGGAGCCTGTAGACCTAGCTGCTTGGCAGGCTGAGGCAGGAGCATTGCTTGAGTTCAGGAGTTAAGGCCATGTGAGCTATGATTGTTCCTGGGTAACAGAATGAGACTGTGTCTTCAGAAAAAAAAGAATCTAGTTCTAAAAATATCCTGTAGACCTTTAGGCTGGGCTTCAGGGCTTACTCTGCAGGGAGATGGGAAAGTCACGTGCCTTCACAGTACTCATGTAGGAGTGAAGCCTTCGGCAGAGCACCTGGCTGTGCACAATGCCACTGCAGCCAGACCTCCAGTACAAAGACCTGTTTTCTTTCAATGCAACATCAAAAAAAGTTTTTGCATTGTAGCTAGAAATGAATGAGCTTTACCTTCCAACAATACAAGGGTTAGGAACAGCTATTTCTAGGGTATGGAAAGTTTAGTTTCCATATGAGAGTGGTTAATCATTTAGATGTGCTGCTCACGTACTTTGTACCTGCTGTGATTTTACTCATTCATCTGGCCTTTCCTAGCTTTCTGAAGTTCAGCATTTGAGTGGTATGACAGTGGGTATGGAAAACTGTATTTTCGAAAGATGGCCAGAGTAATACCTTCAGCCCACGTGTTCTTCTACAGTATCAGCTTTCTACTCTTCTATCAGGAAATGGAGCCGATTCCTCTCCTTTTGGATTTTGTGCTGGTTTATGACTTGCCTATAACTAACAGAATGTAGTGGAAGTGAGGCTAGGTGCCTTCCAGAGCTGGATTAGAAAAAGCCATGTGTCTTTTACCTGGTTCTCCTGGGATACCTGCTGTGGGGAACCCAGCTACTATGTTAGACGTGTACAACCCTGGGCCCACCACCCTGAAGAGGCCGTGTATAGGTAGTCCGGTGGACAGCCCCAGTTGAACCCAGCCTCTGAGCCATCCCTGCCAAAGCATCAGACATGTCAGGAAAGCCATCTTGGAACCTCCAGAATATGTCAGCTGAGTAACAGTGAGGGACCTCAGGTGACCTCTTTAAAAAAAAAAGAAAAAAGAAATATATCATTTTGTCGTTCTGAAGGCCAGAGGTTCCAGAGTCAAGGTATCAGCATTTTTCCTTGGGTGCTCAGAGACAGAATCTGTTCCATGCGTCACTGCTAGCTTCTGGACGGCAGTCAGTCCTCGGATTTCTTGGCTTTTATAGATAACATCACTCCAGGTTACCTTCAGCTTCCCGTGGTGACCTCCACTGGGTGTCTTGGGTTGTCACATGACCTTATGAGGGACACTACTATGACTCAACTACATACATGTACAGGGACTCTCTTCAAAATAGGGCCACAATCTGAAGTTCTAGATGGATGTGAATTTTAGGAGGACACTTTAACCCAGAATAGTAGTTCACAAGTATTTCCAAATAAACCTAACCATTGTGTAATTACTTTTTTTTTTTTAAGAGCACTGGAATTAAATTACCTTCATCAGTGTTTGCATCAGAGTTTGAGGAAGATGTTGGATTATTAAATAAAGCAGCTCCCGTCTCAGGTATGTTTAGTTTCTTTAACATTTCCTGTGCATAAATTTGTGTTTTGCAAAAAGAAACAAAGAGTGGTGAGGTAGGATTTTTCTGCACTTAATAAAGTATTGAAATGCATGAAGAACTGAAATATATGTAGAATTTGGATTAGAATTATTAGGAAGGGACGAACGTGATCTTTGTCCCTTTGTACAACTGCCATTAAGTCCGTCTTTAGAGTTGTCTTTGGGGAAGAAAATGAAAAAACTTATTGGTTATCTGGTAGGGAGATTTTAACATTCACCTAACTTCTCACAAAGATAGCAATATATTTATTCCTTAACTTAAATAGCATAATTTTGAAAAATAATCCTTTGTCTTTCAAAATTTCTCCTAAGAGTATAGAAGTATAGAAGTCCATATTTTTCCTTGAGCGTTCAGAGACAGAATCTGTTCCATGCATCACTGCTAGCATCTGGAGATTTTGCAAAAAGATGTTCTTGCATATTTTCGTCTTTAGATACACTGAAAAAAATGTTTTTCATTTTTTAAAATGTGTATACTTTATTGTACCCAACCATATTTTTTTTAACTTTAAGTAAATTTATTTATGGTTAATGTGAGAGTACAAGCAACCTAGGTTACAATATTTTATTTTGTTAGGTAGAGTTTGTCTTGTGGTTATGTTCCCCACACAAAAGGTGTATGAACCCTCAAACCTCCCCCCCCCCCAATTCAGGGAGAGCATCCCAACTCCTTCTCCCTCCTTTATTACCCCCCCAACTTGAATGGAAATGAGTTTCTCTCCTATACGGGCATGCATGTGATTGTTGGCTTCATATTAGTATTGAATACATTGGATAATTGCTCTTGCATTCCTGTGATACTTTACTAAGAAGATGATGTTTTAATTCCATCCAGGATATTACAAAAGATGTGAAGGCCCCCATCTTTTTTATGGCTGAATAGTATTCCATGATTTGTGTGTGCCACAATTTGTTAATCCATTCCTGAGTTGATGGGCTTTTAGGTTCTTTCCACATCCTGGTGATTGTAAATTGAGCTGCAGTTTTGTATTTTTTTTTTTTAATTTTCAATGCAAAACAGGAATCCCTACAGAAGTGGTGTTTGGTATTTTATCCTAAATTGCCTTAATTATTGACTATTGCTTGCCCTGTGGTATTCGTTTGTGGTTTTATTCTACAGACTTTTGAGTTAAACCAGAATAAAGTATAGTCTCTGATCTCAAGGAATTTACCTCAGTTGGAAAAGGTAGACACTAAATGGGAATTCAGTACAGGTGGAGGAACACTACGGGGTTGAGGGGCGCCAAATCCAGTCTGAGGAAGTTACGCACAGCTTCCTAAAGGAAGTGATTTCCACGTTGGTTTCTTGAGTAGAAGTTAGGCAGTGGAAGATAGAGAAGAGAGGAAGAGAGAATATTCCAAATAGGGCAATAAGCAAAAGTAAAAGCATGACTGTGTATAATTCTACATAATTTAGCATATCCAGGAAGAAGACCAAGGATTAAAAAGATTAAGAGGCTGGAAAGTTAAGCAGTGGCCATGGAGAAGGTGTCGGAGGCCATGTCAGATTTTAACCTTGGACTTGAAAGTTTTTCTTGAACTCTAGTATTTTTTCTTGTCTTTTCTTTTAAAACAAAATCTTACTTTGTTGCCTTGAGTAGAGTAACCTCAACTCTTGGGCTCCAACAGTTTTCTTGCCTCACCCTCCCAAGTAGCTGAGATTACAGGCACTGGCCACAACACCCAGCTATTTTTAGAGACTGGGTTTCGCTCTGGCTCAGGCTGGTCTCAAACTCCTGAGCTCAAGCAGTCCACCCACCTTGGCCTCTCAGAGTGCTAGGATTGCGGGCGTGAGCTACTGTCCAGCTGAACTCTTTATATTTTTATAAGTAGAAAAATATAGCTGAAGAAACAGGTAAGGATTTATTAAAATCTCATGGTCAGAAAAAACTAAAAGGGTAGCAGTCTGCAAATATTTAATTTGAGTCATTTATAACAGATGAATTTAAATGTCAATTTTTTTCCTGCAAGTGAAAACTTTGAATTTTTTGAATAGGCAAAATTTAATGTTACAGATGTGTAACAGAAGAGTATTTTTACCAGTGGATATTGAAGGAAAGGGATCTTTCTCGCTCTGTTTTTTTTTTTTTTTT
>NW_003852437.1:5081168-5134045 GCF_000181295.1 Otolemur garnettii | reverse complement strand
TTGTCTTGGAATTATTTACCTTTATGTCTATTTTTCACTAGACTGAACTTTTTTTTTTTTTTTTTGAGACAGAGTCTCACTTTGTCACCTTTGGTAGAGTGATGTGGCGTCACAGCTCACAGCAACCTCAAACTCTTGGGCTTTAAGCGATTCTCTTACCTCAGCCTCCCAAGTAGCTGGGACTACAGGCACCCACCACAGCACCAGGCTATTTTTTTGCTGCAATTGTCATTGTTGTTTAGCTGACCCGGGCTGGGTTTGAACCTGCCAGCCCCCATGTATGTGGCTTGTGCCGTAACCATTGTACTACGGGTGCCAAGCAGTAGACTGAACTTCTTAAAGTTCTTATTCTTTTGTCCTCAGTACATTAGTAGAATTTGGCATATTGTAGACTCTTGGATTATTAAGTGAATGAACTGTGCTTTCTTGGGAATTGTTGCTCAATGTTTATTTACCTTCTAGGACCTCGATTGGATTTTGATCCTGACATTGTTGCAGCTCTTGATGATGACTTTGACTTTGATGATCCAGATAATCTGCTTGAAGATGACTTTATTCTTCAAGCCAATAAGCCAGCAGCAGAGGAGGAGGGAGTGGACGTGCAGTACGTGTGGTTTATTGTGAAGCGGCAATCACCTGTTAATTCTTTAGTGGGATAGTAGCCATTGAACACTGCAGTTGGAAGAGATTTTTGAAAGCATTTAGTCTGAGTCTTCTGTATTTTAGAGCAGAAAATGTGAGATACGAGGTCTTTTACAAGCTGTTGATAGCGACTGAAGTCCAAGGGACCTAATTGCTACTTCATTACTTTTCCCACCATACCAGATAACTTGTCTGGTACAGGAACACTTTCTGAAATGTACTGCAGTGTTACTTGCATAAAGTTGTTTTGCTCTGTTATTTTTTAAATTCTTTTAACAGGCAATTTGTGACTGTTTGGCTTTAGGAAATCTGAGGATGAAGATGAATGGGAAGATGTGGACGATGAGAAAGGGAGAGGTAGCAGTGATGATGACTGTGACTCTGTGGGGCCATTGTCAGAGGAGGACGTCCCCGGAAAACCTCGTGGAACTCTAGAAAATCATTTGTTCTGGGAAGAGGAAACGAAAAGTCGCTTCACAGAGTATTCTATGACTTCCTCAATCATGAGGAGAAATGAGCAGCTGACCCTGCATGATGAGAGGTTTGAGAAGGTAAGTTTCCAAAATAAAGGACATGTTACTACCAACTCTTGGTAAATTTTATTAAAAAAGAAAAAGATGGTGACCAAAAGCTAAAACTCTCAGTATTAGAAACAGACCATCTCTTTATTGAAGCAGCATAAAACCACCCTAGTTTTCATTCTGGAAAGAACATTGTGTAGGTCAAGAGGAGTTAGCTAATCAAATCTGCCTTTCCTCTTTGAGTTCTTGATTCTGAATTATCTACAGTCCTCAAGGTTATGCTCTTGTCCTGAAACAATGGTCTGAGCATAAACAAAATTCTATTTCTTTCACTTTCTCTTATCTGGAGTTTTCAGGCATAATTAACACAAAGAAACAGAATGGAAATAGAGACTAGGATGCTTTAAAAGCCTTGTGATGTGACGTATTTGATGCTGTTTTGACAGACTAGCTCCTGGGCTTATGAACCCATCCTGTAGTGTAGCCTGTCTAAGCAGGCCCCTATCCCACCCATCCTGTTGGGCTTCAGCACTTGACACCTCCTCACGTAATCTCTGAGGTGCTTCTTTGTTATGCTCTATATAGGTTTATCTCTGAATTGAACGTGAGCTCCCCAAGGGCAGAGTTTCTTAACTTCCCAAGCCCCAAAGTGTGTCTGGCATATACTGGGGTTCAAACTGTTTAATAAATGATGAATGAAGGAATGGTCACTTCAAAGTAGATCTAAGATAAAGGTTCTAACCTTGCTACCTGGTCATTAGACAGTGGGTTTCCCCCTCTTAAGAGAGGCAGAGACACACTGTTAACTGCCAATAATCTCACTCTTCAGGTAATATGTCACTCTCTTCTTATTTAACAAAGCCCAACAGTGTTATCAACATTTGAATGATTCAGAAAATACCGTCTAAAATAAGAACAAAATTTATACATTAGCAGGAGACCCCTCAGTAAACATCTTTTATTTTGTATAACCAAGGAATTTGAAAGTATCTTCAAAACATTTTGAGGTAAAGATATTTGCCTAGAATTTTGTCCTCTGAGCTAAGAAGAATAACTTCCTTTTATTTACATGTTAAATGGAAGCTTATTTTTAGTCTAAATATAAATATTAAAGTAGGAGGCAGAAATGTCTTTCATGTGCTATTGTTACAGTGTTAAATCTCCGCTGATGTGTTAATGGTAGTTGTGATCTTATGATAATGCTTAAATAATGTGTAAGAATAAAATTAATGTTAAAACATTTAAATGCTGTAGTTTTAAGTACATTTCTTTTCATTCTGTCTTGTCTGTTCATATGCAAGTTTTATGAGCAATATGATGATGATGAAATTGGAGCTCTGGATAATGCTGAATTGGAAGGTTCCATTCAAATAGACAGCAATCGGTTGCAAGAAGTTTTGAATGACTACTACAAAGAGAAGGCAGAGAAGTACGGTGACTTCTTTTTCTTGTTCAACTGATTTTTGCTTGTTAAGTCTCCAAATAAGGTTTATAGTTCTACAATTGAATTGAGGGAAAAAATCTACCTAGTCAGATTCAGTATTAAGAAAATGACATTTTTTCATAAACATTGGCTTATATAGATATGTATGTAAAACTCATCTGCTCATCTCTTTTGCCTACATTTTGGTAGTAAGAGTTGTCAAGTGGATTGTGATAGCAGAAACATGCTGAGAACTACTTTTCTGTGCATATATATGTAATTTTTTTTCTTTTGAAACAGTCTATGTTGCCTGGGCTAGAATATAGTGGCAGGATCATAGCTCACTACAGCCTCCAGCTCCAGAGCTTAAGTGATTCTGACTCAGCCTCTCATGTGTACCTAATACTATAGGAATGTACTACCATGCCTGGCTAATTTTTTATTATTTATTTATTTATTTTTGAAGCAAGGTCTTGCCCTGTTGCCTGGACTATAGTTCAGTGGCCTCATCAGAGCTCACTGCAGCCTCAAACTTCTAGGCTTAGGAGATCCTCTTGCCTCACCCTCCCAAGTACCTGGGACTATAGTCATATGCTACCACATCCAGCTAATTTTTCTATTTTTTATAGATATGGGGTCTCATTGCTGCTTAGTCTGGTCTTGAACTCTTGACCTCAAGTGATTGATTCTCCTGCCTTGGCCTCCTAGAGTGCTAGGATTACAGCATGAGCCACTACTCCCAACCTTTTGCGGGGGAGGGATGGAGTAGAGATGGAGTCTCACTATATTGCCCAGGCTGATCTTGAACTTCTGACCTCAAGTAGTCTTCCCACCTTAGCCTCCCAAAATGCTGTGATTATAGGCATGAGCCAATGCACCCAGCCTGTTTTTTTACTTGAGAAGAGTCAGGGCAGAATGACTGAGGATTAGAGTGGGAAATTGAGGACACATTCCAGTTGAAGACTCATTCTGACATAAGGACATACTTTTCATTGTTTAAAATGCCAGGCATTCTGAGAAATAGATATGAATAACTTATGGAAAGATAAAGATTTGTCTCTCCAACTGGATTAGTGGAATTGACCAGCCAATTATTTTGGTAAATTGGCATCTAAGGTGACTCTTCTCCGAGAGAAACTAATGAAGTGTTTAAATGTCCTTAAAAGATCTGATGTTCCGTGATCACTGTAATATGTACATCCCACAGCAGGACAAGGGGCAACATAATTTGAGCATATTATTTGAATAGAGTAGAACCTCTTCAAGTTGACCATCCCAAGGACCTGTAACAAACTGGTCAAAATGCAGAGGTGGTTAGCATGAAGAACTGATATGTACATGTGGGGCGTGGCTGGTGGTGGTCATCGTAGCAAGGTGGTCAGCTGTGGAGGTTCTGCTATACTTTGGAGATGCTCACAGGCTAATGCTTTTCTGGGCTTAAAACCTATTTTCTTAGGAAGGCTGCCATTTTGTTTAATGTATTATAACTTTGCAAAGATACAGATCAATCTTGCTTAAAAAGCACAGTGAGTTTCCATAACCTGCTAGAAGGAAGAGGCAAGACTGCGTAGAACAAAACTTGACAGGAAATGACAGGAGCACAGGAAAAATGGTTTATAAAAATTGCTGTGATTTTCATAGCTCTTTAAGTCCACTTTAAGTGACATATTGTATAGTGATGGGTGGTGTTTTTTTCTCTCATCCTCTGTCTTCATTTTTTAAATCTCAACCGAAGTTGTGTAAAATTGGATACTCTTGAACCCCTGGAGGATCAAGACCTACCAATAAATGAGCTTGATGAGTCTGAGGGAGAAGAAATTATTACTGTAGTTCTCGAGGAAGCCAAAGAAAAGTGGGATTGTGAATCCATTTGCAGTAAGTATATTAATGGTCACTTTACTATTAAAAGTATGAAGGTCAAGTATAAAGAATATGAACTTCATTAAGGCGCATATACAAGTAGAAGTTAACTTGCTTTTAGGGAATTTGTGAAGATGATTTAGAAAGAGTAATATATGTATGTGTGTGTGTGTGTATATATATATGTATATTTTTTTTTTATATGAGACAAGAGTCTCACTTTGTTGCCTTCAGTAGAGTGCCATGGCATCATAGCTCACAGCAACCTCCAACTCTTAGACTCTAGCGCTTCTCTTGCCTCAGCCTCCCAAGTATCTGGGACTACAGGCACCCACTAAAACACCTGGCTACTTTTAGAGACAAGGTCTCACTCTGCCTTGGTTGGTCCCGAACCTGTGAGCTAAAGCAATCTGCCTCAGTCTTCCGGAGTGCTAGGATTACAGGTGTGAGCCACCACGCCCAGCCTGAAAGAGTAATAATTCTATTACTAAGTTGTAAGCAACTTATAAAACATTTATGAGACTTCCATGTTTTGTGCTGTGAAAACATCAAGGTCAGGAATATAGTAGGAAATCAGTAAGATGTTGCTGAACTGAAAGTGTGCTTACTGATACATAATTGTTTTTTTAGGCACATACTCCAATTTATACAACCATCCACAGCTTATCAAATATCAACCAAAGGTAAGTCCGAATGTGCGGAGCGAATTTAAGTATGTGGTGCAGAAAATAAAGTGTGCAGATTTTCTCAAAGTAACTTTACCCCGGGGTGCCTAGCAGTGCTGTTAGGAAAGGCACCAACAGTGTGTCATTAGTGAGCTGTTTTTTAATAGGAATGAGAAATGACTCCGGCGCCATTTTATCTTTATTTCAGCCCAAACAAATTCAGATATCTTCTAAAACAGGAATACCACTCAATGTCTTACCCCCAAAAGGACTCACAGCAAAGCAAGCTGAGCGAATGCAGATGATTAATGGCAGTGATCTGCCTAAGGTGTCAACCCAACCACGTTCTAAAAACGAAAGCAAAGAGGATAAAAGAGCAAGAAAGCAAGCGATAAAAGAAGAGCGCAAGGTAAAATCCATTTTCAGACGTGAGATTCACAGAGAGCCAGAGGAGGAGAAGTTAGTGGGATTTTCTTTTGTAAAAAGTCTACTTCAGTTTAAAGATTGGAATAACATGAGTATATTCCTGTACAGGAGCGAAGAGTGGAGAAGAAAGCTAATAAACTGGCATTTAAACTGGAGAAAAGACGGCAGGAAAAGGAGCTGCTGAACTTGAAGAAGAATGTTGAGGGTCTGAAGCTATAGATGGTGGAATCTGTAGGATAATGTATTTCCTATTAAGAGCTCACCATTATGTTCAATAACCAACTTAGATGTCCGGAAATATAAAACTATGTGTTCTGCCTTTTTACTGGCAGATGCCGAAGAGAAAAATACAATATTTGTATTATTTTTCTACCAGTAAGTTTCTCCTACCATCTGTCTTGTAAATATTGTAATATTTTTAAGTTTAATATTATAAGCATAGATTTGCTCTGAGATAAATGACTTCATAAATGTGAAATGTTTGGATAAATTCAAGGAAAATATCTTCATAACTTGACTTGGTGTATTCATTTATTTGTATGGTTGTCATAGTTGTTTTTTGCAGATGTTCTCAAATATTTCTTTGAAACCTCTCCACGCCTTTTCAGGAATTACATGGTTTAATTTGTTGTAAGTAGAGAAGTGGCCTGGTTAAACTCAGTTTTGAAATGCTGAATTTATTCTGTTCAGTGGTAAGATGATTTTTCCTGAGAAGGTTCCACTGGTAGGAAACTAAGTTTTCCCTCACTGTATACAAAGAACTATTTCAAAAGGATGGTAAAACTGAATATTAAGGTTGTTAGGACTCATATTTCCTGTTATATTACTGGATAATTTGCCTTTGGGAACAGGGAAGGCAGGAAACCAAATAGTAGAAGAAATAATCAAGAAAGCTTCTTTGGCTTCAGTGACTCCCTTGCTCAAAATCAGAAATACTCACTTCCAATTTAAACTGGAAAGCTTGTCTTTTCAACATTATTTAATACTTGGAACCATTTGTACTTGATTTAAGATACATAGTTGAAAACTCCTTGAAAAGTGTTTTTGTTTTTAATTTCTTTAAACTTATTCAAGGCTTAGGCAATTGACGCCATCACAATTGTTAATTATGTGGTAAACTGTGACTTCTTACAATAATTAGTGGCCCCTATTCATTTGTCCCTAACCAGTGTGGACTGGGCTGTCAAAATCTGTGGACACTGTTGTTCCAAGTTAGGAACAGAATGTCGGGGGCAGAACCATTTTTGGCAGGTGAGCTACATTTGATATCTAAATTATTAGAAAGCATTGTCATCTCTAATCATGACTGTGGCTTTTCCAAAGATGGTAGATAACTTCTATATACGTTATCAGTCTAAATATGAGTACACTGTTATAGAATTATTGTTTTTGTTTGTTTGTTTTTTGAGACACAGTCTTACTATGTCATCACCCTCAGTAGGGTGCTGTGGCATCACAGCTCACAGTAACCTCAAACTCTTGGGCTCAAACGATTCTCTTGCCTCAGTCTCCTAAATAGCTGGGAGTACAGGCACCTGCCACAACACCCAGCTATTTTTTGGTTGCAATTGTCATTGTTGTCTAGCAAGCCTGGGCCAGGGTCGAACCTCACCAGCTTCGGTGTATGTGGCTGGTGCCCTACTCCCTGAGCTATGGGTTCCAAGCCAAGAATTTTTAAGAGCTATAAAAACTGACCACATTAGGTGTTCTACCAACATTGACTAAAAAAAAAAACTTAGCTGAAGAGCTTGTCATTGCAGAAGTAGGATGCTGAGGCAAGTGTATCTTAAAGGCCAGCTTGTGCTGTAAAGAATCAGGTAAGGGTTTATTTTGGTATTTAAAGTATAAATCCTAGAAGAATTGACCCATTATTTTGGTAACTTTCTCAGTTAAAGGTCCTCAATACCAGCTAGAGTCTTAAAGGCATTAGATGTTACTTTGTTGTGGTGTGATTCAAATTTCACCTGAGGAGCTACTGATTTCATCTGACCCAGTGGGTTTAAGTCCACATATTATGTATTTTGCAACTCACAGAACATGACTAAGCCACAAATCTTGATAAAGTGTATTGTGGTTTAGACTGATTTTATTTCAGACTCAAAGATCTTAGTTTTGTTCTGGAGAACCACTTCATAATATTTTGAATGAGTTTTCTAATGTGTTCTAATCTATAAACAATGGTTTGGGAACTGAACATGAGTCCAGACAGTTAAGAGGGTTTATGTCTCAGGAACATCATCATCTAAGGGGACAGGGTGTATCAGTGAAGGATAACTCCATGATACCATCTCTGTGATAGTAGGTTAGGACCATGAGGGTCTTGGTACTCACTGTCCCTCCTGAAGTGCTCTTACTGTAGACAAAACTTAATGTTGGTGCTCAGTTGGCACCTTCACCATAGGCTTTTCCCTGAGCACATTTATAAAAATAGCACGCACATCCCTCCCCTGCATCCTTTATCCTCCCTGCCTGCTCTGTGTTCTCCAGAACACCTGTTGGCTCTGGGGACCGTTTTTTCCATCTCCTCTCACTAGAACAAACCTCTCTTGAGGATGGAAAATTGTGTGTACTGCTTTAATGCCAGGCTCTGGAACGATAGGGCATTTGGTGTACAATCACCAAGGAGTGTGTGAATGAATGAAGAGCCGGGAAAAGATTTCAGAAAAGAAATCTTAAACATGGCGGGAACATTAGGACCTAGATTTACCAGAGTTAGCGAGGAGAAAGAAAGGCCTAGGAGATCCCAGACAGGGGGCAAAATTACGAGCATTTTGTTGTATTTTAAACCTAGTTGATTTAAGCGCCGCCCACGATTAGTTTAAAACCACTTTATCATATTTTAGTACCACAGATGCTCCTTGATTTACTCAGTGTGAAATGGTCCCAATGAAACCATTTTAAGTTGAAAATATGGTAAATTGAAAACACACGTAATACACCTAACCTACCAAACATCGTAGCCTAGCCCATCTTAAATGTGCCCAGAACACTTACTAGCTCACAGTTGGGCCAATCATCTGGCAGCACAGTGCGCTATAGCATGTCTGTGGTTTTACTGTCTTGGTCGTGTGGCTGATGGGGAGGGGCAGCTCGCTCTTGCTGCCCAGCATTTCGAGTGTCCTACCGCTTACCACTGAGCACCACTTGAGCACCGTGGAGTCTAAGGATCTTAAATGCCATTACCATTGTGTTTATTACCCATAATGCCCTAGAGCCACACTTCCGTTGTGATGTCAGATTAGCTCCCTCGAAGGACAGAACTCCTAGCCATTTTGTAACTTCATTGTTACATTTTCAGTATTTTTATGTTGCTGCTGCTTGTGTGTTGATATTGGTGTGTTTTACCAAGCTTATTTGCCCTAGTTATAGACAAGAGAAGGTAAACATTCTAATGGCCTCATATTTTAATTGTGGAACATGAGCGAATAGGTAAACAGCACACCCTACTATTCACGTTAGGAAATGGAACAAAGATAGTCATTGCGGGTCCATCCTTACTTTTATTTAGGTAACTCTTAGGAACTATCCAGGCTATTAAACAGGTTGACCATCCCTAATCCAAAATCTAAAATGCTCCGAAATCCAAAACCTTTTGACTGCCAACATGATGCCGCAAGTGAAAAATTCCTCAAATAGGTACTTAACAGTACTTAACACAACTGGTTTCGTGCACAGAATTATTAATAGTTCGTATTAAGTTAGCTGCAGGCTATGTGTATAGATAGTATATAAAACAAATTTTGTGTTTAGATTCGGGTCCTGTCTCCAAGATACCTCATGGGGAAATATTCTAAAACCTGAAAAAATCCAAAATTCACAACACTTATGGTCCCGTGCATTTTGGATAGGGGATACTCAAGTGGTATTAAGCATTTCCTTCCTTTTTCATTTTATTTTTTCCTTTTTTTTTTTTTTAACCAACTGTGTGGTATCCCTAAAGACAGTATCTTATTTTTGGACAACTGAGAAACAAGCACAAACCTAGCTTTGTGAAGACACTATTTGCTGGTGTTAGATCGAAGGGGTCCTAGAAACAATGAACTGAGTAGTCCCGGGCGTGACTTCTGCTTCTAGAATTTACAGGAGCTCCATGTGCTGATGTTAATGAACAAGGTGATAAGCGAGGCCTGGGAAACACAAGTCAGGACAGTTGGGACATCTAGGATGTGCAGAAAAATGCCTAGAGCAGCGGTTCTCAACCTGTGGGTCGGGACCCCTTTGTAACAATGAAAATACATCCTCATATCAGATATTTACATTACGATTCATAACTAGCAAAATTACAGTTATGAAGTAGCAATGAAAATTTTATGGTTGGGGGTCACCACAACATGAACTGAATTAAAGGGTCACAGCATTAGGAGGCATCAGGAAGGTTGAGAACCACTGGCCTTGAGGATTGTATGCTTGCTTTATATTGTCTGTTTCTAAGCTCACCGTGACCTACCTCCATCTCTCAAGGTCAATGCAGAGTCTTCCTATGCGGTGAAATGATTGCATTCAATAGATCTAGACATCAGGCTATGAAGGAGCAAGCAGGCACTTTATTGCAACAGGCCCAAGAGAGCCAAGTCCAGAGCAGAATGGATGGCAGATTTCCTTGGATATAGTGTCCTGAGATTACAAAGGCAGTGAATGTCTTGGTCATGATAGCCTTGCCTTCAATGTTTCTGCGTCTCTTTAATCACAGACCTCCACCCTGGACTGGTTGCTCACTGGTTCTGGAACCCAGCTGTCATCCTGCGAATTCCCTCTTCTCCATCCCAAGTTGAATTGCCATTTCCCGTATCTTTTACTCACATGTTTGCCCATTACATCCTCTGGTAATCTATGAGATGTGGTATGTGGGATGTAAACTTTCTGAGAACTCGGATGTCTAGAAATATATTCTACTCCCGCTTGGATTGATAGCTTGACTGGACTGGGCATAGAATTCTAGTTGCGTATCATTCTACTTCAGAAGTTTAATATGTTTTCTCCAGTAATTTCCATTTTAAATTGTGCTGTTTGGGAATCTGAAACCATTCTGACTCCTGATACTTTGTTATGTAATTGGGCTTTTCTCAGAAGCCTGTAGAATCTGTATCTTCAGAGTTCTGAAACTTCACAGTGATGTTTGTTGTTATAGAGCTACTTTCGTCCATTGTACTGGGTCCTTTCAACCAGGAGCCCAATGTCCTTCCCTTCTGGAAATTGTTAAAAATTTATTTCCTTCCTTATATCGTCTCCTTATTCTCTCTAGAACTGTTATTAGGAGCAGAACTGTCTGGACTGGTACTTAATTGCTGATGCTTCTTTCCCATTTCTCTGCTGTTTTACACTACTTTCTGGGAGATTTCCCTAATTTTACCTTTCAACCTTCTCTTGAGTTTTTTCATTTCTTTCATAAGGCTTTTTTAATTTCCAAGAGCTTTAATTTTCTTTTAAATTGTTTTTTTTTTTTTTTTTTTTTTTTTTGTCTGTTTGGGGCTTACATGTTAGAGACTTTCCATAGACCTTTGGAAATTCCTGTCTGCTCATGATTAAGATTGGAAGAAAAAGCCACTGGAAATTATGAATGAATGAGTAGCATTTGATGACTGAACTTTATCAGAGGGTAGTCTGGGTAAGCTGTTTCGGAATCTCCCACTATTTGGTATGTTTAAGTATTTCATAGTGAAATGGTTAGATTCCCGGGGAAGTTTCATTCTGCCTTGAAGGTATGGATCTGACAGGCAGAGTTCTGTAAGTCACGTGGAGAAAGATTCTGTAAGTCACGTGGGCATGGCAGTATTCTCTGCTTTCAGGATCAGTATTCATGAGATTAATCGCTAGATCATATACAGAAGGTACAAAAAATATATACGTTTTAAGAGAAGTTACCAATGTATTTTCAAAATTGAATTAAGGTACCATTACTGAGTCATATGCACCTCTATTACCTGAGATTTGTACACTTTTGGGGAATGATCAATTTTACTTCCAACAAGATCTCTTTAAATGTGTATACATTTTTTGGCACCCCTGGTATATGTATCCATATACATGTATATATAGACACACGCATATATGGTTGATCCTCATTATTCATGGAGTCCCTATTTGCAAATTTACCTACTCACTAAAATGTACTTCTAACACCAACATCAATCCTCATGGCACATACACGTCACTTGTAGACATGCATGTAGTGGTTAAAAATTCGGTCTTCCAACTCAGCACCTATAGCACAGTGGTTATGGCATCGACCACGTGTACCGAGGTTGGAGGATTCAAACCTGTCCTCGGCCAGCTAAACAGCAATGACAACTGCAACAAAAAAAATATCCAGGCATTGTGGTGGTAGTCTCAGCTACCTGGGAGGCTGAGGCAAGAGAATTCCTTAAGCCCAAGAGTTTGAGGTTATTATGAGCTGTGATGCCACGACACTCTACCGAGGGTGACATAATGAGACTCTGTCTCAAAAGAAAAAAAGAATCAACTAAATACATCTATATGCTATCTATGTGCTAGCTTACTTGTTTTTGCCATAGTGTGCATGCCTGTCATCTGTCCCTAATGTTGACTTCTTTTGCACAGATGACTTTTATCATTTCCAGAAAAGTAGACCTCTGCTAGGGAGGGGAAAGTGTAGTCACCCATGAGATAGGGGGCCAGAGGAAGCCAGGCGGAGGGGTGTGTGATCTAGAAATCTTTTCAAATAACTTTCTCCCCTTGATCCCTCATATTTTTGGCAGTCTCTTCCTCCTCGTTCACCCTGCCCCAGTGAGAGAGGTGCATGCTGCTCTGGGAGTTCCTATGATTTCTAAGGTTCTGTAGTGTAAATCTGGGTGGCTCTCAGTTCTCCCCTACCTCAAGCTTGGGAAGTAGCTTTTGTTGTATCTTTATGTCTTCCAGCTCAGTTACCATGTCTATCAACTTTCCAAATTTTAGGGTTTTTGTTTCTTCCCCATTCTGTAGTTCTCTGTTTCTGTGTCCCTTACTGGGAGTTTAGGGAAGAAAGGAAAATTAGATGGTATAATGTTATCCTGACTCAGTCCTTTTTATTTTCTGTCTTTTAAGAAATTTTTTTCAGAGGATCTTACCTAAAAGCCATTAACTCAGCTTTAATGCCTTTCCTTGCTTGTCTCATGACTCATCTTTCCAAGATGAGTTGATAAGTTGAGGCCATTGTGTCACTCCCCTGCCATGGGACCTCAGAAAAGGTTCTTATTATTAAATATTTGCATATGGTAGATTGCAGAGAATTCAAGAGTTCTTTGACTTGCTGACATCTCAGTGAGAAAATGTCTTTCCTTTTCCTTCTCCACTGTGCCTTTGTAAGAAAATGTGGATTGCTGGGTGTCTCTACAAAGCATTCCTAACTTTCAGCTCAGAAAGGGAATGTCTGGTCAAAAGTAGAACATTTTTTTAAGTCATTCTCACCCTAATTCTCTCTATGCTTCTTATAAAATTTTTGAACTGAGATCTTTTTAATGCTTATTTTTTATTTTGGGTGTGTTAGACAAAACTGGTTATCACTCCCAGATCACTTTTTTCCCTCACTTTTAAAATTTTCAAAGATTATAAACAATGGTTTATGGCTGTTTAAAAGTAACAGCCACTTTAATAATTTACCAAATATGACTCCAAGTAATGAGGAAAAAGATAGAAATAGCTAAGTGGATGTTGCTTTAGAACATTTTCTGTTAAAGGAGTTTTTTTATTTGTTTATTTGTTTTTAAGACAGAGTCTCACTATGTCACCGTCGGTAAGTGCTATGCTGTCACAGCTCACAGCAACCTCAAAGTCTTGAGCTTAAGGGATTCTCTTGCCACAGCCTCCCAAGTAGGTGGGATTACAGATGTCCACCACAATGCCAGGCTACTTTTGTTGCAATTGTCAATGTTGTTCAGCTGGCCTGGGGCCAGATTCAAACCTGCCAGCTTCGGTGTATGTGGCTGTGCTATAGGCGCTGAGCCTGTTAAAGGAGTTTTTTAATTTTTTAAAAATTGTTTATTCTGATTTTAAAAATTGTTATGCATAATATTTGTTATCTGTGCCCTTCTGATATTTTTTTGTAAATATATAAATAAAAGATATCATAAACATTTTTCCATGTTATTATCCCACAGATCATTTTTAATCACTATAGTGTCATTAACCACTTGGCAACTTATTTCTGTAAGGGGCCAGCTAGTATAATTTTTGTCTTTTAGGTCATATGGTCGGTTACAACTACTTAACTCTGTCATTATAGTGAGAAAACAACAATAGATATATAAACAAATGAGCCTATGTTCCCACTAAGTTTTATTTACAAAAACAGGAAGCCTCAATTTGGCTCACGGCTGCAGGTTGCCCCCTAGATACTATTTTAAAACAGTTTCACAAAATGTTGTAAAATAGCACAGAGCTCTCCAGTTTCCCAAAGTTATATCTTAAATGTCTATAGTACAATCTTAAAACAAGAAACTCACAGTGGTATAATGTGCTCTCATAGTCTATACTGTTTGTTTATTTATGAGACAGGGTCTCATTCTGTCACCCAGGCTGGAGTGTAGCATCCCAATCATAGCTTGCTGCAGCCTTGAAATCCTGGGTTCAAGCAATCCTCCTGCCCTAGCCTCCCAAGTAGCTAGTAGTAGCCTCCCAAGTATATACCACCATGCTTGGCTAATTTTTTTTTTTTTAGTGTAGAGACAGAGTCTCTCTATGTTACCTAGGTCTCAAATTCCTGGCCTCAACCAATCGTCCTGCCTTGGCCTCCCAAAGTGCTGGGATTATCGATATGAGCCACCATGCCTGATAGTCTGTACCATTTTATAACACCTAACTACCATGACAACAAAGATAACAGAACTATTCCATTATGCAAAAATCTCCCTCATTCTACCCTATTTAGTCACAACCACGGTCCTCCCCACTCAACCATCCCTACCCCTTGACAATCTGTTGAATCTGTTTTCCATCTGTATAATTTTGTCATTTGGAAAGTATGCAAATGGGTCATATAGTATGTGACCTTTTAAGACTGGCTTTTTTGTTTAGCACTGCTATCCAGCCAGGTTGTTGCATGTATTAGTAGTGTTGTTTTTCATTGCTGAATAATATTCCAGGGCATGGATATACCACAGTTTGTTTAATCACTCCCATATTGAAAGGCTTTTGGTTATTTCAAAGGGTTCTTTTGCAGTTCTAGCAATCGCATTGCCTGTGATTCTCTATGTTCCACATAGAGGTGCTTTCTAGAGAGGTGTTCCCTTCCTTCCTTCTAGACAAGCCTCCAACTTAAACATGGTTCACAATGTGGTAGTCCCCTATATCTAAGTGTTGAATTGAGTCATAATGTATCTTTCATTATTTTAAGCTCATTTAACTCATTAAAACTCACTGATTTGAACCAAAGGTGATTGATCCTTTAGGGACTTCAAATTGCTTTGCAGTTCAGTATTAACAATACTGTAGTTATGGTAATGACTGGATCAATAAAGAAGGTGCAAAAAAAAATATACACATTTTAAGACAGAAAAAATTGTATTAAAAATTAAAATTGTAATACTCAATATATACCAATAAAAAAGGATGAATGCAAATCACATTAAGCACCTCTTATAATGGCAGAAATCAAATATGACTTGGGTATTACAAATTCAGTACAGTTTTTTTTTTTTTCTTAAAATGTGTATACATTTTTTGGCACCCTCTGTAGTCTTAATCTGTAGAGATAAAGGCTCAGTTTGGAGTCTGTGTTACCACTTACTACCTGTGGTCTTAGAGAAGTCACCTATCCTTGATTCTCTGTATTCTCATCTGTAAAATAAAAAGGTACCAACTCTGTCACACAGGGTCACTTAAAGGAACACATGAGATTATAGAGGAAAGGTATTTTGGGAACATGAAAGCCCCATACAAATGTTACTATACTAATCATATAAATAGATGGTCTTTCACTGGTGTTTTTTAAAAAAGCAGCAACAGTTGTATAGTCAGGATGAATCATCTTTATTAATTAGTATGTGGAGGGTTGGGGTACCCTTGCTGAAAAAAATCAATACCCAGTTTTACAGAGTCAGAAGGCCAAAAGAACAGGGAGCAAGAGAGGTATTTCTGTGTCCTCTGATGGATGACCTATGTTGAAAATACAATACCAATTAGCAGATGTGAGAAGAAGTTATTTAAATCAACAACGTCTGGAGCAGGCTACCATCTGCTCCCTGTTAACCAGGCCTTCCTTTTTTAAATTGTCTTTCCTTCGTTTCCATGACCCTGTTCTCTCTTGCTTCTCCTGCTGGCTTATCATCATTGTTTTCTTGGCCCTTAAATGTAAGTTTCCCTAAGGATCATCTCTGTACTTGTCTTTCCATGACTTCTTCCCTGGCAATATCATGCCTTGATTTCATTCCTCAAAGCCTACATCTGTGTCTCTGACCCTGACCTCCTTCATTTCCATCCTGCTGGCTGGGTGACTCTGTTTCAACTCAGTATTTCCAAAGCTGAGGTCATTGTTCTTCCTGAGACAGCCCTTCTTCTCAAGACTCCTGTTTCTCTCCACAGTCCCACAGTCTTCTCAATCCCTTCTCTAAACCCAGCACGACCCTCAGGTATTCTTCTCTCTTTGCCACCTCCCAACCCCCCAAATCTACTAATGTTGTAGATTCTTCAATTCAGTGTCCCATGTTCTCTTTCCATTTCAGGCCTCCACCTTCAGCCATTTAACTAAAGCCTCCCCTCCACACCCCTAGTCCATTCTTCCCTCCTTGCCTCTGTCACATGGATCTCCCACCACTCTATATGGGATGGGATATTCCCGGTCAGTGTCCATTGATTACTCTCTGGGCCTGTAGAGAAAAGCCCAGATTATTAGTCTAATATAAGAGCTCCAGGCTCAGACCTCAAACTGCTGCTTTAATCTTTACATCCTCAACCCCAGATGAACTGAAAGTGATAGGAAATAAAACTTGTTTCAGAATGCCAGACTGTTTTGCTTTTCTCATGACACTTTTCTAACTTTGTTTAAAATTTGTCTGCATACTTCCTCTCCTTTTCCATGCTAGACCCACGTACAGCTTCCCTCAATATTCTACAGAGTTGCATATAGTAGACATTTAATTATTTATTGAATGAATGATTGGTCCTATGGTAGAAACTCAATTCCTGTTTGCCCCATACCTTCAACCAGAGCAACAATTCGCAGCCACAGACCCATCCCTCCATGCCTTCAGCCAGTACTGAGCACCATACTATGGACAGAAACTCTGAGGCATTGGGGGTATAGTAGGCACAGTCTCAGCTTTTGCATAATTTACATTCTAACAGGAATCCCAAGATGTTATCATTGTATTATTTACAACTGACTTTATATTAAGATATTAACTTTGTACTTATGTGTACAGCAAAGCTATTAAGCACTCCATTTAAGGATATGTTAGGGCAGGGTATGGTGCCTCCCACCTGTAGTCCCAGCACTTTGGGAAGCCAAGGCAGGAGGATCACTTGAGCCCAGGAGTTAGGGACCAGTCTGGGCAACATAAAGAGACCCTGTCACTCAAAAAAAGAACCATCATCCAGGCATGCTGGTCCCTATACTTGTAGTCCCAGTAACTGAGGAGACTGAAGTCGGAGGATCACTCGAACCCATGACTTGAGAGGCTACAGTGAGCTGTGATCAGGTCAAGATCCCAATTCTATTTAAAAGTAAACAAAGAAAGAATATATCAAATATAAATAATTATATTGTGGTTGTCTGAAGAATATGGAATTTGTTTAGTGAAGTGAGCAGTTTGTATTAGGAAAAGAAAACACAGGTGAGTTTGTACAGGCTCTTCCTAAGAGGAGGAAGCAGCGGTGGGGAGGGGAAAGAAAGAGGAAATCAAATTGAGGTCACCTCCAGTCAGTCACTGCTTCTCAGCCAGGCAATTCCACGAAACTAACATAATGTACTCTTGAATCTTACGCAGATGGCAATCAGGAGTTATTTCCCTGTGAAGTCTGTGGAAGACGCTTTGCAGCAGATGTTCTGGTAAACATAAAGACATTTTGTAGATGTGTTTCATTGGAGTTAAATGAACTGTCAAGTTAGTGAGGAGGCGGCAGTGCAAAGATTAAAGACAGATGTGGAGGGAAGCTGGGGAAGAGAGGTGTATAACCTATGGCTGGTGGGCCCAGAGGACACCAAGGCACACTGACGCTGCCTCGTTCAGAAGCGACCCTATTAAACATGGTGCTCCTAATAGGACGCCAGATGGAATTATCTTGGCATAGTCGATTATCCCTTGAGAGATTTTGGCTCTTCCGCCTTTTCTTTAAGCATCAAAAATTCAAATTTCAAGGCCAAAGCACCAGGGAAATTAGCTATTCAAGAGGAATGAGCATTGAATTTCAGACATCTGGAAACTTGGCTTTTAGCCGCAAATTTGTCACTAATTCTGACAAGTCCTTTAACCTTCCTGTTTTCTGCTTTGCCACGTATACGGAACCTTCCAATTTCAGGGGTTTTATACACCATTTGAACAACATATAATAATGCGTAGATGTAAGGCCTGTTCCAAGATCGAACTGTTATCTACACTCAAGCTAATTTCATGTCAAGTCCCCTGACTGCCTGCTATAAAGCTGGATGAAAGCTTGATTTATTTCAAAATTAGGGAATCAAACAGGTGGTAGGTTCCAGTATTATGAAGAGATTCCCAAGAAAGACTATTTTTATAAAAAAGAATCTGAGATGACAGTGAACTTATTAATTAGGACATTTTACATCCAGAAGACTCAAATAAAATTTAAAGCATTTAGACTATAAACCTGACTATGTATGGGGCAAAAGGTAACAAAACGAGGCTGGAGTTTTTATTTTTCTGGGGAATTCTGAAAACTATTTATCTTTTAGTTAACCATGTTTAGAGCTTCCTGAAGCTAGAGGGGGGCTCACAGAGCCTGCTGGTGCCCTATAACCAACCAATGTACCAGCCTCACCTTTGCCAGCCGAGAGCTGTGCCCTCCCACCCCGCACCCAGAGAAGCTGTTTGAGACCTGGGAGGTGCCAGAGAGAATCTCTAAATGTCAAATATGCTCTGAGACTCCTGAGCAGGTGGCCTCATACTACGGCCCACAGGCCACATGCAGCCCGCCCAGGACATTTATCCGGCCCGCTGGGTGTTTTTGCCGCTGCTGCCTGTCCTGCTTAGCAGCCGACTCATCCCAGGGCCCGTAGTCCGGCCCTCCAACGGTCTGAGGGACAGTGAACTGGCCCCCTGTTTAAAAAGTTTGAGGACCCCTGCTCCTGAGTCTCACCTCCTCAGCCTACCTCTAGGCTACGGAGAGCATTTGATCAAGTGATCACATCTCTGTCTCTCAGTTTAAAGTGGGATGGCTCGTTCTTAGCCAGGTGCAGTGATTTTCATACAGCTTGTAATTTGAGGGATTTGGATGAAGCAACTGTGTCAACAAAGCTATCATGTGTCACCTATCTACCAAGGAAGAGGGCCTGGACTCCACATGGCACAGTCACAGACGGTATGGGGAGAACACAGGCAGGTCTATGCATTGGGGCCTCGAGTTGAGGACCAGAAACGTTCTTAAAGGACTGCTGAGCTGGAGTAAAGCGCATGCTGCCCAAGTTTGAGTTAAATATATGAAGCCAAATTTGGAGTAAGTCTCTTTAGCGTTGAAAGCCTTTTATTGTCTTCACCCAAACACCTAGTGATGTGTAACGTGGGTGAGGAGACGCTGATGGATTTGCTGTGATCTGTTAGGGAATGAGTCAGGCTCCGAGGGGGAAGCCAGTCCCTATAGTGGAGGCTGAGTACACCTAGGCATGAAAAACTTTGTGACTGTGCATTTTTAAAACCCCTGTCCCCATCCTTGCTTTTCTAGAAGAGGCATGGACCAATATGTAAAAAACTCTTCAACAAAAAGCGAAAACCTTTCAATTCCTTGAAGCAGAGATTGCAAGGCACTGACATTGCTTCTGTGAGGAAGGCTCCTCCGACCAAGGTACCAGGGACATCTTCGCTTACTGTTCTTTAGTACAGTCTTCATTAGAGCCTATCTGGGGGCCTTCTGCTTTCCTTTTTCCTGGCTGCCCAGCGTAATGTCATGTAAGTCTTACCCACCTTTACTGTTTTCTTCATAGTCCTGCTCACTTAGATTTCCAAATAGATTTCAGCTACTTTCCGAAAAGAATCTTGTTTAGACTTGCATTAGAATGGCTTTAAATCTAGCAATTAACTTGAGAAGAAAGTCACTTTTAATAGTACATGTGTCGTCCTTTAACGTTTTATAGCTTGTTTTTCTGATTTTTAATTTGGGTTTTCCCTCACTATTGTGTCTTGCAAATTTCATTACTGGATGTTCCAACCCCCTTTTTAAGTAGTTCCTTTGAAAAACAATTTCTTTTTTTCTCCTAATTTCACAGTCCTGTTTTCTGCAAAACCCAGATTTTTTAAAAAAGTAATTCCGAGGGGGTAGCATTTGTTGGTTTTCTTTTCTTTACAGTCTCAACCTGTGAGGAAGTCTAACTGGAGACAGCAACACGAAGACTTCATTAATGCAATTCGGTCAGCAAAGCAGTGTGCGCTGGCCATTAAAGAGGGCCGACCCCTTCCCCCTCCACCCCCTCCATCCGTGAACCCAGGTGGGTGGACAGTTCAGTTTACTTTTAAGGTTGTGCTTGACTTTTGGCTAAGTCATCATGCCTTTTATGCCTTAGGCATTGATAAGAATGATATAAGAGTAATTTTGTCGTTATGTAAAGCTAAGTTTATCTTATTCTATTTTTTTTTTTTTCAATTCTACATGAAGATTCTGTTTCCTCCTAATTCTGTGTCAATACGAGACAACACTGTACCCGTGCCACGGCCGTGTGTAACTCCAGGCGACACCCTTCACGTCATGGCTGATGCACCCAGTGCTGTGCAGAACAGCTTAAGTAATTCCATAATAGCTGCACAGTCAGATACCCACAGCTTGCTCTCTGTTCTTTGTTTAAATAAAATCCCCTAACTGTGAAATTCACCATTTTAATCATTTAAAGTTGTCCAGGTTAGTTAGTGGCTGTCAGCTTTTTTACTGTGAGGTTTTTATTTTGAAAATTTTCAAATCCATAGAAAAAAGGAAGGAAAAATACAATGATCACCCATTTGCCTGCCCCTGACATTTGACGATTCTTGATATTATTGCCATATTTTATCTCTCTTTTTCTTTCTTTCTTCTTTTTTTTTTTTTTACAGAACATAAGTTTGGAGGGGGGCATTAAACATAAGTTTCAAACATCTTTAACGTTTTACCCTTAACTATTTCAGTATGCATCTTTTTAGCATAAGTTTATTTTCCTGCATAATTATAATACTATTATCACACTTAACATACAGACTCATATTTTCCCAGTTACCTTAAGAATGTCTTTTAAAGCTCTTCTGTAACCCTACCCCCGCCACAATCCAGGATCTAATCAAAGTTTACATATTGCCTTTTGCCGTCTCTTCAGTCTTTTTTAATCTTATACATATGTCCCACAGGGGACGTCTCATATCGTCCATAGTAGGATATGGAACGTCTCATATCCTACTTATTTAGTCATAAAAATGTGTAAATTGTTCCACTATCCCATCTTTCTTTAGGGCCAGAACCTCAATTATATTGATTCATTAATTAATAATAATTTTTTCAGTGAATTAATATTTCTTATCAGGTACAGTATATAATTTGCGAATATTTTTTTCGGTTCTGAGGACTGTCTTTATACTGCCTTGCTAGTGTCCTTTAATGCTGCAGCCCCAGCTCCAGGCCACAGACTGGTACCAGTCTATGGCCTATTAGTAACTGGACCGGACAGCAGGAGATGAGTGGTGGGCCAGCGAGCCAAGCTTCATCTCTATTTACCGCCTCTCCCCATCACTCACTCACATCACAGCCTGAGCTCTGCCTCCTGTCAATCAGCGGCAGCATTAGGTTCTTATAGGAGCATGAACCCTACTTTAAACTGCACATAGGAGAGATCTCGGCTGCCTCTCCTTATGAGAATCTAATCTCTGATGATCTGAGGTGTTGCTGAGGCAGTGACACTAGCATTGGGGTCGTCTAGTTGCAGGAAAACAAGTCCAGGGCTACCACTGATTCTAGTTGATAATGAGTTACGTGATTATTTTATTATATTACAAAGTAACAATAATAGAAATAAAGTACACAACAAATACAATGCACTGAGCCATCCCCAAACCATCCCCTCCCCAGGTGGCCCCTAACCCCCAGTCTGTGGAAAAATTGTCTCCATGAAACCAGTCCTTGGTGCCAAAAAGGTTAGAGATCACTGCTTTAATGCACACAAGTTTTTAATTTTGACGTGTCCTGTCCAGTATATCTTTTTCTTTTGGTGCCTGGGCTTTTGATGTTCATATCCAAAAATCCATCACCAAATCCAATGTCGTGAAGTTTGTCTCCTATGTTTTCTTTTTGTTTTTCATTTTGTTTAGTTTAGTTTTAGCTCCTATGTTTAGGTCTTTGGTCCGTTTCAAGTTGATTCGTGTGTGTGATGTAATGTAAGTTTCCAAATTTATTCTTTTTGCATGTGGATATCCAGTTTCCTCAGCACCATTTGTTGAAAAGACTTTCCCCATTGAATGGTCTTGACACCCTTATCAAAAGTCCCTTCACCATATCTTTGAGGGTTTATTTTTGGGCTCACTGTTCCCTCGGTCAGTGTAATATGTCAGTATTACACTGTTTTGATTACTGTACCTTTGTAGTAAGTTTTGAAATCAGGAAGTGTGAGTTCTTCAAGATACAGCTAAGATTGTCTCGGCTATTTGGGGTCCTGTGGGGTTCCACATGAATTTTAGTATGGTTTTTACTATTCATTTAAAAATGTCAGATTGGGATTTTGATAGGAATTGATTTACAGCCATATCATTTTAGGTAATATTGTCTTCTTAACAATATTAAGTGTTGTAATCCACGAATACGAGATGTCTTTAATTTCTTTCAGCAATGTTTTGTAGTTTTGAGCACACAAATCTTTCACTTCATTGCTTAAATTTATTTTGAAGCATTTTATTCTTTTTGATGTTACTATAAATGACACTGTAAACTTTCTTTCCAGATTGTTCACTGTTAGTGTATAAAAGTACAAGTGATTCTTTAAAATGTTGACTTTTATCCTGCAATTTTATAGAACTTGCTTATTAGCTCTAATAACTTTTTTGTTTTTGCAGTCTGTAGGTGTTCTACAATCAGATTTTGTCATCTGAAAACAGAGACAATTTCACTTCTCCCTTCCCAGTTTGGATGCCTTCTATTGATTTTTTTTTTTTCTTGCTTAAATCCTCTGGCTAGAACTTAACAATACTATGTTGAATAGAAGTGGTGAAAGCAGACATCTTTGTGTTATTTTCCACTGAGTATAATGTTAGAAGTGGGTTTCAATTGACTATTTAAGCTTAAATGATAGTGTGTTATGGGTACTTTAACATGTACAAGTGAAATGTATGAAAACAATAACACAAGGTTCAATGACGAAAATGGACATACGGTTAAGGTTCGTACGTTATACGTAAATATACATAGGATAGTAGTATTTGAAGGTAGACTATTATATGTGAAAGTTGTCTATTGGAAACCCTAGAGAAACCACTCATAAATATTACAGCTTAACTAATAAGACAAAATAGAAAAAAAGATCATTACAAAGGAGGACAGAGAAAGAGGAAAAAAGGAACCAAGAATAAATGGGATTCATACAAATAGTGAGATGGCAAGTTCAAACCTCACCATATGAATAATTGCATACAAATGACCTACGCACTCCAAAAAACGGTCAGGGATTGAATAATAAGGCAAGACCCAAGTATAAGTTTTCCAGAAGAAATACACTTTCAATGTAGAGATGAATAAATTAAAAGCACGGGAAGAGATATACATGCAAACAATAGTCATCAAACTAGAGTGGCTATAATATTAGGTAAACTCAACTCTACAGCAAGTATTAACAGAGCTAAGGATTCAAATGATATATTCATCAAGAAGACCTATCAGTTCTAAGTGTTTATGTGCCTGTAACAGAGCTTCAACAAATGTGACACAAAAACTGACAAAACTAGAAGGAGAGGGAAACAAACTCACAATTGTATTTGGAGAGTTTATCATTTCTCTCTTAGTAACTGATTGAACACACAGTAGGGGAGTCATGGAGACCTTGTGTAATAGCAGCCAATATGACCTGAGTGACATTGATAGCTATAACGTGACACACAGCAACAGCAGAATACACATTGTTTTCAGGTGTACCTGGAATATTCACCCAAGACAGACCATATGGAGGACCACAAAGTAGGTCTCACCAAATTAAAAGGACTAAAGTATAGATTATATTATTTGGCTGCAATAGAGTTAGAAATTTATGACAAAATATATGTCTGGAAAATTCCTCAGTATCTGGAAATCAACAAGTCATTTCTATTTTTTTTTTTTTTTTTTTTTTTAATTCTCTGACATTCACTGGCATTCCTCGCTGAGACCGGGCTGCCTGGCCATCTCCTCTGCCATCCCCCAGCCCGCTGGTGAGGTCAGCAGTAATCCTGTGTTTTTATTGAGGTGAGGTTCACATAACATAAAACGAACAATTTAAAGTGAACAATTCAATGGGACATTTACAGGGTGTGAAACCCCCTCCCCTCGCCTAGTTCCAAAACATCACCCTGAAAGTTGGTAATACCCCATAAACAGTTGCTCTCTGTTCCCTCCTCCCCCAGCCCCTGGAAGCCACCAGACCCGTCTGCCTCCTGCCCCTGTGGACCCTTCATCTAGCCAGACAGCTTAGTGTGTTTTTGAGGTTTATCCATGTTGTGCCACATCTCGCATTGCATTTCTTTTTACGGCCGTGCACTGTTCCGTTTTATGTAACACTCCTATTTTACAGATAAGGAGACAGATTTGAGGCTCTGAGACTCACCCTGGGGGGTGAGTCCCACGCTGTGCAGATATGGTGAGTCCCACGCTATGCAAGCCTGCTCCCTAGGTAGCTCCCAATGGCACTGCCACTGCTTAGAGAGACAGGTTGCCACTGGGGGCCATGCTGGCTCCCTGGGTGGTGACCCAGCCCCTCCTGAGTTTCACTTCTCAGCACAGTGTGGGTGCTGTGGCCTCCCAGTTATCCTGCTCCAGGCGAGGCGAGAGGGTGGCTGTGGAGGCCACCTCAGAAGAAGAATTTTAGCCCTGGAAACCACAGGCCATGGGATCCTGGGATTCAAACTCTTTGTCACAACCGGGTTGTGAGGGCTCGGAGGTGCTCCACCCTAGGGCCAGCTGCTGGGCAGGCCAGGTCGAGAGTGCTGTCCCCAGCTAGCTCCCATTGGCAACGAGGCCATACTGGCCAGCAAGTGGACCACTCCATCGTTTCTAAATAATCCATGGACCTAAGAAGAAATAACAAGACAAACTAGAAAATATAATTTTTTTTTTTTTTTTTGAGATAGTCTCACTATGTTGCCCTCGGTAGAGAGCCGTGGTATCATAGCACCCAGCAACCTGAAGCTCTTGGGCTTAAGTGATTCTTTTGTCTCAACCCTCCCAAGTAGCCTGGGACTACAGGCGCCCACTCTAAGGCCTGGCTATTTTTGTTGTTGTTGTTGTTGTAGTTGTCATTGTTGTTTGGCAGGCTAGGGCTGGGTTTGAACCCACCAGCCCCGGTATATGTGGCTGGTACCCTAGCTGCTGAGCTACAGGCTCCAAGCCTAGAAAATGTTTTTAACTGAATAATAAGGAGAACATCAATTTGTGGAATTCAGTTTAACTTAAAGGGAAGTTTATAGCTTTAAATGTTTGTATTAAAAAAAAAGGTTGAAATAAATTACTTTAATATATTTTTTTAAAGAGTTAGAAAAAAGATTATTGCAAAAAACCAGAGTTAGAAAAAGAACAAATTAATCCTAAATTAAGTAGAAAAAATAATGTAATTCATCATATTAACAAAAAATTTACATATAAAAACATGGTCAGGCCAGGCACAGTGATTCATGCCTGTAATCCAAGCACTCTGGGAGGCGGAGGCAGGCGGATTGCCTGAGCTCACGAGTTTGAGACCAGCCTAACCAAGTGCAAGACCCTGTCTCTAAAAATAGCCAGGTATCATCGCGGGCGTCGGTAGTCCCAATGACTAGGGAGGCTAAAGCAACAGAATTAGTTTGAGCCCAAGAGTTAGAGGTTGCTATAAGCTAACCTCAAGGCACTCTACTGAAGGTGACAAAATGAGGCTCTGTCTTCAAAAAAAAAAGAATAATTTAGAAAAATTAGCTAGGTGTGCATGCTTATAGTCCTAACTACTTAGAAGGCAGAGGCAAAAAAGATAGCTTCACTCAGGAGTTTGAGGCTATAGTGATCATGCTATTTTGCTCCAGCCTGTGTGACATACCAAGACCTTGTCTTACAAAAATAAAAATAAAAATAAAGTAAAAGAATTGGTAAATTAGGCTTCATCAAAATTAAAAATTTCAGTGTCGAGAGACAACATTAAGAGAGAATGGAAGGGCAAGCTACGAGCTGGGAAAGAATATTTACTACACCCATATCTGTCAAATGACCTACATCAAAAATATATAAAGAGCTCTTGAACTCAGCAATGAGGAGACAACCCAGTCAGAAAAGGATGAGGGATGTACTTGAACCGACACACCCTAAAATAATAGCCAGTAGCACATGAAAAGATACTCAACATCATTGTCATCAGGGAACTGCAAATTAAAACCACAATGTGATATCACTACACAACCACTTGAGTGGCTAAAATTAAAGACAATACAATTGTTTGCTAGGATATGGAGCGGCTGGAAGTCTGGTACCCTGGTAACAGAAGCATAAAATAGTACAACCGCTTTGTACTAGGATCATCTCAATTAACCTGTATAGCAATTACATTTCTAAGTATTTATACAAAAAAAAAAAAATGAAAATGTGTCCACAAAAAAGACTTAACGAATGTTCATAACTTTATTCAAATGGCATAAACTGTAAACAATTGAAAATGTCCATCAACAAGTGAATGGATAAACAAACCGTGGAATATTTACACAATGGAGCCGTGCTCAGCAGTAAAAAGGAAGTACATTACAGCAACGTAGATATTCTATTAAATGAAATTATAAGACAGACAAACCTTCCCCATAGTTACAGGAAAATGGATTGCTGGTTGCCTAAGACTGGGTTTGGGGGAATATTGAGTGAATGGGGGCATGAGGGAACTCTTTGGAGTGATGAAAGTGTTCTCTATTTTAACTGGGGTGGTTAAACAAATGTATACATTTGTAAAAACTCATTGAACCATGTGTGTAACGTAGGAGCATTTAATTACGTGTAAATTAGTCCTTTAAAAAAGTTCATTTAAAACAGTACAAAGACAGAAACCCACAGTGTCGTCATCCTAGAAAAGTCACGTGAAAAATAAACCATCTGAACTTCTATACCAGAAAATAATTTTTATGACTGCTAGACTTTTGCTGGGTCCTAATGAAAATGTAGCTTAAAATAATGTGTTGTCTTCAAATGTTCGGTAGAAAGCTCTATGGCTGTGCTTTTAGTAATATGCAAGTACTTTGGCAACCAGCTTCATGTAACAAAAAACATCTTTTATGAGAAATACATTCATTTTAAGATCAGAAGCTACAGGGTTGATGGCTGCCTTATGGCTCTCTAATTGAATAAGTGAAACCATGTCGGATGTCCTGCTGTGTGAATTTCTCTCACGTTTTAGACCCAACTTGGATCTAAAATGTGACTTGGATCTAAAATGTGGGGATTATTGTTTCTCTAAAAAAAAAAAAAAAAAAAATTCCCTTTGCAAGGCCTCATCAAATGTGCAATTTATTTTTCTTTCCTTTCCCTATTTATGCTAATACAGTTTCATAATTAAATTCTGTAGCCTTAACTATGATTTTATGCGGCAAGCAAAGTGATTATATGCAATAGCACATTTTTATCACAATTGGATTATTTTGATTGTGCAGGGATTTCATACTTGCCCAGTATTCTCGGCCTTAAGTACTAGAAAATTTATACACACATAACTAGAGTTACATATGCAGTGGCCTCGTATGCGTGAGTTTGCGAGTAATTTCCTTTTTTCTTTCTCAGCATGATTCCCCATTTTCATGACACGCATATATTTATTCTACTTCTTAGTGACTTAACCAACTCTGCCAACAATTCAAATTTCCAGGATGTTGTGACAGTTTATGGGGACAGTGAGGTAGAATATTTATAATTGGGATTATTCTGTGCTGCCTGGGACATTCCGTTACCATTTTATGTGGCTATGTAGACATGGGCACTGTACGTGGTGTTTGCATTTTGAAATGATGCTTGTTTTTCTACTTTACATTTTACGAGATCTGGCCACCATATTTCTCATAAAAATCCGTCTGTACTCTGACTTATAAAATCATTATCAAGCCAGGCCTGGTGGCTCTTGCCTGTAATCCCAGCTACTTAGGAGGCTGAGATGAGAGGATTGTTTGATGCCAGCAGTTTAAAGCTGCAGTGACCTGGAGTCATGCCTCTGCATTCTAGCCTGGGAAACAGAGCAAGATCGCCATCTCTAAAATAAATGAAAAATAAATAAATAAAATGACTATTTATTGAAATAAATTGGACAGTGACGTTTATGCAAGAAAGGTGACTCAGATTGAGAAGAGAGTGGAACAGGTGGCTCTGGTCACGCTGTGTTCAGATTATTGTTGCAGAAAAATACCTTTTCCATTCCCAGAGCATTTGAAGTTCAACCTAAGGACAGCCAGCAACCTGGATGCACGTTCAGCTACGGGACCCTCTCCTGTCTGCCCTTTACCCCTCTGTGGAGCTTCCTGTTTCTCACATGGGCTGCCAGAGGTCCCAGTGCTTCCCCTTCCCAGTTTATCCCACCGAGTCATAATTGTCTCTTTGCCCAGTCATCTCTGAGATTTGTGTTGGCAGGAAGATCAACTTTGTTGTCTCTGCAGTGGCGGGTAATGCACAACACCAGGAGGGTGACAGTGAACAAATGAACCAGAGGGGTGAGGAGCTAACTCAGCATTGCCGCAGTGGTTGTTTTGGCTTTACGTGAGTGGGGTTTATGGTAGTCGCAGTTCTGCTGCAAGACTCGATTTTCTAGCGTCAGTGTTAACCGAAGAAATCACCAGCAAGCCGAGAGCCATGTTCCATGTGGCTTTTCTACCCCATTGTGAGTTCTGAATGACACTTCACATTCTAGTTTTTTCTAAGCAGTTTCCCTCTTGTTTGATAGTTGGAAACGTGACCTTGCTGGACCTGTTTCCTTGTAGCAATTGCTAGCATTTTAAAAACATCCAGTATGTCCCACCCCACCCACACTGTGCCAAACCCTTGTGTGGATTATCGTCGTTAACTTTCACAACAACCTGATGAAATAGGCGATATGTAGGCACTGAGGGAATGGGAGCTTAAGGAGGTTGAGTAACTTGCCCAAGTTCACACAGATAGCAACTGAAGAACTCTGGCCAGAAACCAGACAGGCAGGCTCCAGAGCTAGGCTCTTCATCGTTTCCCAATCCTGCCCTGTTTTATCTTTTTTCCAAGTATTTATTACCATGTGAAATTTTTTTATTTCTGTACTAGAATTGCTTACTCCTTGATTTCAGAAATGTGGTGTCCCAGTTATAAAACAGTGCCTGCCACCAAGTAGGTGTTCCATAAGTATTATATCAACAATTAAGAACTGCTTTCCAGATCGAGAAATAAAGGAATAGAGGTACTAGGTGATTTCTAAGTGCTTACAATTCTTATATTTGAGGAGTATTCCCTCTAGGAAATGATTTGTTCAAGTAGAAAACTTCCCACACTGCTTAAAAAGATGGTTTACAAAAGTGTCTACACTTTGAAGATATCACGACATCAAATATCCATCCACATGTGAAGGTCTTTTGACTATACACTAACACGGACTCAGATAGCGAGTTTACTACCATGCAGTCTCCAACCCTCCCTGGGGGGAAAGTAATTTTTTTATGTTATCCACTAAAGGAGCCTAAAACAAAGCACGCAGACCCCTATCCCTGCTCGCCTTCGAGGGGTAGGCTCCAACCTAGCTTTCCTATGAGCAGCTCCACTTTCCAAGAAGATCTTGGATTTTCCCCATTTCCCAGTTCTCTCACTGGCCTGTTATATCTGGTAATTGCAAAAAGAAAGTCAAATGCAGATGAATAAGGCATCATACAGAACCGCAGAAGACCTGGGCTGCAGGAGCTGCCTGGGCCGTCATATCCATGGAAGCCAAAGCTGTTTCTGTGACCACTTTCCTATCTCCCTCCTTCTTTTTCTTTTCCACTTTTGATCCCACCAAACTGTTATTGTCTCTGTCTTGAATATATTGTTTGCCTCCTGACCATATTTTGCTGCATATAATGCACACTTTTTTGCCCAAATTTTTGAGGGAAATAGAAGGATGCATTTTATACATGGCTAGTACTAATTCCACGTCTGTATGAATGTTTTTAATTCTTTTATTTATGTTTATGCATTAAAAGTGTTACTCTGGAAAGCAGTAACAATATCAATATGCAAAATACCCTGAAATACAGTAATCATACCCCCTTCCCACTACCCCCCTCCCCAGCTTCCCCCTCATGGGACAGGCCCCACAGCTGCAGGAGCCTCCAGCCCATGCCGCTATCACCCTCTTGGAAGTGGTGATGCGACAGTTAGCATGGGGATCTTGGCACAAGGAAGGAGGAAGTGGCTACACAGTGGTAGCACAAGGTATAGAGCTGGCCACTATGGAGAAGCCAGGAGTGGGCCCAGATGGCAGGTGAGAGTGGTCCAGACTACCTGAGCACCTGGCCTCCCCTAACTGTCCACTCCGCCCTCATCACCATGGCCACAGCCACTCTGCTGAGAACCCTTGTGGGCTTATTTCCCTGGAAGCTGGTGTAGGGGCCTGTTCTCCTAGTGGTCGATCCCTGCACTCCTGTGCTGCCTCATCTCATGCACATGGGCCCCATCCTGCTGGGGAAGAAGATTTCTGAATTGGGTCTGAGAGATCTAGGTTCTGAGATCCAACTTTGCTAGTAGCCCACTGTTGGGACCTTGGGTCTCAGACTCTATAAAGTTTCTGTCTGCATAGGTATCTGGGGTGAATGAATGTATCAGCGGTACCTGAGCCCACAGATGGTAATTTTGAGCCAATGATTTATCTGAACCCCTAAGCTGTGGAGTTGGTATTGTCTCCTAAACTTGCCAGTGGGAAGAACCATTTAGGATGCTTGTTAATGGAACAGATACTGAGTTCTTTTTCCTGGAGAGTTGATTCAGTGTATTTGGGTGGATTCAGGAGTCTCATTTTTTTTTTTCAGGAGTCTCATTTTAACCAGTCCCTCAAGTGATTTGTAGGATTTGCAAGTTTGGGAAAAACTGGTGTCATTTACTGTGGTGTTACTGAGTGACCAAGGTCTGGATAGTTCAAGGAGGTCACAGTCTAGTCACTAAACAGAAATGTGAATGCAGAGCCTTTACTGGGCTGTCAGCAAGGAGGGCTCCTCCTCGGGGTGATGTTCCGGGGCCTCAGAATGGGGCTGGCTGCGAGAGAGAAAGGACAGCCCAGGGCTCTGCTGTCAGGAGTCCCACGCAGGAAGAGCCAGTCCTGTCCCCTCATGCCAGCCTCCTAGGAAATAAGCCCTCCAGGGTTCTCAGTGGACACGGATGGGAATGGGAAATGAGAGGATGTGAGGATGAGAGTGGGCTTGGGAGGGACAGTTGTGTTTGAAATGTCGGTGCTCAGGCCAGCCAGACCACTCTTACCAGCTGCCTGGTCACTCCCAGCTCTTCTCCACACCTCGTGCCCATCTGAGAGAAGGAGGCACCACTGCATGGCCACTTCCACTCTTCTTTAAAAAACTAAAATGGGGCTCGGTGCCTGTGGCTCAAGCAGCTAAGGCGCCAGCCACATACACCTAAGGTGACAGTTTCAAATCCCCAGCCCGGGCCCGCCAAACAACAATGATGGCTGCAACCAAAAAATGGCCGGGCACTGTGGCAGGCGCCTGTAGTCCCAGCTACTTGGGAGGCTGAGGCAGGAGACTCGCTTGAGCCCAGGAGTTGGAGGTTGCTGTGAGCATGATGCCATGGCACTCTACCCAGGGGGATAGCTTGAGGCTCCGTCTCCAAAAAAAAACTAAAATGGGATTTTTTTTCCTGAAAGTTTTAGACCAGAAATGTGAGTGTGCATTATACATGGCAAAATACAGTAGTAAAGGGAAAAAAAATCTTCTCTCCCTCATAATGTCATAACTTCTGTATGACCTCCTGTCCCACCTGGTACCATAGCCTGGGCTTTTAGATCTTCTACGTCCTTTTGTACCATCTAGGATTACTAGGACTACTTTATGTAAGGATATACTAAATAACTCACTTAATTAGAAAGCTTCAAAGTATAATCTATTTTTTAAAAATGTATACCACGTGAACATTCTAAGGGCACACTCCTACCCGAAATGAGTGCCTAGGTAGTACATTTTGTCCCTTGCCACATCCTTTATTTCAGCCCTTGCTTGTATCCTCCTCTGGAATCAACCATCTCAAACTGGAGTTTGGGACCTCATTCTCTCATGTTGTATCAGAATTCATGTCCTATTTAGTTCATTTCATACATTTATGAAATGTTAATTGTCCTGTGTTGTTCTCGTTACATTCAGATTATATTCAGTGTCCATATTGTATGAGGAGATTTAATGAAACCGCAGCCCAGCGACATATTAATTTCTGCAAGGATCAGTCTTCTCGCCGAGTCTTTGATCCAGCCCAGACAGCAGCTAAATTGGCATCCAGAGCCCAGGTAATTAATCACTCACCATTACTGGCTCTTGTGTCCTTGAACGCTTGGGGCAAGCAGGTAGAATTTGGTAGACCACTTCAACTACCCATCCCAGGAAGTAGAAGGATCTATCACTGTCACTCGTTGCCATGGAAGTCAACTTCTTTGGGGAGAGATGATTTCCAATGAAGAGCATCCTTTGGATGTTGCAGAAAAAAAATATTGCTAACATGTTTGAAGCTTCTTCAGATGAGGGCTGGAATAGGTAAATTGTGTTTCTGTAACATTAGGGCAAAACTCTGGTAATTCATCCATGGTTATCAGCCTTAACCACTCAGAAAAGAATTGTGACTCTGAGGTGAAACTCCCCTACAAGCTGTGTGTTTTGCTTTGTCTGGGGTCTTCAGACCTATATTTAAAGCCACAGAGTCAGTAAATTAAGGGGGTATGTGGATGAGCAGAAGCAGCTGTTACAAATAGGTACAAACAGGTAAAATGACAACCTGGTGGAAGCCAATGCATTTATGACACAGAACTGGAGCCAGCAAACGGCTCTGCACACACCATGGTTCCCAGGACATCACTTACAGTATTGCATAAAAATTCTTAGTTTCACAAACATGGCTCAGACACCAAGATAAGATTAAGTTGGTCTGAATACTTTAAGAGTACACAACATGTTTTTGAAAGTTCTCTGTTAATCCGGTATCTAGTGGACTAAGACCCTTTCCAATAACACTGTATCATGCAGACTATGGATCCTGAGCCCTGTCCCCACATACATTAAAGAACTGAGGGAATTATCGTCTATCTACTGTGTACCAGACATGGTGATAAGTCCTGTTGAACTCAGAGAATGATGGGAACTTGGCCACAGTATAATGTGAGGTGGTGTGGCTGATATCTGTCTGGTGCCATGATTCCTGGAAGTCTTCAGAGGCAAGCAAACATTCTCCCTGTAAATATCAAAATGGGGTCATCAGCCTGGACCTGGAGTTGGGAAGGATTTGATGCACAAAATGTCCAGCTTGTGGCCTTAGACCCAACCTGTGAAGCCAAAGCACAGCCTGCCTATAGAAGCATGAAAGGGATAGCAAGATGAGAGCCACCTTAGAAGGGCTTTAACTCAAGCCAGTTCAGAGAGGTGGAAAAGAGAAGGTGGTTGGGTAGATGCCCTAAAATCTAAGCAGTCCCCCTTCCACCTGGCCACCCTGTGTTTTCCCCCTGCTGTGCCCTTTCCTTCTCTTCTGTTGGTTGACTGTCTTGGCTGTTCTGTCCAATTGTCTCTTCTTGGCCTCATGTGTCAACATCCTATAGATTAATCGGTTTAACAGTGGTGACTGGAGTAACATGGAAGTGGCTTTTTAGAAAGGTCACCCTTGCAATTACTGCTCAAGATGGATTGGTGAGAGACCAGTAGGAGCCACAGCAACAGAGAAGGAATGAGAATCTGGAGTAGGAAGACTATGGGGTGCGTGGGGGAGAGAGAGTTTAAGAGATAATTGATGAGACCGAGAAAATGATTGGACGTGGGGTAAAAAAGGGGATGGGGTCAACAGTGAGGTTTTCCGCTCCAGAGCTCAAGCAGGTAGAAACTCCAGGTAAAGGAACACAGGAGGGCAGCGATCATGTATGTATTGAGGGGCAGTGGTTATGATAAATACAGTTTTGGAGATTCAAGCTTCACATCTGAGATAGCAATGCAGAAAGAGCCAGGATCTGTAGTCAGTAGTCAGAGTTTGAATTTCAGTTCTAGACTTTATTATCTGTAGGTAAAGTTGCTTAGTTACTTGAATTCTTTGAGACTGGCTTTAATCTGTAAAACAAGGTTCATTCCGTCTGCCTTGCTGAGTTGTTGGGAAGGCTCCCAGTAAGTGTCTTGCCCGTAGGGCTTTCTCTGCCCTTCGCCTCTCCCCGTTCGTTACCCTGCCCTCTCTTACAAGCCTTTTCCCCTTAGTGGGACTGGCACCACAGCTCTGGAGGGATATGACTGCTTTGGCCTTGAATTCACCCGAATTTTGGAAAAGTTTCTGAGCATCAATCACCTACACTTTATAAAGCAGGAGAGGACAAGTCACATTTCTGCGAAGTTCTTCTCCCCAGCCCACCGTGTCAGTCGGCATTCGTGGGGCCACAGAGAGCGCAGGGAAGCAGCAAACGGAAGTGCTTTCTTATTCCTGAAGAAGGCCAGCTGGCTGTCCCGAGTGTAACCAGTGACTTGGCCCCGTTCCTCCTCTTGTTTTCCAGAGCTAAGTGGTGACTGGGAACACAGAAGAAAAATCGCTTGCTCTCTGAGTTCCTTCACTCACTGTAGAGGGTGTCTGAGCGGCAGTGTTTGTTTCCCTGGTGCCAGCTTCACCCCTTTGGGGCTGTGCCTACTAGTGAAGCTTATTCAGAAATGGGACGAGAAGGGAGGGGTTGTTTCAGTTCTGGAGAGCTGTGAATGGCACAGCCGAAATGTGTTTCTATTTTAAACATAATCAACTTTAAAAATGTGTCATACCCTTAACCAAAAGAGACCAATATGAGCCTCTAAAAATAGCTCTCTTTGTTTGGATGAGGATGAGCTGCGCGTGGCCTTCTCCCAGCCATCCTTGCCCAAGCAAGAGTTCTCACTTGGAGTAACAGCTTATCTTGACACTGTCGTTTCCGTGGCACTGGAGGTGAAATCAATCAGTAGCGAGGTGAAAAAATAAAAAGGCTGTAGAAGGCTTTCAGTCCTTATTTTGTTTGAATATAACTATTCTGCTGCTGCTGCTGCTGTGTAGTGAGGGGGGTGGCATAGGGCTGTTGGAATTTCATGCTGAAAACATTTGCTGCCTGCCAATCTCAGGGTTTTTTCTCCCCTGTTCATGTTAAAGAACAAAATTATCTTTAAGTATAATGAAAAAATAAAATGTTCTATAACTATGTCCTTATTGACATTAAGTGATTCCTATGTCTACAAAGAACTAATCTTATAGGATAAACATACCACTACCAACTGCTAGGGTTTGATGATGGAATGAAAATTCCAAAACCCAGATACGGCTTTGAGCAACAGCAGGGCAGACAGGAATCTGGGGTTCAGGATGCATGTTTGTCCCCTCCTTCTGGGAATTCCTGCAGATGACTCTGATCTGCTGCTGGTTCAGTGGAAATGGCTTTACCTCCCCTGCATAGTACCTGGGATGACAGAACTATACCTCTCTCTGTGTCTCTCTCTCTTTCTCTGTAGGGTAAGGCGCAGATGAATCCCAAAAAAGATCCAACTTTTACCAGTGCCGTGGGAACTTTGCTGCAGAACAGAGCCCTGGAGACCACGAATGAGAGCCCAACCAAGTCAGGTGAATCTGAGCAGGCATTTCAATTCTCAAACAATGGGTTTGAGTTAGGAGGGGTCACTCTTGGCTTTGGGACCCACTTGTAGTTGGCAAAAGCTATGACATTCACTGTTGCTTTTGGATACAAAGATATGTGGGTTTGTTTGAGGTTAAAACTTATTTGCCAAGAGGGAATACTTCTTCATTTATCAGGATTACACAACTTCAACAATATACAAAGTCAAATCTGATCACAGCAGTCTAGAAGCATTGTTCTCCAATCTAGTAAAATTGACAAGAGATTGAGAATAGGAAGGAGAAGACCACATGTCAGGTATTGTGTTGAAAATAAGGCCAGTGTTTCCTTTCTAGAAATAAATGCAGGAGATCCTTAATTTATAATGAGACCACATCTCTGTAAGCCCATCCTAAGTAGAAAATATTGTAAGTTGAAAATACATTTACCACCACCAATAAACCCATCACAAAGATGAAAATCATAGGTCAAATCATTCTAAGCCAGGGACTATCTTTACATTCATCCCTCAGTATCGACAGAGGATTGGTCCCAGGATCCCTGAGGACACCAAAATCCAAAGATGCTCAAGTCCCTGATATAAGATGGTGTCATGTTTCCATATAACCTATGTGTGTCCTTCCACAGACTTTAAATCATCTCTAGATGACTTATAATACCTAATACAATGTAAATGATATGTAAGTAACTGTTATACTGGTTTTTTTAATTTGAATTATTTTTATTTTTTAATATTTTAATTCTGTGGTTGGTTGAATTCACAGATGCAGAACCTGTACATACAAAGGGCTGGCTGCTCTTTCTTCAAAGTAGCAGCAACGCATAACTACCATTACAGTTCTGGAGGTTAATAGTCATCCTACTGTGTGTAAGGGGGTATCTCATTGTGGTTTTGATTTGAATTTCTCTGAGAAATAGTGATTTAAGTATCTTTTCAAGTGCTTATTGGCCATTTGTGTATCTTCTCTGGAGAAATGTCTATTTAAGTCCTCTGCGCATTTTTTAATTGGTCATTTTGTTGTTGACTTTAGGAATTCTGTGTAAGTTCTGGAAATTAATCCCTTATCAAAATACAATTTACAAACTGATTAGTTGCCTTTTTACTCTATTGGTAGACTAAATTGGTTCACAGAGTTTGAAAATTCTCATGAAGTCTTATTTGTGAATTTTTTCTTTGGTTGCCTGTGCCTTTGGTGTTATATCTAAGACAGAATTTTACTCTTATGTCTTCTTTTTCTTTCTTTCTTCTTTTTTTTTTTTGAGACAGAGACTCACTACATCACCCTCAGTAGAGTGCTGTGGCATCACAGCTCACAGCAACCTCAAACTCCTGGGCCTAAGCAAGTCTCTTGCCTCAGCCTCCCAAGTAGCAGGGAATATAGGCATCTGCCACAGTGCCTGGCTATTTTTGTTGTTGGTATTTTTCTTCTTTGGGATTTTGAAAGGGATTACACTGAATCTGTAGATTGCTTTGGTTAGTATGGATATCTTTATAATAGTTAAATTTTCAAATTCATGAACGTGGTATATGTTTCCATTTATGTAATCTTTCATTTCTTTCAGCAATGTTTTGTAGTTTTCATTGTACAAGTCTTTCAGCTCATTGGTTATGTTAATGCTTAAGTATTTTATACTTTTTGACACTATCATAAATGTAATTATTTTTGTAATTTCCTTTTCAGGTTGCTCATTCCTAGTGTTTAGAATAGAAACCCAACTGATTTTTGTGTCGACTTTATATTCTGCTACTTCACTGAGTTTATGAGGGGTGTGTGTGAAAACTTTAGGATTTTCCACATATTTCTTTTTCTTGCCCAATTGCTCTGGCTAAAACTTCCAGTACTATGTTGAATAGAAGTGATGAAGATGAACACCCTGGCCTTGTTCCTGATCTTAGAGGGAAGGTTTTCAGTCTTTCAACATTGAGTGTGGTGTTCTCTGTGACTATTTTATATATGATTTTTATTATGTCAAGGTATTTTCCTTCTATTCTTAGTTTTTTGAGTTTTTATTATGAAAAGGTGTTGAATTTTGTCACATGCTTTTTTTTTTTCATCAATTGAGATAATGTAGTTTTTGTCCTTTATTCTGTTCATTTGGCATAGCACATCAGTTGATTTTCATATGGTGAATCATCCTTGCATCCCAGCAATAAATCTTACTTGGTCATAGTGTAGTCCTTTTAGTATGTTGCTGAATTAGGTTTGCTATAATTCTACTGAGGATTTTTGCATCAGTGTTTATAAGGGATTGATAGTTTATAGTTTTCTTATAGTGAAATTGTCTTTGATACTAGGGTAATGCTGGGTCTTATAGAATGAATTAGGAAGTATTTTATCTTCCTTGATTTTTTGGTAAAGTTTCAGGAGGATTGATGTTCTTCAAATGTTTGGTAGAATTCACCAGTGAAGGCATTAAGTCTAAGGCTTTTCTTTGTCATGAGATTTTTGATTACTGATTCAGTCTCCTTAGGGGTTATAAATCTATCCAGATTTTCTATTCCTTCATGATTTAGTCTTTGTAAGTTTCATGTTTTTAGGAATTTGTTCATTTCATCTAGGTGATCAAATCTGTTGGCATATATAACTGTTCATAGTACTATCATAAAGTTCTTTTTATTTCTGTAACATTGATAGAAATACCTCCACTTTTATTTCTGGTTTTAGTAATTTGAGTCTTCTCTCTCTTTTCTTTGTTAAGTCTATCTAGCTATTAATGCTTTGGCAATTTGTTGATATTTCAAAGAACTAACTTTTGGTTTCTCTTTATATATATATTTTTTTATTTGAGGGTACAAGAAACCGGGTTACACTGATTGCATTTGTTAGGTAAAGTTCCTCTTATGATTGTGTCTTGCTCCCAAAAGGTGTGTCACACACCAAGACCCCACCCTCCTCCCTCCTTCCTTCTCTCTGTTCTTGCTTTCCCCCACCCCTCCCTCCTTCTTTCTTTCTCTGCTCTCCCCTTCACCCACCCCCACCGTGTCATAATTGTCATTAATTGTCCTCATATCAAAGTTGAGTAATAGGATTCATGCTTCTCCATCCTTGTGATGGTTTACTAAGAATAATGTGTTCCACGTCCATCCAGGTTAATACAAAGGATGTAAAGTCTCCATTTTTTTAATGGCTGAATAGTATTCCATGGTGTACATATACTACAGCTTGTTAATCCATTCCTGGGTTAGTGGGCATTTAGGTTGTTTCCACATTTTGGCGATTATAAATTGAGCTGCAATAAACAGTCTAGTGCAAGTATCCTTATGATAGAAGGATTTTTTCCTCCTGGGTAGATGCTCAGTAATGGGATTGCAGGATCAAATGGGAGGTCTAGCTTGAGTTCTTTCAGGGTTCTCCATACTTCCTTCCAAAAAGGTTGTATTAGTTTTCAGTCCCACCAGCAGTGTAAAAGTGTTCCTTTCTCTCCACATCCACGCAAGATTTTGTTATGTGGGCCATTCTCACTGGGGTTAGATGGTATTCCAGAGTGGTTTTGATTTACATTTCTCTAATAATTGGGGATGATGAGCATTTCTTCGTATGTTTGTTAGCCATTCGCCATCTTCTTTAGAGAAGGTTCTATTCATGTCTCTTGCCCATTGATATATGGGATTGTTGGCTTTTTTCATGTGGATTAATCTGAGTTCTCTATAGATCCTAGTTATCAAGCTTTTGTCTGATTCAAAATATGCAAATATTCTTTCCCATTGTGTAGGTTATCTATTTGCTTTGGTTGTTGTCTCCTTAGCTGTACAGAAGATTTTCAGTTTAAGTTCCATTTGTTTATTTTTGTTATTGTTGCAATTGCCACGGAAGTCTTCTTCATAAAGTCTTTCCCCAGGATGATATCTTCAATTGTTTTTCCAATGCTTTCTTTGAGGATTTTTATTGTTTCTTGCCTCAAATTCAAGTCCTTTATCCATCTTGAATCAATTTTTGTGAGTGAAGAAAGGTATGGGTCCAGTTGCAGTCTTTTACATGTGGGTATCCAGTTCTCCCAGCACCATTTATCAAATAGGGAGTCTTTCCCCCAAGGTATGTTCTTGTTTGGTTTATCAAAAATGAGGTAGTTGTAAGACGTTAGTTTCATTTCCTGGTTTTTTCTATTTGATTCCAAATGTCTATGTCTTTATTTTTGTGCCAGTACCATGCTGTCTTGACCACTGTGGCTTTGTAGTGCAGCCTAAAATCTGGTATAGTGATGCCTCTGGCTTTGTTTTTATTACTAAGAACTACCTTAGCTATACGGGTTTTTTTCTGGTTCCATACAAAATGCAGAATCATTTTTTACAAGTCTTGAAAGTATGATGTTGGTATTTTAATAGGGATGGCATTGAATTAGTAGATTGCTTTGGGAAGTATAGACATTTTAACAATGTTGATTCTTCCCAGCCATGAGCATGGTATGTTCTTCCATTTGTTAATATCTTCTGCCATTTCTTTTTTTAGAGTTTTGTAATTTTCTTTATAGAGTTCCTTTACTTCTTTTGTTAGGTATATTCCTAGGTATTTCATTTTCTTTGAAGCTATGGTGAAGGGAGTTGTGCCCTTATTTAGCCTCTCATCTTGGCTGTTTGGGGCATATGCAAAGGCTACTGATTTGTGGACATTGATTTTATATCCTGAGACATTACTGTATTTTTTGATGACTTCCAGGAGTCTTGTGGTTGAATCTTTGGGGTTCTCCAAGTATAAGATCATATCATTAGCAAAGAGGAAGAGTTTGACCTCTTCTACTCCCATTTGGATGCCCTTTATTTCTTTTGCCTGCCTGATTGTATTGGCTAGAACTTCCAGCACTATGTTGAATAGTAATGGTGATAGAGGACAACCTTGTCTGGTTTCAGTTTGGACAGGAAAAGCTTTCAGTTTTACTCCATTCAGTAAAATATTAACTGTGGGTTTGACATATTCAATCAGTTTAAGAAATGTGCCACGTATACCTATACTCTTCAGTGTGCTAATGAGAAAAGGATGCTGGGTTTTATCAAATGCTTTTTCTGCATCTATTGAAAGGATTCTATGGTCTTTGTTTTTGCTTCTGTTGGTGTGGCAGATTACATTTATGGACTTGCATATGTTAAACCAGCTTTGCATCCTGGGATGAAACCTACTTGATCATGATGTATGACTTTTATGGGGAGAATTTTATGATTTTATGTAATCTATTGGCCAGGATTTTGTCACAAATTTTTGCATCTATATTCATTAGTGAAACTGGTCTGAAGTTCTCCTTTTTAGATGGGTCTTTCCCTAGTTTTGATATCAGGGTGTTTGCTTCATAGAACATGTTGGGGAAGATTTCTTCCTCCTCAATTTTTTTGGAATATTTTCTGTAGCATGAAAATAAGCTCTTCTTTGAAGGTTTGATAGAATTCTGGTGTGAAGCCATCTGAACCAGGGCATTTTGTTGTTGTTGTTGGGAGTTTTTTTTTTTTTTTTTTTTATTGTTTCTTTGATCTTAGTGCTTGAAATTGGTCTGTTCAGGAGATCTATTTCTTCCTGGCTAAGTCTAGGGAGTGGGTATGATTCCAAATAGATATTTTTACTATGTTGATTCTTATTTCTTAAAAAGAAATAGCAGGAAATACTAACAAATGGAAGAACATTCTTCTCCCAAATAGGGAGAGATGTGATCCATTTCCTTCACATTGGGAAATTTCTGGGCATAGTTTCTTATAGTAGTATTCAGAGATAATCTCTTGTATCTCTGTGGCATCTGTTGTTATTTATCATTTCTGATTGAATTTACTAGAGCTTTTACTTTTTTATTTCCAATTAGTCTGGCCAAAGGTTTATCTATTTTATTTAGTTTTTCAAAAAACCAACTCCTTGTTTTATTAATTTTCTGAATGATTCTCTTGTTTTTAATTTCATTAATCTCTGATTTAATTTTGGATATTTTTATTCTTATTCTGGGTTTAGACTTAGATTGTTCTTCTTTTTCCAATTCCATAAGACGGTTTATGAGTTTGTTGATGCTCTTTTTCTGTTTTTCAGATGTAGGCATCTAAAGTGATAAATTTTCCTCTCAGGACTACTTTACTGTATCCCTCAAGTTTTGGTAGCTTGTGTCTTTATTGTTGTTATGCGCAAAGAAGTTAATGATTTCCTCTTTTATCTCTTCCTGCACCCAACTGTCATTCAGCATAAGGTTGTTTAATTTTCATGCCTTTGTGTGGGGTTGAACTTTTTGGTTGAGAATATACAAGGTAAAATTTCAATTCTTTTGATTCTGTTTTGTGTCTTAGGATATGATCAATTTTGCAGAATGTTCCATGGGCTGAAGAGAAGAATGTATATTCATCTTTGGGGTGGAATATTCTGTATATGTCTATCAAGCACAATTGTTCTAGGGTCACATTTAAGTTCCTTGTATCTTTGTTTAGTTTCAGTTTAGAGGATCTGTCCAGCACTGTAAGAGGAGTGTTAAAGTTCCCGGCTATTATAGTGTTATAGGATATCATATTGCTCAGACTAATTAAGGTCTATTTCAGGAATCTGGGACCATTTAAGTTAGGTGCATAGATATTTTGAATTGAAATGTCTTCTTGTTATATTTTTCCCTTGACCAGTATGGAGTGACCATCATTGTCTTTTTACTTTAGTTGCTTTAAATATAATTGTATCTGAAAAGAAGATTTCAACCCCTCTTTTCTTCTGAATTATTTGCCTAAAAAATTGTCTTCCATCCCTTAACTCTGAGTTTTAATTTGGTCTTTGAGGCTAGGTGTGTTTCCTGAAGACAGCAAATAAATGGCGTGTGTGTGTGTGTGTGTGTGTTTAATCCAATCTTTCTTCTGCATTGTCTTTCTTCTGCCTCTTCAGTGAGGAATTCAAGCCATTAACATTTATTGAGAGAATTGATAAGTGTGGTGGCATTCTAGTGATCTTACTTTGTGAAAGACCATTGCTTAGTTTTATCTTTTGCATCATTGTGGAAGCTAGGTTTTGTCCACTAGTTTCTGGGTACTTACTTTGCTGGTGGTCCATTGTGATGGTCAGTGTGTAGAACAGGTTGAAGTACTTCCTGTAGAGCTGATCTTGTTGTAGCAAACTTTCTCAGTGTTTGCATACCAGTAAAATATTTGATTTCTCCATCAATCTTAAAGCTTATCTTAGCAGGATATAGAGTTCTGTGCTGGAAATTGTTTTGTTTAAGTAGATTAAAGATAGATGACCATTGTCTTCTGGCTTGAAAAGTTTTATTTGAGAAGTCTTCAGTGACCCTGATGGATTTTCCCAAGTAGGTCAATTGACACTTACTTATTTTGTCTTCACTTTGGACAGGTTCATCGCAATGTGTCTTGGAGAAGCTCAATTTGAGCTGAGATGACCTGGGGTCCAAATCCCTCTGAAAGGAGTTTGTCAGAATCTTTGGTGATATTTGTGAGAATTTCATTTGTAATGTTCTCCAGTATGGTTTCCATTCCTCTGGGGGCATTCTTCTTCCCCTTCTGGGATACCTATAACTCATATGTTTGAACACTTCATGAAGTCCCATAATTCTGTCAGTGAATGTTCTGCTTTCTCTCTCTCTTTTCTCTGTCTCTGAGTTAGCTCAAGAACTTTGTCCTCTATATCTGAGATTCTTTCTTCTGTATGGTCTAATCTGTTACTAATACTTTCTACTGCATCTTTAAGTTCCCTAATTGACTGCTTCAATTCCTTTAGGTCTGCAATATCCTTTCTATATTCTTCATATCATTCATCTCTTATTTGATTCTGGTTTTGGATTTCCTTTTGGTTATTTTCCACTTTCTCAGCAATTTCCTTCATTGTTTTTATCATCCATATTTTAAATTCCCCTTCTGTCATTTCTAATATTTCTTTTTGGATGGAATCCTCTGCAGCAGCTACCCCATAGTCCCTTGGGGTGGGGAGGGTTTCTCTGGTCTGTCTTTCCTTGTTGCCAGGATTTTTCTTCTGTATCTTCCTAATGAGTATTTTCTTTTGTCTATTTCCTTGCCCTAGTTTTCCTTTCACTTCCTCTTGCTCTTTAAGTTACTGTGCCTCTGACCTAAGGTGTTGATGTGTCCTTTTGGTACAAGACTAAAAGAATAAGAAGATTGAAGAGCAAGAAGGGAAAAAAGATTTTAAAAAGAGAAAAGAGAAAGGAAAGAGGGTGAGTAAAGGGGAAGGTTGAAAAAAGAAAAGAGGCACATAAAGAGGGTGATAGGAGTAACAGAGGTATGCATAGGGTACTTTGACCCACACCTTAAAACCCACCAACCTTTAAGGGGTGCTGGGTTGGGTGGTTCCTTTGAGGGCTGCATGCAGCTCTTTACCAGCTTGAGCAGACACAGTACCCCACCTCCATCAAATAGATAAGTAAAACAAAAATACTATAAAGCAAACAAAAACAAACAAAAAACCTTACAGGATAAAATTGGGGGATGAAACAAATGATGGGGCAGAAAAATGAAGTTCTTATTATTAAAGAAGGCAATAATGAAAAATTATATTTACACTAGAAAAATGAATAAAAAAGAAAAAGAAAAACTTGGGGGGGGGAAGTTGAAATAAAAAAAAGAAAGAAAAAAATCAAAACCATAAACAAATCTATCTATATATATATATACATATACATATTTTGCTGACTACTGCCTGGGCAATAGGTGATCTTCTGGGGTATGAGATGCTATTCACAATGCTGATACAACAGTATACATGGAGACTGGAGGCTAGAGGCCTCTGCTGATTACTTTGCCCTCTAATCCTGCCGGATTGAGTGCCTGAATTTCTTCTCATTCCACTTAAAAGACACTTTAAACCATGACCCTTGGCTAAGCAGAGGCTTTACCAGGAAAGTATGTGTTTCTGGGATCTCTCCTGAAGTGGCTACCCGCTTATCAGGCATGTCAAACTGGCCTCACGCTATACCCCTGAGGGCCAAGGCTCCTACTGCAGAACAATGAAATCCCTGCTCTTCCTTGGTGTCTCAGTCCTGGCCTCTGGGCCCTGTTCAAAGTCACTAGATCACTTGCCCAAGGTCTCCCAGAATGAGCCTTGCTCTGGGACCCTGAGAGTGGAGCCTGCAGAAGCCTACAATGGCTGCGTGCTGTCTGCCCCTGAACGATGAAAGCTCTTTTCCAGCCCAGTGGCTCAGTCCCAGACTCTGGACACTGCTCAAAGTCACTTGCACACTTATCCAAGATCTCCCAAGGTAGCTCAACCAAGTGCTCAAGTCCAAAAAAAGAAAACAACCCACAGGGAAGGTCTTCCCTATCTGCAATCTCACTGTTGCTATAGCTACAGCCAGGGGGCTGCCACAGCCTCATAACAAACACAACCATTTGTCACTTCTCCACTGCTTTTGTCCTCCTCCTGGGGTCCAGAAGTCTCCCACTGCCTCCCTGCATCCTCAAAGGCATGTTTCTGGGTAGAGCCCACAAGCCTGGAGTCTTCTCTCCCCAATCTCAGTTGCAAAGAAGCTATTACTCGGCTGCCATCTTGCTCCCAAGATCCTGAGATCTTCAGATCCTTTAGCTTTGATTCTGGGCACATGCAGTAGTATAGACTCTGTTTGATTTCCTTGGCTGTAATCAGGGTCAGTGATATCTGTGAGTTCCTTAGGGTATAGTTAGTGGAGGCTATGATGATCCTTTTGTAGGGATGGTGATGCTAGCTGGGCTGGTCCTCAGGCCCTAGTATTGGTGGCAGCAGGGTGAGTAGGTCTTTCCTTTAACTCCTGGGTAGTGTACCTTGGTATCAGTGTTAGCTGGCCCATTTGGCTTTCTTTGGTGCCAGCTATGGCAATGGTGGCCTGCTAGGTGGGCAGCTCCTCGGGGTGGCATGCATGGGGTTGACCATGGCAGTAGCAGTGGTAGGTCAAACTTCTGGGCTTCATGAAATATATGCAGGTGCCTGTGGTGTTAGCAGAAGTCTGGGATAGAGCTATCTTCAGGTCCCTCAGTGCATTGACATTGCAGATGCTGGTCACAATAAACAGGGCTGATCCCAGGGCCATGGATAGGATGTGTGGGCACTTGGAGGCTGAGCAGACTTATCCTCAGAGCCCTGGAGAGTGCACTTGTGTGCTGGTGGCCTCAAGTGGGATGGATTATGAGGGTCTTTAAAAATTGTTGTTATTGGGCTCTGTCGTTTTTATGCTTTTAGTTTCTAGACACTTTAAGTTAGCCTGCCTAAAATTTCTTTTGAGAAATAGCATTTTTAAAAATTATGTAAGAAATTCATGCTTATTAGAGAAGATATTGGAAAATGGAGAAAACAAAAAATCACTCACAATTTCATTGCCTTGGATGACTACTATTAACATTGATATTTTTTCCTAATTTTTTCCTGTTCATATTCTTTCTTGTCTCCCTTTTATTGAAGTTAGATTCATTATGTATGGTTATACCTCCTGATTTTTTTTCAACTAGAACATTTTGAGTATTTTTTCTATTGCTTCAGAAGAAGTTCTTTGAAATGTAGTATCATATCACAGGAATGCAATAAAAATTTAGCTGTTTTCCTGATGTTGAGAAGGTAAACTGCTTCTACTTTTTTGCTATACTAAGTAAGTGTCTTGTCATGGACAGTAGCCCCCACTTAACAGTGGGCACTCTTCCAAGTGCTTCATTTATGAACTCATTTAATCTCCACCATAGACTAGGTCAACGTACTGTTCATATCTCTGTTTTATAGACAAGGAAAGTACAGAGAGGTTAAGGAACTTGAACAAGAAACTTAATAGGAAGTGGCAAAGCTTTTCCCATAGCTTTGGAAAACTGGGCCCCAAATTATAAATATTAAAGCTATAAATATACATTAGGAAACTGTTTTTGAAAAACGCCTGGCTCTTCTTGCATTCCCACAGAGACTCTAATGTTTAGATGGGAAATAATAGTATGGCCTGGTCAGTAAACATATCCCGGTGGCAATCATCTGGCAGGCTTTTGGTGTAAGAGTGACTAATTTACTGGGAAGGTATTACCAACAAGCATCTTCTAGGGTACCTTTAAAAAGACACTAAAATCACTATGAAAATATTGCTCTGCGTTCTGTAGCTACATTATTTCCTTTGTGCAGCAGTGAATTGCCTTCATACAGCTGTGTTGGTGTGGGCTCTGCTTTTATTTCTGTAGCCAGTAAATGTTTATCAATTTAAGCATCTTACCCATGCAACCCCTCACCTCCTTCTTTCCCTAACTTAATTGTGTAGCAAATCTAACGAGTATCAAAGTATCAGTTGTTGATGCTTTAGAAGAAGTAAAACCTGTATATGTTTGGGTAAAACTTACACTGAAAGCTCTTTCTATTCCTCTATCTTTTGGTAGATTGATTCATAATTTCCTCATCAGTGCCCCTTTAGAAGGCACTTGAATAGAAAGGAAGTATCTAGGACAGAGAAGACTTGTTCATTTTTATAAAAAAGGACTTCTCTGAAAATCCTATCCTATACTATGTAGTCAAAACTAGACTGTGGTGTAATATGCCCAAATCCATAAACATCTACTCCTCTATACCTGATGGTGCCCTGAGCACCAAGGAAAGAGTACTGTTTGTAGAACTAGACCATTGTCTTATCAGTCACCCAGGGAGGGTAGGTATCTAAGGTTTCCACAAGGCTTGTAAAACTCCTTTTTGAACGAAAGCTTGTGAAGAATTGAGAAGGTGCAAAATGTCATGGTGTATTTTGAAACCCAAGGTAGCAGTGGGGAGGGAGGCTAAGAGTCATCGTGTTATCCATGGTAGGACACCTGAGGTGGCCGTCCAAAGCCTATGGGTAAATGAAGGGTTGGGAGCAGAGGCCAGAAGGCACCTGAGACAGTCCCTTTTTTCCTTATTATTTGACCCAGGTCAGAGAGTGGGTGTTTGTCTGTCACTACATCAGCCCCACCCCCCCAAAAAGGAAGATAGTGTTTTGAATCCAATGTGGGGATTTCACAATCATTTTTGTCTTGGTAATGTTCCACTTTGACATAATAACAAATCTGTTTGTGTTTGCAAAGGATTAGCTATGGACCCTGCTTCTGGAGCAAAACCCAGACAAGGATTTAGTAAATCTTCTAAAAAAGATTAACTCCTAGAGGCCAGGTAAGGGAGAAAAATAACCTCTAATCCAGATGTTGTTGCTGATCAACTAATGTGCAAGATACGCGTAATAAACCTTTGAGTGATGTGTCCACAGCAGGCAAACCAAAGAGAAATTTTGGCAAACCCTGAGTTGGGTTAACGAAATGTGTGTTCTTGAAACTTATTCTCCTGTTAAACATGTAGTTCGAAAGGATATTAAGATTTTGATTCATGATTAATAGAAAGGGAGAATTATTCTTCACTTTGACCTGGAAGGCTACTGCCTTGTTCCTTTTTCCAAACACATTACCCACAAAATGATAATTCCCTGAGACTGTGAGCTGTTTGTAAAACAATTACAAATCTAAAGAGGCCTATTTAAACATTCTCAATGTCAAAACCACGAGGTTCTAAAGTAAATGCCTTTTCTTTCTGCTTTCAGACTGGCTCCCTGAAACTCATCAGCCTGGATAGTTGTATATTTGAGAATGAATGGCATCTCCAGGGAAGGGACAGTAGATGTGATGTCTGTTTCTACACCGTGATTCCTCTTGAGGCCTCGCTTAGAATAAGTAAAACTAGCTTCAAATTTTCTCCTTATTTACTTCCTTCAAAATTAAACAAAAACAAGAACAAAAAACTTTCAATACATCAACCTGTAGTGATAATGCTTGCTTTAAAGATTCACTTGGGTCAGTGCGGGGGCTCACGCCTGTAATCTTTGCACTCTGGGAAGCTGAGGTAGGTGGATTGCCTGAGCTCAGGAGTTCAAGATCAGCTTGAGCAAGAGTGAGACCCCATCTCTGCTAAAAATAGAAAAAATTAGCTGGGCATAGTGGATGCCTGTGGTCCCAGCTACTTGGGAGTCTGAAGCAGGAGGATGGCTTGAGCCCAGAGTTTGAGGTTGCTGTGAGCTCTCATGACACCACGCCACTCTAGCCTGGGTGACAGAGTGAGAAAAGTTTCACTTAAAGGCTTTTTTTCTTTCAGTTGGACCTTTAGTAGCTTTTTAAAGATCTTGTTGCTTTGACGTTTGAACCTTTTAGTACCTTGGAGTACTAGCGTTATTTATGGACTAAGAAGATTGTTTGTTGTAACTAGCTTCATTTTATAGAATAGCTATGAAAGACTAGTTTTGCTATGAAAATAAATATCTACTAAATATTAACTGTAACTAGTTACTACACTTATTTTAAGTGTTTGTCTGCATACCATGTAGAATTGTCTCAAATATGCACCAGTACCATAGACTATGTTACTGAGGGGATATTGAAATGCAAGCGAAAAGGTTGCAAAAACGTCCTTCTGTTCTGATTCACAGTGCATGGATGTAGAGTGGCAAGCACAGCTGCCTCCCCAAACCCTTCCACCCCGTGGGAAGAATGCTCTTCAGGGTTCTTCAACCTTTTTCTAATCTCATGGCACACTGGAATCTATAGTTAAACTTCTGTGGCACACGTAAATGATGTTGATTTAAAAAAAAAAAAAAAGAAAGAATATACTTAATCTTACTGTGCTTTTAACTTCTTAGAAAATAATTTAACTAATGATCTTTAAAAGTTTTCTTGACGCCCCTAAAAATCCTCTCCCGACATACCAGCTGGAAATCACTAGGTTAGACGTTGATCTATGTGCGTGGCTATAAATGTGGAGTTTTGTTTGTCCACTTACGACAACAGGAAAAAGCAGATTTGGTGAGAAATTACTGAATGGGGAGTGGGAATAAAGCTACTTAATTTTCTAGGGGCAGGTTGCGCATAGAAAATACTCGTGCATTGTTTGTGCCATTCGGGGATGTTATCTTTTCAAAGGCATGCATAGCCTATGAATTTTTTTAAACCACAAGTTAACTCCATACTTTATGACATGTTACAAAGGCTGAACAGTTCCTCTCAGGAAGGGGATTTGTTTACAATTGCCAGGAAATAACTCTTTGATAAGCTGCATTAAGAGACTTCATTTTGCCTAGAGGAGGGAAATAAAAATGCAGAAAAGGATATTTCTAGAAAGAATTCAGAAAGCTATTTAAGAAGGCCATGACTCAGATTTTGGTGTGTAGGTATACCTTTCAACGTCCTATGAATCTTTATAGTAAAAGAAAAATATGCTTTATCAAACTTCAGTCCACTTCAAGTAATTACTATTGTTCCCTTGTCACAGGGAGTATCAGTGTTGGGGAGTATAATTTGAGAAAAGTATATCCAGTAAGAGTGAATGTAGATGGCTAACCGATTCTTATTTAGGGTAATGTATAATGCAACAGGGACCCTTATAAAGTGTCATGCAAATAAAATTTCATAAGTGGTAAAAAAAAATACATAAATAAAAATTTTCACAACACCCCTAAGATCCTCTCATGGCACACCATTTGAAAATCACCGTTCTAAGTGGTCTCAAGCCATTTATCTATCATATGAGAAGTCACCCATTCATATCTTTCCTGTTGGTTTTTATTACTATTTTCTGAGAAAGTGACTTGACGATTCCTTCTGTTTGCAGTTATTAGGGGCAATACACCTCTTTTTGGAGATTCATTTATAAAGCTTAATTCACACTTTGTAATCCAAGAAGTTAATTTTTCTTAAACTCAGGAAATCTTAATTGGAAAAATTAAGCCCCCCTCCCCTTGTTTGTTCCAAATTTAAGGAGAATCCCAGCCTACCCCCATTTACCGTGTAGCAAACGCATCTGCAATGCTTATCACATGTATTTTGGGGGCCAAATGCTGTATTGTGTGGAAGTGATGGAACACTGTATCTAGCCTTGTCAAAGTATTTGTGGAAGCTTCTTATAACTTTCTTCCCTCTTGCTCTGGCAGACTGTTCCCCTCCGTAGAGGCAAGAGGGGCTATGAGAAGGACTTAGGCGTCCTAGTGCGTTCCTGCTGATGAAATAACCTAGACCACGTTGTCATCTCATGTCCTCCCTCCTGGTTCACCCATAGTTTAAGGACAGCAGTCCCATGGTTTAAGCTTCACTATGTTGGTTGCACATGCTACAGTCCAGCCCATGAGCATGGGCATCCTAGGAACTCCGTCCCCTTGGCCAGTGGACTTCTTGGATGGCAAACAAACTCATGGTTTCCTTTCTCTACCCACCTCCTTTCTATTTGGAGGGAAAAAAAAAATAAACAGGCATCAGATTTAAGGGGCATAAATACTTTCTAAAGAAATCCCAATAAGGAATAAGTAAATTTCTAATTTGTTCTAGAAATGAATGGTGGCTAGGTGGCTCACACCTGTAATCCTAGCACCCTGAGAGGCCAAGGTGACTAGATTGCTTGAGCTCACATTGGAGACCAGCCTGAGCAAAAGACCCCATCTCTAAAAAAATAGCTGGGCATAGTGGCAGGTGTCTATAGTCCCAGCTACTTGGGAGGCTAAGGCAAGAGAATTGCGTGAGCCCAGGAGTTTGAGGTTGCTGTGGGCAATGATACCACAGCGCTGTATAAAGGGTGACAAAGTGAGACTCCGTCTCAAAAAAAAAAAAAAGAAATGAACGGTAAACACCATTATTAATACTGGACCACACTACTCATCCATGGTAGCTGAGTGTAGACTGCATTCCGTTGGCTAATATTCTGACCTAAACATTAGAAATAAATTACAGCACATTATAGAAAGATTTAGAATATTATATGATATTTAGAAATAAGTTAGTAGTGCTGTGAATGTAACTGAAACTATATATAGGCTACTACCTTAAGTCATAATTAGTCCACTCAAGAAACGTAAAGTTTTTAATAGATGCTAAGTAGAGGTCAGAGTAGTAATTTCTGTGGGCAAAGTAATGACCAGGAGGGGGCATGAGGGAGCCAAATAGGAACCTGGTAGTGTCTTCTGTCTAGAGTGTATGTAGTTCACGCTGACGCAGGTATAGCTATATGACAAATTAATCAAGCCATATTGCAAGATTTTTAAAACTTTATTATATGCACGATACATATTTATGGAAAAGAAAGCCTCTACAAACAAAAGACAGAAGAGCTTTCAAAAAGGTTAGGTTTTACATTTTTAAAACTCATTTAATCAGACACCAGATTCAAGAGACAGATTATAGTTACACATTGTAAAATGTAATCCACAGAATAAAAGCTAATAATGACTTAAGCTGAATTACAAATGCATTTACTCATTGGTGATTACAAACAATACTTAGGAATTTAAGCAGCTGAGTAGTTGTTTAAGCTAGACAGAGCAAAGAAAATTCTTGTTTAACATATATATTTAATTCCAGTAATATTATCGTAAATTCCTGTTAAAAATATAATCAATATTAAAGTCAGCAAAATACCATTGACTGACGCCTGGATTATATTATCACTTAACCTGGTTACACAGTGATTTTTTTTTTTTCTGTCAGATATAACTGACAACCAGTTTAGTCTTTAAGATAAACGAAGTAATAGCTCACATTGCAGCATCTTGTGGAAAATATTCAAACGACATTTAAAATGCTTTTTTGAAATGGAGAAATCTACTGCTCCACAAGAAATTGTTTATGCAAAACTACAGGTTGGCTACGGTCACAGCAACTAAACTACATCCAACCCTGAACATAGAAAAATCCCTGAACAGAAATACACAGCCTAGTTACAATATGCCATATAAAGGTTATTTTCTTATTTTGAAAAAAACTCTCCCCATTTGGAGACATCCAAAGCTTTCCATAGTTCCCATACTAGGCAGTGCCACACAAAGTCATCTAGTTAACAGTATCACGATCATGGCTTACAATGAAACTCCATATGACAAACACTTATATATAGCAGCCATCATTTTAGATGTTGGTTATGACAATAGTTGCAGCTCGATTACACAACACGCGTCCATTAAATTTGGTACAAAGCATAAACACTCAGGACAGGTTGGCACGATACATGCAGTTCACGAATTCTCTAATCTCAAGCCAGTCATCACAGAATAAGCCATATTCCTAGTCGTTTTCCCAAATCTTTCCTTGTATTATAACTGACGTCTAAAATGCTTCTTAAAACATCTTCCACGATAAGCAAGATACACTTTAAAAACCACTTATCTGAATGCATGGTGGAAATGAGGCAGGATGGCAGAGGTGGAGCCCCCTGAGAACACATGGGGGGCGGGGGGCAAGGGCAGCTTGCCCAGGCTCACAGTGCCCACGGCTCGTGGGGGCTTCTGCTGCTGCTGTGGCTGCTGCTGCGGCTGCGGCTGCAGCTGTGGCTGCTGCTGCTGCGGCGGCT